>NC_135497.1:532609493-532909493 GCF_052857255.1 Amblyomma americanum
CACGTCCTGTAATACCGCGAGCGTGACGTGGAACGTCATCTAAGGACGAGGGCGGAAACTGTGCGAGAGCCTTCTTAAGCTACCTATGCCATCAAGACTGCCAGAAAAGAGACCCTCGTTAAGCTATTAGAAGGTACGTTAAAGGAAATGAAGGGCCCGTTTGACAAACCTATGAAGGGAGCCAATAGTCACCAAAACGAGGGTGCATAGGGGAATGTTTTTTATGTGTTGTGCTTATCAGTGGGATATTATAGTACTTAGATTATTAAATCTCTTAAAGAAAATGACTTATAAAGCAGCATAAAAAATAACCATGCCGCCGGTGGGATCCGAAACCACGACCTCCGAATATCGCGTCCGGTGCTCTTACCAACTGAGCTACGGCGACGGCTGTCCAATCTGCTGCTCTCGTGGGTATTTATGTTCATAGGGTGTAAGCGAACCTTGAGAGTGTTCACCAGCGCTACCCTCGACCATAGCAGTGGACGTAGCACGTCCTGTAATAACGCGAGCGTGACGTGAACGTTATCTAATGGCGAGGGCGGAAACTGTGCGAGAGCCCTCTTAAGCTACCTATGGCATCAAGACTGCCAGAACCGAGACCCTCGTTGAGCTATTAGCAGGAAAGTTAAAGGAAATAGGGGGCCCGTTTGACAAACCTATGAAGGGAGCCAACAGTCACCGAAACCAAGGTGCATATGGGAATGTTTTTTATGTGTTGTGCTTATTAGTGGGATATTGTAGTACTTAGATTAATAAATCGCTTAAAGAAAATTACTTATAAAGCAGCAGAAAAAACAACCATGCCGCCGGTGGGATCCGAACCCACGACCTCCGAATATCGCGTTCGGTGCTCTTACCAACTGAGCTACGGCAACGGCTCTCCCATCTGCTGCTCTCGTGGGTATTTATGTTCATTGGGTGTAAGCGAACCTGGAGAGTGTTCACCAGCACCACCCTCGACCATAGCGGCGGACGTAGCACGTCCTGTAATACCGCGAGCGTGACGTGGAACGTCATCTAACGGCGACGGCGGAAACGGTGCGAGAGCACTCTTAAGCTACCTATGGCATCAAGACTGCCAGAACCGAGACCCTCGTTAAGCTATTAGCAGGAAAGTTAAAGGAAATGAGGGGCCCGTTTGACAAACCTATGAAGGGAGCCAACAGTCACCGAAACCAAGGTGCATAGGGGAATGTATTTTTATGTGTTGTGCTTATCAGTGGGATATTGTAGCACTTAGATTAATAAATCGCTTAAAGAAAAAACTTATAAAGCAGCAGAAAAAACAACCATACCGCCGCTGGGATCCGAACCCACGACCTCCGAATATCGCATCCGGTGCTCTTACCAACTGAGCTACGGCGACGGCTGTCCAATCTGCTGCTCTCGTGGGTATTTATGTTCTTTGGGTGTAAGCGAACCTTGATAGTGTTCACCAGCGCCACCCTCGACCATAGCGGCGGACGTAGCACGTCCTGTAATTCCGCGAGTGTGACCTGGAATGACATCTAACGGCGAGGGCGGAAACTGTGCAAGAGCCCTCTTAAGCTACCTATGGCATCAAGACTGCCTGAACCGAGACCCTCGTTAAGCTATTAGCAGGTTAGTTAAAGGAAATGAGGGGCCCGTTTGACAAACCTATGAAGGGAGCCAACAGTCACCGAAACCAAGGTGCATAGGGGAATGTTTTTTTTATGTGTTGTGCCTATCAGTGGGATATTATAGTACTTAGATTAATAAATCGCTTAAAGAAAATTACATTTAAACCAGCAAAAAAACAACCATGCCGCCGGTGTGATCCGAACCCACGACCTCCGAATATCGCGTCTGGTGCTCTTACCAACTAAGCCACGGCGACTTTTTTTTTTCTTTATTGCCTGGCTTTGACACAGAAAATTGCACATAACAAACAATCAACAAAAGACAAACGCTATGTACACCCGACTCGAAGTCAGCCAGCATGAGTCTGGCTTCGTCGACTTAAAATTCACGTAGTGTACAGAGTGGCTCTAGTCTTGAGAGCCACTCCGGAGGCTCCGCTGCGGCCTTCTGAATGGCCAGAAACATGTCCATACTTTCTCGAAAGTAGATTCGGGCAGGTCTTGCGTCTCTGTCACAGTGAAAGCCTGCCATTCTCGAGCGCCATATACAGTGGAGGCCTGTCAGCATTATTAAATCATAAGGCACCCCATCCTCATTTTCAACACATAAGTAACGGATGCCATACGGGTCTAGTGGAAATTCTTTCTTTAAGGTTCGCTGTAATACATCCCAAAAATAAACCCCTTCCCAACAGTGTAAAAATACATGGTCTATTGTTTCAGGCTTTCTGCAAATTAAACAGTGAGAACCGCAGGGTAAAAATAATTCCTTTCCCTCTAAAAATTTTTTAACCGGTAAGGTTCCGGTGTGCAGCTTAAAAAAGAAGATTTTGGTTCCTGATGGCACCTGCATGTTTTTAACTCTCTTTAAAACATCTTTGCCTTGGCCTCCACTGTACAAGGCCCTGTACAAGGGCACCGGGAATACTACATCGCACAAAGCACGGTACAGTTTCTTTCGTTTCACAGTCGACAGAAAGTCATTTGAAAACCGCGCGGAAAGAAACCTTACACTGGATACGATTTCCCGGTAAAAACCGGTGACCCTACTGTAAACGTCAGCAGTTCCGACTATGTACTCTGGAAGCAGATGCCGCAGCCTAACTTGGCATACGGTACGCAAAAACGGGTCTCTTGTGTCCCGAAGAAACAAAAAACGATTGACCAGCTGTCTCAAAAACAAATGGCCCAGTCCCAGCCCGCCGTCTTGAACCCGTCGGAACAGGTTGGTCCGGCTGCAGCGCTCCCATTCAGACGACCAGACAAAGATGGCGAAAATTCGGTGTAGCTTTTGAATACTTAACCGGGAACAGTGCAACACCTGCATGACGTACCAGAGCCTGCTGATAAAGAACAAGTTGCAAACAGTGGCTCTGGCGAAAATGGACAAGGTCGTTCCTTTCCACTTATCAGCTCTTTCCCGTATCTCTTTAATCTGTCCTGTCCAATACTGTTCACTGTCACGGTAAGCAGCGAGTGGAACGCCCAAGTATTTATCTGGCGTCGTTGTCCAAGGCACGCTGGCAAACCGCTCCGGCGTAGATGCCCACCTTCCGTGCCAAAGTCCGAGGCACTTCGACCAGTTAACCCCGCTTCCAGTAGCTTGGCTGAAATCTCGTACACATTGAACGGCCTCGCTTATGCCTCCCTCGTCAACGGCAAACACAGCAATGTCATCAGCGTACGCCAGAACCTTTACTTCGGCTGCTTGTAAACTGAATCCGGTAATACTTCTGTTTTTCAGTAGCTTCAAACAAAGGGTCTCCACATAAATACAAAATAAAAGGGGGCTGAGGGGACAGCCCTGGCGCACCGAACGCTGCACGCTAATGGGGGCCCCCAGACTCTTGTTAACGATCAATTTCGTCGTGCAGTTCCGGTACGCCAGGGCCACACCCTCGCGAATAACAGAACCAACGTTAACATGGCCCAATACTGCAAACAAAAGTTCATGGGCAACGCAGTCAAAAGCCTTTTCTAAATCGATCTGAAGAATAGCCACCTGAACATTTGTGTCATCACAGGTTTCTAAGACACTGCGCGCAACGTGAATATTTGTAAAAATAGACCGCCCTTTAATCCCGCAGGTCTGATGCGGACCAACTAAGTGATGAATCACGGTCTGCAACCTTCGCGCCAAAATCTTCATAAAAATTTTGTACTCAACATTAGTGAGTGCTATCGGTCGGTATGCTGTCACCAGTCGTAATCTGTCTGTGTCGTCTGTTTTGGGAATCAGCACAGTATGGGACGACCCATAGGACGGAGGCCGTGCTTTGACTTTAAAGGCTTCGTTAAAGATTACCCTCAAGACCGGGAAAATTACATGTTTAAATTCTTTGTAGATTGCCGCGCTGAACCCGTCCGGTCCAGGCGACTTTCCTGGGTTTAAACTATCTATTGATTGCTCGACTTCCTCTTGATTTATCTGCTGTTCTAATCTGTCTTTAGTTTCGTCGTCCAGACGCGGCACCTCGGCTAGAAACGCCTCCTTAAATGTGATAACATCTACCGTGTGCGATGCGAAGAGCGCCTGGTAATGCTCGAAAAAGGCTCCTTTGATGTGATCGATGTACGTTTTTGAAACACCTCCCCATTCTATTTCGTTAATGTGATTTCTTTCGGCACGGGTTTTTTCCAAACCAAGTGCTCGTTTCGTTGGCGCTTCCCCTGCAGCCATGTTTTCTGCCCTTGCCCTCACCAACGCTCCCCGATAACGTTCTTCTTCGATTATCTCTAGCTTTTGTTTGGTTTTTCTTATGTCCTCCATCCATTTACTAGGCGCTCGGCATTCCTGTTTTAACATCTTCTGAAGCAGTGTCTTTAGCTCAATTTCCTGTTGTTTTGCTTGATGACGTATACAAGTGGCTCTTTCTATTGCTTTTAATTTTAAAGTTTCCTTAGTGAGCTCCCACTGCTGCCATATCCTCATGTTGCTACTTGGTTCTATTTTTGCTACTTCTTCCCTTACAGCTCGGTTATAAAATTCGTCCTGAAGTAGCTTGTCATTCAACTTCCACATTTCCCATGAAAAACCATTCCCCTTCTTAATGAATCCTATGCAGCATTGAACCAAACAGTGGTCAGAAAATGATACCGGCATAACTACATAACTATTGCATTTAGGTACAGTTTCCGCGGATGCATAAATGCGGTCTAGCCGTGCGTGACTTGTGCCCTCGAATCGTGTGTACCTTACAGCACGCGTTCCTTCAAGACACTCTGCTACATCCCCGAGGTTGCAGTTCACAATCATTCGTAACAACACTTCGGTGCTTTTGTCTCGGAAACCTCGGAGGCTTGTCTTGTCGCGCGCACTAAGGACACAGTTGTAATCGCCCATAACAATCAGCTGTCTGTCAGTGCGAAGCCGTTCTTCGACGCTTTCAAAAAACGCGGCTCGGTCATTAACCACATTAGGAGCGTAGAGGCAAACAATGCGCCAGTCTATGTTACTGAGCGAAAAATCGATGGACACGTGTCGACCCGACAAGCACGAATGATGACCGTGTACATCTATTCCCGGCAACTTCTTAACAAAAAGAATACAGCCTGCCGATGTGCCTACAGCATGGCTAACGACGGCAAAATACCTAGACGTGAAACGTCGCACCATGCTCCTGGTCTCTTCCTCACCATCGACTTTAGTCTCCTGCACTGCCAGTATATCAATATCTTGCTCCGTTATAAGTCTGTACAGCTGGCTTTCTTTTCTTTTACCTGCCAGGCCTCTGACGTTTAGGGTAGCGACTTTAAACGGAGTTGCAGAAGCCATTTTAACTTAGGAAGAAGAGACCGAAAGCACGGTGCTTACCTCCCGCGCCTAGCATGTCGCTAGACGATGCCGTCGCCGCCGGTGTCATCCGGCGCGAGCACGTGCTCCTGGTCAGGAGGCGCCTTGTCGCCGCCACGCTTCTCAGCCGGAACTTTTGGGCGCGGTCTCAGACCGGCCCGTCGTGCTTGGGGCGTCTTTGCCGGCGGTTCCCCGACGCTGGGCTCCGCTGCCTTCTCCCCGTCGGCCTTGGTCTCGGCGTGTGGCCGCTTCGCAGGTGTAGTCACGCCGACGTTCATGCGGGAGTCGTCCTTTTCGTCGTGGCTCTCGCTGGCGGCCTCCCGTTCCACGTGCACGGACGAGCTCGCTCCATCTTTGGGCGTTTCCACAGGCGTCGAAGATGGGTCAGTAGCTGACGACCCGCTCTCCTGAGCCACAGCCGTGTCGGTGTTGCTACTCGCAACAGCTGGCTGCACCGGCACCCCCTCCGCTTTTCCCGTGTCGTCGGCACCGCTCGCTGCCTCCTCTGCTTCGACGACGTCCATCAGTTCTGCGGAGACGCTCGCTGCTACATGCCCGGTGGCCGACGCGTAGGTACGAACGCAGTCAGCCTCCGAGTGTCCATAGCGCCGGCATTTCGAACACCTGGGCACCTTGCAATCGCGGCGAACGTGCCCCGTGCCGCCGCAACGAAGGCACTGCATCGGCCGCCCGGGAACCACCACGAGAGCCAACTCGCCAGCGACTCGTACCTGGTGGGGCAGGTCGTCCACCTTCACACCTGGCTTCAGTTTCAGAAGCACGGTCCTCGTGGTGGACCCCTTCTCCTTCATGCCGGCGACGCGCCAACGCTCCCGGGTGACCTCGGTCACGTTGCCGAACGCCGCGAATGCCGTACGGATGTCCTCGTCGGCGACGCCGTGAAGCATCCAGTGGAGGCGCAGCTTTACCTGGTGGTCTTCTGGATCGAAAACAATGCAGCGGCGTCCCTTGACTTCCAGCTCCTTCGTGGCGGCCAGTTTCTTTGCGGCGTCAGCGGTGCTGAAGGTCACCGCCCACACGTGGTTTATCTGGTACGCCCCCAACGCCACGACGTCGGGGAGCGCACCAGCGTTGGCGAGGGCGTCCCTGAAGTCTTCGACCCTGTAGGGTCTCGCACGCACGTCCCCGTGCAGAGAAACCGTGTTTAAAACCCCACGTCCGGTAGGCAGGGTAGGCAGGACGATCTCGTAATCCTTATCAGCGTCGCTGGCAAACCTGTTTCCGCAGCCGGCAACGGCCGCTATCGCCGCTCCGTGGGAGCTCATGATCCTGCGTCCGTCACGCTCGGTGGCCGGAAGTAGAATGCACTGAGCCACGGCGACGGCAGTCCAATCTGCAGCTCTCGTGGGTATTTATGTTGATTGTGTGTAAGCGAACCTTGAGAGTGTTCACCAGCGCCACCCTCGACCATAGCAGTGGACGTAGCACGTCCTGTAATACCGCGAGCGTAACGTGGAACTTTATCTAACGGCGAGGGCGGAAACTGTGCGAGAGCCCTCTTAAGCTACCTATGGCATCAAGACTGCCAGAACCGAGACCCTCGTTAAGCTATTAGCAGGAAAGTTAAAGGAAATGAGGGGCCCGTTTGCCAAACCTCTGAAGGGAGCCAACTGTCACCGAAACCAAGGTGCATAGGGGAATGTTTTTTTATAGTTGTGCTTACCAGTGGGATATTGTAGTAGTTAGATTAATAAATCGCTTAAAGAAAATTACTTATAAAGCAGCAGAAAAAACAACCATGCCGCCGGTGTTATCCGAACCCACCACCTCCGAATATCGCGTTCGGTGCTCTTACCAACTGAGCTACGGCAACGGCTCTCCAATCTGCTGCTCTCGTGGGTATTTATGTTCATTGGGTGTAAGCGAACCTTGAGAGTGTTCACCAGCGCCATCCTCGACCATAGCGGCGGACGTAGCACGTCCTGTAACACCGCGAGCGTGATGTGGAACGTCATCTAACGGCGAGGGCGGAAACTGTGCGAGAGCCCTCTTAAGCTACCTACGGCATCAAGACTCCCAGAGCCGAGACCCTCGTTAAGCTATTAGCAGATAAGTTAAAGGAAATGAGGGGCCCGTTTGACAAACCTATGAAGGGAGCCAACAGACACCGAAACCAGGGTGCATAGGGGAATGTTTTTTATGTGTTGTGCTTATCAGTGGGATATTACAGTACTTAGATTAATAAATCACTTAAAGAAAATGACTTATAAAGCAGCAGAAAAAATAACCATGCCGCAGGTGGGATCCGAACCCACGACCTCCGAATATCGCGTCCGGTGCTCTTACCAACTGAGCTACGGCGACGGCTGTACAATCTGCTGCTCTCGTGGGTATTTATGTTCATTGGGTCTAAGCGAACCTTGAGAGTTTTCGCCAGCACCACCCTCGACCATAGCGGCGGACGTAGCACGTCCTGTAATACCGCGAGCGTGACGTGGAACCTCATCTAAGGACGAGGGCGGCAACTGTGCGAGAGCCCTCTTAAGCTACCTATGCTATCAAGACTGCCACAAAAGAGACCCTCGTTAAGCTATTAGAAGGTACGTTAAAGGAAATGAAGGGCCCGTTTGACAAACCTATGAAGGGAGCCAATAGTCACCGAAAACAGGGTGCATAGGGGAATGTTTTTTATGTGTTGTGCTTATCAGTGGGATAATATAGTACTTAGATTAATAAATCGCTTAAAGAAAATGACTTATAAAGCAGCATAAAAAATAACCATGCCGCCGGTGGGATCCGAAACCACGACCTCCGAATATCGCGTCCGGTGCTCTTACCAACTGAGCTACGGCGACGGCTGTCCAATCTGCTGCTCTCGTGGGTATTTATGTTCATTGGGTGTAAGCGAACCTTGAGAGTGTTCACCAGCGCCACCCTCGACCTTAGCGGTGGACGTAGCACGTCCTGTAATACCGCGAGCATGACGTGGAACGTCATCTAACGGCGAGGGCGGAAACTGTGCGAGAGCCCTCATAAGATACCTATGGCATCAAGACAGCCAGAACCGAGACCCTCGTTAAGCTATTAGTAGGTAAGTTAAAGGAAATGAGGGGCCCGTTTGACAAACCTATGAAGGGAGCCAACAGTCACCGAAACCAAGGTGCATAGGGGAATGTTTTTTTTATGTGTTGTGCCTATCAGTGGGATATTATAGTACATAGATTGATAAATCGCTTAACGAAAATTACATTTAAAGCAGCAAAAAAAACAACCATGCCGCCTTTGGGATCCGAACCCACGACCTCCGAATATCGCGTCCGGTGCTCTTACCAACTGAGCTACGGCGACGGCAGTCCAATCTGCAGCTCTCGTGGGTATTTATGTTGATTGTGTGTAAGCGAACCTTGAGAGTGTTCACCAGCGCCACCCTCGACCATAGCACTGGACGTAGCACGTCCTGTAATACCGCGAGCGTGACGTGGAACGTTATTTAACGGCGAGGGCGGAAACTGTGCGAGAGCCCTCTTAAGCTACCTATGGCATCAAGACTGCCAGAACCGAGACCCTCGTTAAGCTATCAGCAGGAAAGTTAAAGGAAGTAGGGGGCCCGTTTGACAAACCTATGAAGGGAGCCAACAGTCACCGAAACCAAGGTGCATATGGGAATGTTTTTTTATGTGTTGTGCTTATCAGTGGGATATTGTAGTACTTAGATTATTAAATCGCTTAAAGAAAATTACTTATAAAGCAGCAGAAAAAACAACCATGCCGCCGGTGTGATCCGAACCCACGACCTCCGAATATCGCGTTCGGTGCTCTTACCAACTGAGCTACGGCAACGGCTCTCCAATCTGCTGCTCTCGTGGGTATTTATGTTGATTGTGTGTAAGCGAACCTTGAGAGTGTTCACCAGCGCCACCCTCGACCATAGCAGTGGACGTAGCACGTCCTGTAATACCGCGAGCGTGACGTGGAACTTTATCTAACGGCGAGGGCGGAAACTGTGCGAGAGCCCTCTTAAGCTACCTATGGCATCAAGACTGCCAGAACCGAGACCCTCGTTAAGCTATTAGCAGGAAAGTTAAAGGAAATGAGGGGCCCGTTTGCCAAACCTCTGAAGGGAGCCAACTGTCACCGAAACCAAGGTGCATAGGGGAATGTTTTTTTATAGTTGTGCTTACCAGTGGGATATTGTAGTAGTTAGAATAATAAATCGCTTAAAGAAAATTACTTATAAAGCAGCAGAAAAAACAACCATGCCGCCGGTGTTATCCGAACCCACCACCTCCGAATATCGCGTTCGGTGCTCTTACCAACTGAGCTACGGCAACGGCTCTCCAATCTGCTGCTCTCGTGGGTATTTATGTTCATTGGGTGTAAGCGAACCTTGAGAGTGTTCACCAGCGCCATCCTCGACCATAGCGGCGGACGTAGCACGTCCTGTAACACCGCGAGCGTGATGTGGAACGTCATCTAACGGCGAGGGCGGAAACTGTGCGAGAGCCCTCTTAAGCTACCTACGGCATCAAGACTCCCAGAGCCGAGACCCTCGTTAAGCTATTAGCAGATAAGTTAAAGGAAATGAGGGGCCCGTTTGACAAACCTATGAAGGGAGCCAACAGACACCGAAACCAGGGTGCATAGGGGAATGTTTTTTATGTGTTGTGCTTATCAGTGGGATATTACAGTACTTAGATTAATAAATCACTTAAAGAAAATGACTTATAAAGCAGCAGAAAAAATAACCATGCCGCAGGTGGGATCCGAACCCACGACCTCCGAATATCGCGTCCGGTGCTCTTACCAACTGAGCTACGGCGACGGCTGTACAATCTGCTGCTCTCGTGGGTATTTATGTTCATTGGGTCTAAGCGAACCTTGAGAGTTTTCGCCAGCACCACCCTCGACCATAGCGGCGGACGTAGCACGTCCTGTAATACCGCGAGCGTGACGTGGAACCTCATCTAAGGACGAGGGCGGCAACTGTGCGAGAGCCCTCTTAAGCTACCTATGCTATCAAGACTGCCAGAAAAGAGACCCTCGTTAAGCTATTAGAAGGTACGTTAAAGGAAATGAAGGGCCCGTTTGACAAACCTATGAAGGGAGCCAATAGTCACCGAAAACAGGGTGCATAGGGGAATGTTTTTTATGTGTTGTGCTTATCAGTGGGATATTAAAGTACTTAGATTAATAAATCGCCTAAAGAAAATGACTTATAAAGCAGCATAAAAAATAACCATTCCGCCGGTGGGATCCGAAACCACGACCTCCGAATATCGCGTCCGGTGCTCTTACCAACTGAGCTACGGCGACGGCTGTCCAATCTGCTGCTCTCGTGGGTATTTATGTTCATTGGGTGTAAGCGAACCTTGAGAGTGTTCACCAGCGCCACCCTCGACCTTAGCGGTGGACGTAGCACGTCCTGTAATACCGCGAGCATGACGTGGAACGTCATCTAACGGCGAGGGCGGAAACTGTGCGAGAGCCCTCATAAGATACCTATGGCATCAAGACAGCCAGAACCGAGACCCTCGTTAAGCTATTAGTAGGTAAGTTAAAGGAAATGAGGGGCCCGTTTGACAAACCTATGAAGGGAGCCAACAGTCACCGAAACCAAGGTGCATAGGGGAATGTTTTTTTTATGTGTTGTGCCTATCAGTGGGATATTATAGTACATAGATTGATAAATCGCTTAACGAAAATTACATTTAAAGCAGCAAAAAAAACAACCATGCCGCCTTTGGGATCCGAACCCACGACCTCCGAATATCGCGTCCGGTGCTCTTACCAACTGAGCTACGGCGACGGCAGTCCAATCTGCAGCTCTCGTGGGTATTTATGTTGATTGTGTGTAAGCGAACCTTGAGAGTGTTCACCAGCGCCACCCTCGACCATAGCACTGGACGTAGCACGTCCTGTAATACCGCGAGCGTGACGTGGAACGTTATTTAACGGCGAGGGCGGAAACTGTGCGAGAGCCCTCTTAAGCTACCTATGGCATCAAGACTGCCAGAACCGAGACCCTCGTTAAGCTATCAGCAGGAAAGTTAAAGGAAGTAGGGGGCCCGTTTGACAAACCTATGAAGGGAGCCAACAGTCACCGAAACCAAGGTGCATATGGGAATGTTTTTTTATGTGTTGTGCTTATCAGTGGGATATTGTAGTACTTAGATTATTAAATCGCTTAAAGAAAATTACTTATAAAGCAGCAGAAAAAACAACCATGCCGCCGGTGTGATCCGAACCCACGACCTCCGAATATCGCGTTCGGTGCTCTTACCAACTGAGCTACGGCAACGGCTCTCCAATCTGCTGCTCTCGTGGGTATTTATGTTCATTGGGTGTAAGCGAACCTTGAGAGTGTTCACCAGCACCACCCTCGACCATAGCGTCGGACGTAGCACATCCTGTAATACCGCGAGCGTGACGTGGAACGTCATCTAACGGCGATGGCGGAAACAGTGCGAGAGCCCTCTTAAGCTACCTATGGCATCAAGACTGCCAGAACCGAGACCCTCGTTAAGCTATTAGCAGGAAAGTTAAAGGAAATGAGGGGCCCGTTTGACAAACCTATGAAGGGAGCCAACAGTCACCGAAACCAAGGTGCATAGGGGAATGTTTTTTTATGTGTTGTGCTTATCAGTGGGATATTGTAGTACTTAGATTATTAAATCGCTTAAAGAAAATTACTTATAAAGCAGCAGAAAAAGCAACCATACCGCCGGTGTTATCCGAACCCACGACCTCCGAATATCGCGTTCGGTGCTCTTACCAACTGAGCTACGGCAACGGCTCTCCAATCTGCTGCTCTCGTGGGTATTTATGTTCATTGGGTGTAAGCGAACCTTGAGAGTGTTCACCAGCGCCATCCTCGACCATTGCGGCGGACGTAGCACGTCCTGTAATACCGCGAGCGTGATGTGGAACGTCATCTAACGGCGAGGGCGGAAACTGTGCGAGAGCCCTCTTAAGCTACCTACGGCATCAAGACTCCCAGAACCGATACCCTAGTTAAGCTATTAGCAGGTAAGTTAAAAGAAATGAGGGGCCCGTTTGACAAACCTATGAAGGGAGCCAACAGTCACCGAAACCAGGGTGCATAGGGGAATGTTTTTTATGTGTTGTGCTTATCAGTGGGATATTACAGTACTTCGATTAATAAATCGCTTAAAGAAAATTACATATAAAGCAGTAGAAAAATCAACCATGCCGCCTGTGGGATCCGAACCCACGACCTCCGAATATCGCGTCCGGTGCTCTTACCAACTGAGCTACGGCGACGGCTTTCCAATCTGCTGCTCTCGTGGGTATTTATGTTCATTGGGTGTAAGCGAACCTTGAGAGTGTTCACCAGCACCACCCTCGACCATAGCGTCGGACGTAGCACGTCCTGTAATACCGCGAGCGTGACGTGGAACGTCATCTAACGGCGATGGCGGAAACTGTGCGAGAGCCCTCTTAAGCTACCTATGGCATCAAGACTGCCAGAACCGAGACCCTCGTTAAGCTATCAGCAGGAAAGTTAAAGGAAATAGGGGGCCCGTTTGACAAACCTATGAAGGGAGCCAACAGTCACCGAAACCAAGGTGCATATGGGAATGTTTTTTTATGTGTTGTGCTTATCAGTGGGATATTGTAGTACTTAGATTAATAAATCGCTTAAAGAAAATTACTTATAAAGCAGCAGAAAAAACAACCATGCCGCCGGTGTGATCCGAACCCACGACCTCCGAATATCGCGTTCGGTGCTCTTACCAACTGAGCTACGGCAACGGCTCTCCAATCTGCTGCTCTCGTGGGTATTTATGTTCATTGGGTGTAAGCGAACCTTGAGAGTGTTCACCAGCACCACCCTCGACCATAGCGTCGGACGTAGCACATCCTGTAATACCGCGAGCGTGACGTGGAACGTCATCTAACGGCGATGGTGGAAACAGTGCGAGAGCCCTCTTAAGCTACCTATGGCATCAAGACTGCCAGAACCGAGACCCTCGTTAAGCTATTAGCAGGAAAGTTAAAGGAAATGAGGGGCCCGTTTGACAAACCTATGAAGGGAGCCAACAGTCACCGATACCAAGGTGCATAGGGGAATGTTTTTTTATGTGTTGTGCTTATCAGTGGGATATTGTAGTACTTAGATTAATAAATCGCTTAAAGAAAATTACTTATAAAGCAGCAGAAAAAGCAACCATACCGCCGGTGTTATCCGAACCCACGACCTCCGAATATCGCGTTCGGTGCTCTTACCAACTGAGCTACGGCAACGGCTCTCCAATCTGCTGCTCTCGTGGGTATTTATGTTCATTGGGTGTAAGCGAACCTTGAGAGTGTTCACCAGCGCCATCCTCGACCATTGCGGCGGACGTAGCACGTCCTGTAATACCGCGAGCGTGATGTGGAACGTCATCTAACGGCGAGGGCGGAAACTGTGCGAGAGCCCTCTTAAGCTACCTACGGCATCAAGACTCCCAGAACCGATACCCTAGTTAAGCTATTAGCAGGTAAGTTAAAAGAAATGAGGGGCCCGTTTGACAAACCTATGAAGGGAGCCAACAGTCACCGAAACCAGGGTGCATAGGGGAATGTTTTTTATGTGTTGTGCTTATCAGTGGGATATTACAGTACTTCGATTAATAAATCGCTTAAAGAAAATTACATATAAAGCAGTAGAAAAATCAACCATGCCGCCTGTGGGATCCGAACCCACGACCTCCGAATATCGCGTCCGGTGCTCTTACCAACTGAGCTACGGCGACGGCTTTCCAATCTGCTGCTCTCGTGGGTATTTATGTTCATTGGGTGTAAGCGAACCTTGAGAGTGTTCACCAGCACCACCCTCGACCATAGCGTCGGACGTAGCACGTCCTGTAATACCGCGAGCGTGACGTGGAACGTCATCTAACGGCGATGGCGGAAACTGTGCGAGAGCCCTCTTAAGCTACCTATGGCATCAAGACTGCCAGAACCGAGACCCTCGTTAAGCTATTAGCAGGAAAGTTAAAGGAAATGAGGGGCCCGTTTGACAAACCTATGAAGGGAGCCAACAGTCACCGAAACCAAGGTGCATAGGGGAATGTTTTTTTATGTGTTGTGCTTATCAGTGGGATATTGTAGTACTTAGATTAATAAATCGCTTAAAGAAAATTACTTATAAAGCAGCAGAAAAAACAACCATACCGCCGGTGTTATCCGAACCCACGACCTCCGAATATCGCGTTCGGTGCTCTTACCAACTGAGCTACGGCAACGGCTCTCCAATCTGCTGCTCTCGTGGGTATTTATGTTCATTGGGTGTAAGCGAACCTTGAGAGTGTTCACCAGCGCCATCCTCGACCATAGCGGCGGACGTAGCACGTCCTGTAGTACCGCGAGCGTGATGTGAAACGTCTTCTAACGGCGAGGGCGGAAACTGTGCGAGAGCCCTCTTAAGATACCTATGGCATCAAGACTGCCAGAACCGAGACCCTCGTTAAGCTATTAGCAGGTAAGTTAAAGGAAATGAGGGGCCCGTTTGACAAACCTATGAAGGGAGCCAACAGTCACCGAAACCAAGGTGCATAGGGGAATGTTTTTTTATGTGTTATGCTTATCAGTGAGATATTATAGTATTTAGATTAATAAATCGAATAAAGAAAGTTACTTATAAAGCAGCAGAAAAACAACCATGCAGCCGGTGGGATCCGAACCCACGACCTCCGAATATCGCATCCGGTGCTCTTACCAACTGAGCTACGGCGACGGCTGTCCAATCTGCTGCTCTCGTGGGTATTTATGTTCTTTGGGTGTAAGCGAACCTTGATAGTGTTCACCAGCGCCACCCTCGACCATAGCGGCGGACGTAGCACGTCCTGTAATTCCGCGAGTGTGACCTGGAATGTCATCTAACGGCGAGGGCGGAAACTGTGCAAGAGCCCTCTTAAGCTACCTATGGCATCAAGACTGCCTGAACCGAGACCCTCGTTAAGCTATTAGCAGGTTAGTTAAAGGAAATGAGGGGCCCGTTTGACAAACCTATGAAGGGAGCCAACAGTCACCGAAACCAAGGTGCATAGGGGAATGTTTTTTTTATGTGTTGTGCCTATCAGTGGGATATTATAGTACTTAGATTAATAAATCGCTTAAAGAAAATTACATTTAAACCAGCAAAAAAACAACCATGCCGCCGGTGTGATCCGAACCCACGACCTCCGAATATCGCGTCTGGTGCTCTTACCAACTAAGCCACGGCGACTTTTTTTTTCTTTATTGCCTGGCTTTGACACAGAAAATTGCACATAACAAACAATCAACAAAAGACAAACGCTATGTACACCCGACTCGAAGTCAGCCAGCATGAGTCTGGCTTCGTCGACTTAAAATTCACGTAGTGTACAGAGTGGCTCTAGTCTTGAGAGCCACTCCGGAGGCTCCGCTGCGGCCTTCTGAATGGCCAGAAACATGTCCATACTTTCTCGAAAGTAGATTCGGGCAGGTCTTGCGTCTCTGTCACAGTGAAAGCCTGCCATTCTCGAGCGCCATATACAGTGGAGGCCTGTCAGCATTATTAAATCATAAGGCACCCCATCCTCATTTTCAACACATAAGTAACGGATGCCATACGGGTCTAGTGGAAATTCTTTCTTTAAGGTTCGCTGTAATACATCCCAAAAATAAACCCCTTCCCAACAGTGTAAAAATACATGGTCTATTGTTTCAGGCTTTCTGCAAATTAAACAGTGAGAACCGCAGGGTAAAAATAATTCCTTTCCCTCTAAAAATTTTTTAACCGGTAAGGTTCCGGTGTGCAGCTTAAAAAAGAAGGTTTTGGTTCCTGATGGCACCTGCATGTTTTTAACTCTCTTTAAAACATCTTTGCCTTGGCCTCCACTGTACAAGGCCCTGTACAAGGGCACCGGGAATACTACATCGCACAAAGCACGGTACAGTTTCTTTCGTTTCACAGTCGACAGAAAGTCATTTGAAAACCACGCGGAAAGAAACCTTACACTGGATACGATTTCCCGGTAAAAACCGGTGACCCTACTGTAAACGTCAGCAGTTCCGACTATGTAATCTGGAAGCAGATGCCGCAGCCTAACTTGGCATACGGTACGCAAAAACGGGTCTCTTGTGTCCCGAAGAAACAAAAAACGATTGACCAGCTGTCTCAAAAACAAATGGCCCAGTCCCAGCCCGCCGTCTTGAACCCGTCGGAACAGGTTGGTCCGGCTGCAGCGCTCCCATTCAGACGACCAGACAAAGATGGCGAAAATTCGGTGTAGCTTTTGAATACTTAACCGGGAACAGTGCAACACCTGCATTACGTACCAGAGCCTGCTGATAAAGAACAAGTTGCAAACAGTGGCTCTGGCGAAAATGGACAAGGTCGTTCCTTTCCACTTATCAGCTCTTTCCCGTATCTCTTTAATCTGTCCTGTCCAATACTGTTCACTGTCACGGTAAGCAGCGAGTGGAACGCCCAAGTATTTATCTGGCGTCGTCGTCCAAGGCACGCTGGCAAACCGCTCCGGCGTAGATGCCCACCTTCCGTGCCAAAGTCCGAGGCACTTCGACCAGTTAACCCCGCTTCCAGTAGCTTGGCTGAAATCTCGTACACATTGAACGGCCTCGCTTATGCCTCCCTCGTCAACGGCAAACACAGCAATGTCATCAGCGTACGCCAGAACCTTTACTTCGGCTGCTTGTAAACTGAATCCGGTAATACTTCTGTTTTTCAGTAGCTTCAAGCAAAGGGTCTCCACATAAATACAAAATAAAAGGGGGCTGAGGGGACAGCCCTGGCGCACCGAACGCTGCACGCTAATGGGGGCCCCCAGACTCTTGTTAACGATCAATTTCGTCGTGCAGTTCCGGTACGCCAGGGCCACACCCTCGCGAATAACAGAACCAACGTTAACATGGCCCAATACTGCAAACAAAAGTTCATGGGCAACGCAGTCAAAAGCCTTTTCTAAATCGATCTGAAGAATAGCCACCTGACCATTTGTGTCATCACAGGTTTCTAAGACACTGCGCGCAACGTGAATATTTGTAAAAATAGACCGCCCTTTAATCCCGCAGGTCTGATGCGGACCAACTAAGTGATGAATCACGGTCTGCAGCCTTCGCGCCAAAATCTTCATAAAAATTTTGTACTCAACATTAGTGAGTGCTATCGGTCGGTATGCTGTCACCAGTCGTAATCTGTCTGTGTCGTCTGTTTTGGGAATCAGCACAGTATGGGACGACCCATAGGACGGAGGCCGTGCTTTGACTTTAAAGCCTTCGTTAAAGATTACCCTCAAGACCAGGAAAATTACATGTTTAAATTCTTTGTAGATTGCCGCGCTGAACCCGTCCGGTCCAGGCGACTTTCCTGGGTTTAAACTATCTATTGATTGCTCGACTTCCTCTTGATTTATCTGCTGTTCTAATCTGTCTTTAGTTTCGTCGTCCAGACGCGGCATCTCGGCTAGAAACGCCCCCTTAAATGTGATAACATCTACCGTGTGCGATGCGAAGAGCGCCTGGTAATGCTCGAAAAAGGCTCCTTTGATGTGATCGATGTACGTTTTTGAAACACCTCCCCATTCTATTTCGTTAATGTGATTTCTTTCGGCACGGGTTTTTTCCAAACCAAGTGCTCGTTTCGTTGGCGCTTCCCCTGCAGCCATGTTTTCTGCCCTTGCCCTCACCAACGCTCCCCGATAACGTTCTTCTTCGATTATCTCTAGCTTTTGTTTGGTTTTTCTTATGTCCTCCATCCATTTACTAGGCGCTCGGCATTCCTGTTTTAACATCTTCTGAAGCAGTGTCTTTAGCTCAATTTCCTGTTGTTTTGCTTGATGACGTATACAAGTGGCTCTTTCTATTGCTTTTAATTTTAAAGTTTCCTTAGTGAGCTCCCACTGCTGCCATATCCTCATGTTGCTACTTGGTTCTATTTTTGCTACTTCTTCCCTTACAGCTCGGTTATAAAATTCGTCCTGAAGTAGCTTGTCATTCAACTTCCACATTTCCCATGAAAAACCATTCCCCTTCTTAATGAATCCTATGCAGCATTGAACCAAACAGTGGTCAGAAAATGATACCGGCATAACTACATAACTATTGCATTTAGGTACAGTTTCCGCGGATGCATAAATGCGGTCTAGCCGTGCGTGACTTGTGCCCTCGAATCGTGTGTACCTTACAGCACGCGTTCCTTCAAGACACTCTGCTACATCCTCGAGGTTGCAGTTCACAATCATTCGTAACAACACTTCGGTGCTTTTGTCTCGGAAACCTCGGAGGCTTGTCTTGTCGCGCGCACTAAGGACACAGTTGTAATCGCCCATAACAATCAGCTGTCTGTCAGTGCGAAGCCGTTCTTCGACGCTTTCAAAAAACGCGGCTCGGTCATTAACCACATTAGGAGCGTAGAGGCAAACAATGCGCCAGTCTATGTTACTGAGCGAAAAATCGATGGACACGTGTCGACCCGACAAGCACGAATGATGACCGTGTACATCTATTCCCGGCAACTTCTTAACAAAAAGAATACAGCCTGCCGATGTGCCTACAGCATGGCTAACGACGGCAAAATACCTAGACGTGAAACGTCGCACCATGCTCCCGGTCTCTTCCTCACCATCGACTTTAGTCTCCTGCACTGCCAGTATATCAATATCTTGCTCCGTTATAAGTCTGTACAGCTGGCTTTCTTTTCTTTTACCTGCCAGGCCTCTGACGTTTAGGGTAGCGACTTTAAACGGAGTTGCAGAAGCCATTTTAACTTAGGAAGAAGAGACCGAAAGCACGGTGCTTACCTCCCGCGCCTAGCATGTCGCTAGACGATGCCGTCGCCGCCGGTGTCATCCGGCGCGAGCACGTGCTCCTGGTCAGGAGGCGCCTTGTCGCCGCCACGCTTCTCAGCCGGAACTTTTGGGCGCGGTCTCAGACCGGCCCGTCGTGCTTGGGGCGTCTTTGCCGGTGGTTCCCCGACGCTGGGCTCCGCTGCCTTCTCCCCGTCGGCCTTGGTCTCGGCGTGTGGCCGCTTCGCAGGTGTAGTCACGCCGACGTTCATGCGGGAGTCGTCCTTTTCGTCGTGGCTCTCGCTGGCGGCCTCCCGTTCCACGTGCACGGACGAGCTCGCTCCATCTTTGGGCGTTTCCACAGGCGTCGCAGATGGGTCAGTAGCTGACGACCCGCTCTCCTGAGCCACAGCCGTGTCGGTGTTGCTACTCGCAACAGCTGGCTGCACCGGCACCCCCTCGGCTTTTCCCGTGTCGTCGGCACCGCTCGCTGCCTCCTCTGCTTCGACGACGTCCATCAGTTCTGCGGAGACGCTCGCTGCTACATGCCCGGTGGCCGACGCGTAGGTACGAACGCAGTCAGCCTCCGAGTGTCCATAGCGCCGGCATTTCGAACACCTGGGCACCTTGCAATCGCGGCGAACGTGCCCCGTGCCGCCGCAACGAAGGCACTGCATCGGCCGCCCGGGAACCACCACGAGAGCCAACTCGCCAGCGACTCGTACCTGGTGGGGCAGGTCGTCCACCTTCACACCTGGCTTCAGTTTCAGAAGCACGGTCCTCGTGGTGGACCCCTTCTCCTTCATGCCGGCGACGCGCCAACGCTCCCGGGTGACCTCGGTCACGTTGCCGAACGCCGCGAATGCCGTACGGATGTCCTCGTCGGCGACGCCGTGAAGCATCCAGTGGAGGCGCAGCTTTACCTGGTGGTCTTCTGGATCGAAAACAATGCAGCGGCGTTTCTTGACTTCCAGCTCCTTCGTGGCGGCCAGTTTCTTTGCGGCGTCAGCGGTGCTGAAGGTCACCGCCCACACGTGGTTTATCTGGTACGCCCCCAACGCCACGACGTCGGGGAGCGCACCAGCGTTGGCGAGGGCGTCCCTGAAGTCTTCGACCCTGTAGGGTCTCGCACGCACGTCCCCGTGCAGAGAAACCGTGTTTAAAACCACACGTCCGGTAGGCAGGGTAGGCAGGACGATCTCGTAATCCTTATCAGCGTCGCTGGCAAACCTGTTTCCGCGGCCGGCAACGGCCGCTATCGCCGCTCCGTGGGAGCTCATGATCCTGCGTCCGTCACGCTCGGTGGCCGGAAGTAGAATGCACTGAGCCACGGCGACGGCAGTCCAATCTGCAGCTCTCGTGGGTATTTATGTTGATTGTGTGTAAGCGAACCTTGAGAGTGTTCACCAGCGCCACCCTCGACCATAGCAGTGGACGTAGCACGTCCTGTAATACCGCGAGCGTGACGTGGAACTTTATCTAACGGCGAGGGCGGAAACTGTGCGAGAGCCCTCTTAAGCTACCTATGGCATCAAGACTGCCAGAACCGAGACCCTCGTTAAGCTATTAGCAGGAAAGTTAAAGGAAATGAGGGGCCCGTTTGACAAACCTCTGAAGGGAGCCAACTGTCACCGAAACCAAGGTGCATAGGGGAATGTTTTTTTATAGTTGTGCTTACCAGTGGGATATTGTAGTAGTTAGATTAATAAATCGCTTAAAGAAAATTATTTATAAAGCAGCAGAAAAAACAACCATGCCGCCGGTGTTATCCGAACCCACCACCTCCGAATATCGCGTTCGGTGCTTCTACCAACTGAGCTACGGCAACGGCTCTCCAATCTGCTGCTCTCGTGGGTATTTTTGTTCATTGGGTGTAAGCGAACCTTGAGAGTGTTCACCAGCGCCATCCTCGACCATAGCGGCGGACGTAGCACGTCCTGTAACACCGCGAGCGTGATGTGGAACGTCATCTAACGGCGAGGGCGGAAACTGTGCGAGAGCCCTCTTAAGCTACCTACGGCATCAAGACTCCCAGAGCCGAGACCCTCGTTAAGCTATTAGCAGATAAGTTAAAGGAAATGAGGGGCCCGTTTGACAAACCTATGAAGGGAGCCAACAGACACCGAAACCAGGGTGCATAGGGGAATGTTTTTTATGTGTTGTGCTTATCAGTGGGATATTACAGTACTTAGATTAATAAATCACTTAAAGAAAATGACTTATAAAGCACCAGAAAAAATAACCATGCCGCAGGTGGGATCCGAACCCACGACCTCCGAATATCGCGTCCGGTGCTCTTACCAACTGAGCTACGGCGACGGCTGTCCAATCTGCTACTCTCGTGGGTATTTATGTTCATTGGGTCTAAGCGAACCTTGAGAGTTTTCGCCAGCACCACCCTCGACCATAGCGGCGGACGTAGCACGTCCTGTAATACCGCGAGCATGACGTGGAACGTCATCTAACGGCGAGGGCGGAAACTGTGCGAGAGCCCTCATAAGATACCTATGGCATCAAGACAGCCAGAACCGAGACCCTCGTTAAGCTATTAGTAGGTAAGTTAAAGGAAATGAGGGGCCCGTTTGACAAACCTATGAAGGGAGCCAACAGTCACCGAAACCAAGGTGCATAGGGGAATGTTTTTTTTATGTGTTGTGCCTATCAGTGGGATAATATAGTACATAGATTGATAAATCGCTTAACGAAAATTACATTTAAAGCAGCAAAAAAACAACCATGCCGCCTTTGGGATCCGAACCCACGACCTCCGAATGTCGCGTCCGGTGCTCTTACCAACTGAGCTACGGCGACGGCAGTCCAATCTGCAGCTCTCGTGGGTATTTATGTTGATTGTGTGTAAGCGAACCTTGAGAGTGTTCACCAGCGCCACCCTCGACCATAGCACTGGACGTAGCACGTCCTGTAATACCGCGAGCGTGACGTGGAACGTTATTTAACGGCGAGGGCGGAAACTGTGCGAGAGCCCTCTTAAGCTACCTATGGCATCAAGACTGCCAGAACCGAGACCCTCGTTAAGCTATCAGCAGGAAAGTTAAAGGAAATAGGGGGCCCGTTTGACAAACCTATGAAGGGAGCCAACAGTCACCGAAACCAAGGTGCATATGGGAATGTTTTTTTATGTGTTGTGCTTATCAGTGGGATATTGTAGTACTTAGAATAATAAATCGCTTAAAGAAAATTACTTATAAAGCAGCAGAAAAAACAACCATGCCGCCGGTGTGATCCGAACCCACGACCTCCGAATATCGCGTTCGGTGCTCTTACCAACTGAGCTACGGCAACGGCTCTCCAATCTGCTGCTCTCGAGGGTATTTATGTTCATTGGGTGTAAGCGAACCTTGAGAGTGTTCACCAGCACCACCCTCGACCATAGCGTCGGACGTAGCACATCCTGTAATACCGCGAGCGTGACGTGGAACGTCATCTAACGGCGATGGCGGAAACAGTGCGAGAGCCCTCTTAAGCTACCTATGGCATCAAGACTGCCAGAACCGAGACCCTCGTTAAGCTATTAGCAGGAAAGTTAAAGGAAATGAGGGGCCCGTTTGACAAACCTATGAAGGGAGCCAACAGTCACCGAAACCAAGGTGCATAGGGGAATGTTTTTTATGCGTTGTGCCTGTCAGTGGGATATTATAGTACTTAGATTAATAAATCGCCTAAAGAAAATTACTTATAAAGCAGCAGAAAAAACAACCATGCCGCCGGTGGGATCCGAACCCACGACCTCCGAATATCGCGTCCGGTGCTCTTACCAACTGAGCTACGGCGACGGCTGTCCAATCTGCTGCTCTCGAGGGTATTTATGTTCATTGGGTGTAAGCGAACCTTGATAGTGTTCACCAGCGCCACCCTCGACCATAGCGGCGGACGTAGCACGTCCTGTAATACCGCGAGCGTGACGTGGAACGTCATCTAACGGCGAGGGCGGAAACAGTGCGAGAGCCCTCTTAAGCTACCTATGGCATCAAGACTGCCAGAACCGAGACCCTCGTTAAGCTATTAGCAGGTAAGTTAAAGGAAATGAGGGGCCCGTTTGACAAATCTATGAAGGGAGCCAACAGTCACCGAAACCAGGGTGCATAGGGGAATGTTTTTATGTGTTGTGCTTATCAGTGGGATATTATTGTACTTAGATTAATAAATCGCTTAAAGAAAATGAGTTATAAAGCAGCAGAAAAATAACCATGCCGCCGGTGGGATCCGAAACCACGACCTCCGAATATCGCGTCCGGTGCTCTTACCAACTGAGCTACGGCGACGGCTGTCCAGTCTGCTGCTCTCGTGAGTATTTATGATCATTGGGTGTAAGCGAACCTTGACAGTGTTCACCAGCGCCACCCTCGACCATAGCAGTGGACGTAGCACGTCCTATAATACCGCGAGCGTGACGTGGAACGTCATCTAACGGCGAGGGCGGAAACTGTGCGAGAGCCCTCATAAGATACCTATGGCATCAAGACTGCCAGAACCGAGACCCTCGTTAAGCTATTAGTAGGTAAGTTAAAGGAAATGAGGGGCCCGTTTGACAAACCTATGAAGGGAGCCAACAGTCACCGAAACCAAGGTGCATAGGGGAATGTTTTTAATGTGTTGTGCTTATCAGTGTGATATTGTAGTACTTAGATTAATAAATCGCTTAAAGAAAATTACTTATAAAGCAGCAGAAAAAACAACCATGCCGCCGGTGGGATCCGAACCCACGACCTCCGAATATCGCGTTCGGTGCTCTTACCAACTGAGCTACGGCAACGGCTCTCCAATCTGCTGCTCTCGTGGGTCTTTATGTTCATTGGGTGTAAGCGAACCTTGAGAGTGTTCACCAGCGCCACCCTCGACCATAGCGGCGGACGTAGCACGTCCTGTAATACCGCGAGCGTAACGTGGAACGTCATTTAAGGACGAGGGCGGAAACTGTGCGAGAGCCCTCTTAAGCTACCTATGCCATCAAGACTGCCAGAACCAAGACCCTCGTTAAGCTATTAGCAGGTACGTTATAGGAAATGAAGGGCCTGTTTGACAAACCTATGAAGGGTGCCAACCGTCACCGAAACCATGGTGCATAGGGGAATATTTTTTATGTGTTGTGCTTATCAGTGGGATATTATAGTACTTAAATTAATAAAACGCTTAAAGAAAATTACTTATAAGGCAGCAGAAAAAACAACCATGCCGCCAGTGGGATCCGAACCCACGACCTCTGAATATCGCGTCCGGTGCTCTTACAACTGAGCTACAGGGACGGCTGTCCAATCTGCTGCTCTCGTGGGTATTTATGTTCATTGGGTGTAAGCGAATCTTGAGAGTGTTCACCAACGCCACCCTCGACCATAGCGGCGGACGTAGCACGTCCTGTAATACCGCGAGCGTGACGTGGAACGTCATCTAAGGACGAGGGCGGAAACTGTGCGAGAGCCCTCTTAAGCTACCTATGGCATCAAGACTGCCAGGACCGAGACCCTCGTTAAGCTATTAGCAGGTAAGTTAAAGGAAATGAGGGACCCGTTTGACAAACCTATGAAGGGAGCCAACAGTCACCGAAACCAAGGTGCATAGGGGAATGTTTTTTTTATGCGTTGTGCTGATCAGTGGGATAATATAGTACTTAGATTATTAAATCGCGTAAATAAAATTACATTTAAAGCAGCAGAAAAAATAACCATGCCGCCGGTGGGATCCGAACCCACGACCTCCGAATATCGCGTCCGGTGCTCTTACCAACTGAGCTACGGCGACGGCTGTCCAATCTGCTGCTCTCGTGGGTATTTATGTTCATTGGGTGTAAGCGAACCTTGAGAGTGTTCACCAGCGCCACCCTCGACCTTAGCGGTGGACGTAGCACGTCCTGTAATACCGCGAGCGTGACGTGGAACGTCATCTAACGGCGAGGGCGGAAACTGTGCGAGAGCCCTCTTAAGCTACCTATGGCATCAAGACTTCCAGAACAGAGACCCTCGTTAAGCTATTAGCAGGAAAGTTCAAGGAAATGAGGGGCCCGTTTGACAAACCTATGAAGGGAGCCAACAGTCACCGAAACCAAGGTGCATAGGGGAATGTTTTTTTATGTGTTGTGCTTATCAGTGTGACATTCTAGTACTTAGATTAATAAATCGCTTAAAGAAAATTACTTATAAAGCAGCAGAAAAAACAACCATGCCGCCGGTGTTATCCGAACCCACCACCTCCGAATATCGCGTTCGGTGCTCCTACCAACTGAGCTACGGCAACGGCTCTCCAATCTGCTGCTCTCGTGGGTATTTATGTTCATTGGGTGTAAGCGAACCTTGAGAGTGTTCACCAGCGCCACCCTCGACCTTAGCGGCGGACGTAGCACGTCCTGTAATACCGCGAACGTGACGTGGAACGTCATCCAAGGACGAGGGCGAAAACTGTGCGAGAGCCCTCTTAAGCTATCTATGGCATCAAGACTGCCAGAACCGAGGCCCTCGTTAAGCTATTAGCAGGTAAGTGAAAGGAAATGAGGGGCTCGTTTGACAAACCTATGAAGGGAGCCAACAGTCACCGAAACTGAGGTGCATAGGGGAATCTTTTTTTTGTGTTGTGCTTACCAGTGGGATACTATAAAACTTAGATTACTAAATCGCTTAAAGAAAATTACTTATAAAGCAACAGAAAAAACAACCAAGCTGCCGGTGGGATCCGAACCCACGACCTCCGAATATCGCGTCCGGTGCTCTTACCAACTGAGCTACGGCAACGGCTGTCCAATCTGCTTCTCTCGTGGGTATTTATGTTCATTGGGTGTAAGCGAACCTTGAGAGTGTTCACGAGCGCCACCCTCGACCATAGCGACGGACGTAGCACATCCTGTAATACCGAGAGCGTGATGTGGAACGTCATCTAACGGCGAGGGCGGAAACTGTGCGAGAGCACTCTTAAGCTACCTATGGCATCAAGACTCCCAGAACCCAGACCTTCGTTAAGCTATTAGCAGGTAAGTTAAAGGAAATGAGGGGCCCGTTTGACAAACCTATGAAGGGAGCCAACAGTCACCGAAACCAAGGTGCATAGGGGAATGTTTTTGTGTTGTGCTTATCAGTGGGATATTATAGTACTTAGATTAATAAATCGCTTAAAGAAAATTACTTATAAAGAAGCAGAAAAAACAACCATGCCGCCGGTGGGATACGAAACCCACGACCTCCGAATATCGCGTTCGGTGCTCTTACCAACTGAGCTACGGCGACGGCTGTCCAATCTGCTGCTCTGGAGGGTATTAATGTTCATTGGGTGTAAGCGAACCTTGAGAGTGTTCACCAGCATCACCCTCGACCTTAGCGGCGTACGTAACACGTCCTGTAATACCGCGAGCGTGACGTGGAACGTCACCTAACGGCGAGGGCGGAAACTCTGCGAGAGCCCTCATAAGCTACCTATGGCATCAAGACTGCCAGAACCGAGACCCTCGTTAAGCTATTAGTAGGTAAGTTAAAGGAAATGAGGGGCCCGTTTGACAAACCTATGAAGGGAGCCAATAGTCACCGAAACCAAGGTGCATAGGGGAATGTTTTTAATGTGTTGTGCTTACTAGTGTAATATTGTAGTACTTAGATTAAGAAATCGCTTAAAGAAAATTACTTATAAAGCAGCAGAAAAAACAACCATGCCGCCGGTGGGATCCGAACCCACGACCTCCGAATATCGCGTTCGGTGCTCTTACCAACTGAGCTACGGCAACGGCTCTCCAATCTGCTGCTCTCGTGGGTCTTTATGTTCATTGGGTGTAAGCGAACCTTGAGAGTGTTCACCAGCGCCACCCTCGACCATAGCGGCGGACGTAGCACGTCCTGTAATACCGCGAGCGTGACGTGGAACGTCATTTAAGGACGAGGGCGGAAACTGTGCGAGAGCCCTCTTAAGCTACCTATGCCATCAAGACTGCCAGAACCAAGACCCTCGTTAAGCTATAAGCAGGTAAGTTAAAGGAAATGAGGGGCCCGTTTGACAAACCTATGAAGGGAGCCAACAGTCACCGAAACCAAGGTGCATAGGGGAATGTTTTTTTATGTGTTGTGCTTATCAGTGTGATATTGTAGTACTTAGTATAATAAATCGCTTAAAGAAAATTACTTATAAAGCAGCAGAAAAAACCATGCCGCCGGTGGGATCCGAACCCACGACCTCCGAATATCGCCTTCGGTGCTCTTACCAACTGAGCTACGGCGACGGCAGTCCAATCTGCAGCTCTCGTGGGTATTTATGTTGATTGTGTGTAAGCGAACCTTGAGAGTGTTCACCAGCGCCACCCTCGACCATAGCAGCGGACGTAGCACGTCCTGTAATACCGCGAGCGTGACGTAAAACGTCATCTAACGGCGAGGGCGGAAACTGTGCGAGAGCCCTCTTAAGCTACCTATGGCATCAAGACTGCCAGAACAGAGACCCTCGTTAAGCTATTAGCAGGAAAGTTAAAGGAAATGAGGGGCCCGTTTGACAAACCTATGAAGGGAGCCAACAGTCACCGAAACCAAGGTGCATAGGGGAATGTTTTTTTATGTGTTGTGCTTATCAGTGTGATATTGTAGTACTTAGTATAATAAATCGCTTAAAGAAAATTACTTATAAAGCAGCAGAAAAAACCATGCCGCCGGTGGGATCCGAACCCACGACCTCCGAATATCGCCTTCGGTGCTCTTACCAACTGAGCTACGGCAACGGCTCTCCAATCTGCTGCTCTCGTGGGTATTTATGTTCATTGGGTGTAAGCGAACCTTGAGAGTGTTCACCAGCGCCACCCTCGACCATAGCGGCGGACGTAGCACGTCCTGTAATACCGCGAGCGTGACGTGGAACGTCATCTAACGGCGAGGGCGGAAACTGTGCGAGAGCCCTCCTAAGCTACCTATGGCATCAAGACTGCCAGAACCGAGACCCTCGTTAAGCTATTAGCAGGAAAGTTAAAGGAAATGAGGGGCCCGTTTGACAAACCTCTGAAGGGAGCCAACAGTCACCGAAACCAAGGTGCATAGGGGAATGTTTTTTTATAGTTGTGCTTATCAGTGGGATATTTTAGTAGTTAGATTAATAAATCGCTTAAAGAAAATTACTTATAAAGCAGCAGAAAAAACAACCATGCCGCCGGTGTTATCCGAACCCACCACCTCCGAATATCGCGTTCGGTGCTCCTACCAACTGAGCTACGGCAACGGCTCTCCAATCTGCTGCTCTCGTGGGTATTTATGTTCATTGGGTGTAAGCGAACCTTGAGAGTGTTCACCAGCGCCATCCTCGACCATAGCGGCGAACGTAGCACGTCCTGTAATACCGCGAGCGTGACGTGGAACGTCATCTAACGGCGAGGGTGGAAACTGTGCGAGAGCCCTCATAAGATACCTATGGCATCAAGACTGCCAGAACCGAGACCCTCGTTAAGCTATTAGTAGGTAAGTTAAAGGAAATGAGGGGCCCGTTTGACAAACCTTTGAAGGGAGCCAACAGTCACCGAAACCAAGGTGCATAGGGGAATGTTTTTTTATGTGTTGTGCCTCTCAGTGGGATATTATAGTACTTAGATTAATAAATCGCTTAAAGAAAATTACATTTAAAGCAGCAAAAAAACAACCATGCCGCCGGTGGGATCCGAACCCACGACCTCCAAATATCGCGTCCGGTGCTCTTACCAACTGAGCTACGGCGACGGCAGTCCAATCTGCAGCTCTCGTGGGTATTTATGTTGATTGTGTGTAAGCGAACCTTGAGAGTGTTCACCAGCGCCACCCTCGACCATAGCAGCGGACGTAGCACGTCCTGTAATACCGCGAGCGTGACGTGCAACGTCATCTAACGGCGAGGGCGGAAACTGTGCGAGAGCCCTTTTAAGCTACCTATGGCATCAAGACTGCCAGAACCGAGACCGTCGTTAAGCTATTAGCAGGAAAGTTAAAGGAAATGAGGGGCCCGTTTGACAAACCTATGAAGGGAGCCAACAGTCACCGAAACCAAGGTGCATAGGGGAATGTTTTTTATGTGTTGTGCTTATCAGTGTGATATTGTAGTACTTAGATTAATAAATCGCTTAAAGAAAATTACTTATAAAGCAGCAGAAAAAAACAACCATGCCGCCGGTGGGATCCGAACCCACGACCTCCGAATATCGCGTTCGGTGCTCTTACCAACTGAGCTACGGCGACGGCAGTCCAATCTGCAGCTCTCGTGGGTATTTATGTTGATTGTGTGTAAGCGAACCTTGAGAGTGTCCACCAGCGCCACCCTCGACCATAGCAGCGGACGTAGCACGTCCTGTAATACCGCGAGCTTGACGTAAAACGTCATCTAACGGCGAGGGCGGAAACTGTGCGAGAGCCCTCTTAAGCTACCTATGGCATCAAGACTGCCAGAACAGAGACCCTCGTTAAGCTATTAGCAGGAAAGTTAAAGGAAATGAGGGGCCCGTTTGACAAACCTATGAAGGGAGCCAACAGTCACCGAAACCAAGGTGCATAGGGGAATGTTTTTTTATGTGTTGTGCTTATCAGTGTGATATTGTAGTACTTAAATTATTAAATCGCTTAAAGAAAATTACTTATAAAGCAGCAGAAAAAACCATGCCGCCGGTGGGATCCGATTCCAGGACCTCCCAATATCGCCTTCGGTGCTCTTACCAACTGAGCTACGGCAACGGCTCTCCAATCTGCTGCTCTCGTGGGTATTTATGTTCATTGGGTGTAAGCGAACCTTGAGAGTGTTCACCAGCGCCACCCTCGACCATAGCGGCGGACGTAGCACGTCCTGTAATACCGCGAGCGTGACGTGGAACGTCATCTAACGGCGAGGGCGGAAACTGTGCGAGAGCCCTCCTAAGCTACCTATGGCATCAAGACTGCCAGAACCGAGACCCTCGTTAAGCTATTAGCAGGAAAGTTAAAGGAAATGAGGGGCCCGTTTGACAAACCTCTGAAGGGAGCCAACAGTCACCGAAACCAAGGTGCATAGGGGAATGTTTTTTTATAGTTGTGCTTATCAGTGGGATATTGTAGTAGTTAGATTAATAAATCGCTTAAAGAAAATTACTTATAAAGCAGCAGAAAAAACAACCATGCCGCCGGTGTTATCCGAACCCACCACCTCCGAATATCGCGTTCGGTGCTCCTACCAACTGAGCTACGGCAACGGCTCTCCAATCTGCTGCTCTCGTGGGTATTTATGTTCATTGGGTGTAAGCGAACCTTGAGAGTGTTCACCAGCGCCATCCTCGACCATAGCGGCGGACGTAGCACGTCCAGTAATACCGCGAGCGTGATGTGAAACGTCATCTAACGGTGAGGGCGGAAACTGTGCGAGAGCCCTCTTAAGCTACCTATAGTATCAAGACTGCCAGAACCGAGACCCTCGTTAAGCTATTAGCAGGTAAGTTAAAGGAAATGAGGGGCCCATTTGACAAACCTATGAAGGGAGCCAACAGTCACCGAAACGAAGGTGCATAGGGGAATGTTTTTTTATGTGTTATGCTTATCAGTGAGATATTATAGTACTTAGATTAAAATCGCTTAAAGAAAATTACTTATAAAGCAGGAGAAAAAACAACCATGCCGCCGGTGGGATCTGAACCCACGACCTCCGAATATCGCGTACGGTGCTCTTACCAACTGAGCTACGGCGACGGCTGTCCAATCTGCTGCTCTCGTGGGTATTTATGTTCATTGGGTGTAAGCGAACCTTGAGAGTGTTCACCAGCGCCACCCTCGACCTTAGCGGCGGACGTAGCACGTCCTGTAATACCGCGAGCGTGACGTGGAACGTCACCTAACGGCGAGGGCGGAAACTGTGCGAGAGCCCTCATAAGCTACCTATGGCATCAAGACTGCCAGAACCGAGACCCTCGCTAAGCTATTAGCAGGTAAGTTAAAGGAAATGAGGGGCCCCTTTGACAAACCTATGAAGGGAGCCAACAGTCACCGAAACAAAAGTGCACAGGGGAATGTTTTTTTATGTGTTGTGCTTACCAGTGGGATACTATAAAACTTAGATTAATAAATCGCTTAAAGAAAATTACTTATAAAGCAACAGAAAAAACAACCATGCTGCCGGTGGGATCCGAACCCACGACCTCCGAATATCGCGTCCGGTGCTCTTACCAACTGAGCTACGGCGACGGCTGTCCAATCTGCTGCTCTCGTGGGTATTTATGTTCATTGGGTGTAAGCGAACTTTGAGAGTGTTCATCAGCGCCACCCTCGACCTTAGCGGCGGACGTAGCACGTCCTGTAATACCGCGACCCTGACGTGGAACGTCATCTAACGGCGAGGGCGGAAACTGTGCGAGAGCCCTCAAAAGCTACCTATGGCATCAAGACCGCCAGAACCGAGACCCTCGCTAAGCTATTAGCAGGTAAGTTAAAGGAAATGAGGGGCCCGTTTGACAAACGTATGAAGGGAGCCAACAGTCACCGAAACCAAGGTGCATAGGGGAACGTTTTTTTGTGTTGTGCTTACCAGTGGGATATTATAGTACTTAGATTAATAAATCGCTTAAAGAAAATTACTTATAAGGCAGCAGAAAAAACAACCATGCCGCCAGTGGGATCCGAACCCACGACCTCTGAATATCGCGTCCGGTGCTCTTACAACTGAGCTACAGGGACGGCTGTCCAATCTGCTGCTCTCGTGGGTATTTATGTTCATTGGGTGTAAGCGAATCTTGAGAGTGTTCACCAGCGCCACCCTCGACCATAGCGGCGGACGTAGCACGTCCTGTAATACCGCGAGCGTGACGTGGAATGTCATCTAAGGACGAGGGCGGAAACTGTGCGAGAGCCCTCTTAAGCTACCTATGGCATCAAGACTGCCAGGACCGAGACCCTCGTTAAGCTATTAGCAGGTAAGTTAAAGGAAATGAGGGACCCGTTTGACAAACCTATGAAGGGAGCCAACAGTCACCGAAACCAAGGTGCATAGGGGAATGTTTTTTTATGCGTTGTGCTGATCAGTGGGATATTATAGTACTTAGAATAATAAATCGCTTGAATAAAATTACATTTAAAGCAGCAGAAAAAATAACCATGCCGCCGGTGGGATCCGAACCCACGACCTCCGAATATCGCGTCCGGTGCTCTTACCAACTGAGCTACGGCGACGGCTGTCCAATCTGCTGCTCTCGTGGGTATTTATGTTCATTGGGTGTAAGCGAACCTTGAGAGTGTTCACCAGCGCCACCCTCGACCTTAGCGGTGGACGTAGCACGTCCTGTAATACCGCGAGCGTGACGTGGAACGTCATCTAACGGCGAGGGCGGAAACTGTGCGAGAGCCCTCATAAGATACCTATGGCATCAAAACTGCCAGAACCGAGACCCTCGTTAAGCTATTAGTAGGTAAGTTAAAGGAAATGATGGGCCCGTTTGACAAACCTTTGAAGGGAGCCAACAGTCACCGAAACCAAGGTGCATAGGGGAATGTTTTTTTATGTGTTGTGCCTCTCAGTGGGATATTATAGTACTTAGATTTATAAATCGCTTAAAGAAAATTACGTTTAAAGCAGCAAAAAAACAACCATGCCGCCGGTGAGATCCGAACCCACGACCTCCGAATATCGCGTCCGGTGCTCTTACCAACTGAGCTACGGCAACGGCTCTCCAATCTGCTGCTCTCGTGGGTATTTATGTTCTTTGGTTGTAAGCGAACCTTGAGAGTGTTCACCAGCGCCACCCTCGACCATAGCGGCGAACGTAGCACGTCCTGTAATACCGCGAGCGTGACGTGGAACGTCATCTAATGACGAGGGCGGAAACTGTGCGAGAGCCCTCTTAAGCTACCTATGGCATCAAGACTGCCAGAACCGAGACCCTCGTTAAGCTATTAGCAGGAAAGTTAAAGGAAATGAGGGGCCCGTTTGACAAACCTATGAAGGGAGCCAACAGTCACCGAAACCAAGGTGCAAAGGGGAATGTTTTTTTATGTGTTGTGCTTATCAGTGTGATATTGTAGTACTTAGATTAATAAATCGCTTAAAGAAAATTACTTATAAAGCAGCAGAAAAAACAACCATGCCGCCGGTGGGATCCGAACCAACGACCTCCGAATATCGCGTTCGGTGCTCTTACCAACTGAGCTACGGCGACGGCAGTGCAATCTGCAGCTCTCGTGGGTATTTATGTTGATTGTGTGTAAGCGAACCTTGAGAGTGTTCACCAGCGCCACCCTCGACCATAGCAGCGGACGTAGCACGTCCTGTAATGCCGCGAGCGTGACGTAAAACGTCGTCTAACGGCGAGGGCGGAAACTGTGCGAGAGCCCTCTTAAGCTACCTATGGCATCAAGACTGCCAGAACAGAGACCCTCGTTAAGCTATTAGCAGGAAAGTTAAAGGAAATGAGGGGCCCGTTTGACAAACCTATGAAGGGAGCCCACAGTCACCGAAACCATGGTGCATAGGGGAATGTTTTTTTATGTGTTGTGCTTATCAGTGTGATATTGTAGTACTTAGATTAATAAATCGCTTAAAGAAAATTACTTATAAAGCAGCAGAAAAAACCATGCCGCCGGTGGGATCCGAACCCACGACCTCCGAATATCGCGTTCGGTGCTCTTACCAACTGAGCTACGGCAACGGCTGTCCAATCTGCTGCTCTCGTGGGTATTTATGTTCATTGGGTGTAAGCGAATCTTGAGAGTGTTCACCAGCGCCACCCTCGACCATAGCGGCGGACATAGCACGTCCTGTAATACCGCGAGCGTGACGTGGAACGTCATCTAAGGACGAGGGCGGAAACTGTGCGAGAGCCCTCTTAAGCTACCTATGGCATCAAGACTGCCAGGACCGAGACCCTCGTTAAGCTATTAGCAGGTAAGTTAAAGGAAATGAGGGGCCCATTCGACAAACCTATGAAGGGAGCCAACAGTCACCGAAACGAAGGTGCATAGGGGAATGTTTTTTTATGTGTTATGCTTATCAGTGAGATATTATAGTACTTAGATTAATAAATCGCCTAAAGAAAATTATAAAGCAGCAGAAAAACAACCATGCAGCCGGTGGGATCCGAACCCACGACCTCCGAATGTCGCGTCCGGTGCTCTTACCAACTGAGCTACGGCGACGGCTGTCCAATCTGCTGCTCTCGTTGGTATTTATGTTCATTGGGTGTAAGCGAACCTTGAGAGCGTTCACCAGCGCCACCCTCGACCTTAGCGGCGGACGTAGCACGTCCTGTAATACCGCGAACGTGACGTGGAACGTCATCTAAGGACGAGGGCGGAAACAGTGCGAGAGCCCTCTTAAGCTATCTATGGCATCAAGACTGCCAGAACCGAGGCCCTCGTTAAGCTATTAGCAGGTAAGTGAAAGGAAATGAGGGGCTCGTTTGACAAACCTATGAAGGGAGCCAACAGTCACCGAAACTGAGGTGCATAGGGGAATCTTTTTTTTGTGTTGTGCTTATCAGTGGGATATTATAGTACTTAAAATAATAAATCGCTTAAAGAAAATTACTTATAAAGCAGGAGAAAAAACAACCATGTCACCGGTGGGATCTGAACCCACGACCTCCGAATATCGCGTACGGTGCTCTTACCAACTGAGCTACGACGACGGCTGTCCAATCTGCTGCTCTCGTGGGTATTTATGTTCATTGGGTGTAAGCGAACCTTGAGAGTGTTCATCAGCGCCACCCTCGACATTAGCGGCGGACGTAGCACGTCCTGTAATAAAGCGACCCTGACGTGGAACGTCATCTAACGGCGAGGGCGGAAACTGTGCGAGAGCCCTCAAAAGCTACCTATGGCATCAAGACCGCCAGAACCGAGACCCTCGCTAAGCTATTAGCAGGTAAGTTAAAGGAAATGAGGGGCCCGTTTGACAAACGTATGAAGGGAGCCAACAGTCACCGAAACCAAGGTGCATAGGGGAATGTTTTTTTGTGTTGTGCTTACCAGTGGGATATTATAGTACTTAGATTAATAAATCGCTTAAAGAAAATTACTTATAAAGCAACAGAAAAAAACAACCATGCCGCCGGTGGGTTCTGAACCCACGACCTCCGAATATCAGGTCCGGTGCTCTCACCAACTGAGCTACGGCGACGTCTGTCCAATCTGCTGCTCTCGTGGGTATTTATGTTCATTGGGTGTAAGCGAACCTTGAGAGTGTTCACCAGCGCCACCCTCGACCATAGCGGCGGACGCAGCACGTCCTGTAATACCGCGAGCGTGACGTGGAACGTCATCTAACGGCGAGGGCGGAAACTTTGCGAGAGCCCTCTTAAGCTACCTATGGCATCAAGACTGCCAGAACCGAGACCCTCGCTAAGCTATTAGCAGGTAAGTTAAAGCAAATGAGGGGCCCGTTTGACAAACCTATGAAGGGAGCCAATAGTCACCGAAACCAAGGTGCATAGGGGAATGTCTTTTTTTGTGTTGTGCTTACCAGTGGGATATTATAGTACTTAGATGAATAAATCGCTTAAAGAAAATTACTTATAAAGCAACAGAAAAAACAACCATGCCACCGGTCGGATCCGAACCCACGACCTCCGAATATCGCGTCCGGTGCTCTTACCAACTGAGCTACAGCGACGGCTGTCCTATCTGCTGCTCACGTGGGTATTTATGTTCATTGGGTGTAAGCGAACCTTGAGAGTGTTCACCAGCGCCACCCTCGACCTTAGCGGCGGACGTAGCACGTCCTGTAATACCGCGAGCGTGACGTGGAACGTCACCTAACGGCGAGGGCGGAAACTGTGCGAGAGCCCTCATAAGCTACCTATGGCATCAAGACTGCCAGAACCGAGACCCTCGCTAAGCTATTAGCAGGTAAGTTAAAGGAAATGAGGGGCCCCTTTGACAAACCTATGAAGGGAGCCAACAGTCACCGAAACAAAGGTGCACAGGGGAATGTTTTTTTATGTGTTGTGCTTACCAGTGGGATACTATAAAACTTAGATTAATAAATCGCTTAAAGAAAATTACTTATAAAGCAACAGAAAAACAACCATGCTGCCGGTGGGATCCGAACCCACGACCTCCGAATATCGCGTCCGGTGCTCTTACCAACTGAGCTACGGCGACGGCTGTCCAATCTACTGCTCTCGTGGGTATTTATGTTCATTGGGTGTAAGCGAACCTTGAGAGTGTTCATCAGCGCCACCCTCGACCTTAGCGGCGGACGTAGCACGTCCTGTAATAAAGCGACCCTGACGTGGAACGTCATCTAACGGCGAGGGCGGAAACTGTGCGAGAGCGCTCAAAAGCTACCTATGGCATCAAGACCGCCAGAACCGAGACCCTCGCTAAGCTATTAGCAGGTAAGTTAAAGGAAATGAGGGGCCCGTTTGACAAACGTATGAAATGAGCCAACAGTCACCGAAACCAAGGTGCATAGGGGAATGTTTTTTTGTGTTGTGCTTACCAGTGGGATATTATAGTACTTAGATTAATAAATCGCTTAAAGAAAATTACTTATAAAGCAACAGAAAAAAACAACCATGCCGCCGGTGGGTTCCGAACCCACGACCTCCGAATATCAGGTCCGGTGCTCTCACCAACTGAGCTACGGCGACGTCTGTCCAATCTGCTGCTCTCGTGGGTATTTATGTTCATTGGGTGTAAGCGAACCTTGAGAGTGTTCACCAGCGCCACCCTCGACCATAGCGGCGGACGCAGCACGTCCTGTAATACCGCGAGCGTGACGTGGAACGTCATCTAACGGCGAGGGCGGAAACTTTGCGAGAGCCCTCTTAAGCTACCTATGGCATCAAGACTGCCAGAACCGAGACCCTCGCTAAGCTATTAGCAGGTAAGTTAAAGCAAATGAGGGGCCCGTTTGACAAACCTATGAAGGGAGCCAATAGTCACCGAAACCAAGGTGCATAGGGGAATGTCTTTTTTGTGTTGTGCTTACCAGTGGGATATTATAGTACTTAGAATATTAAATCGCCTAAAGAAAATTACTTATAAAGCAACAGAAAAAACAACCATGCCACCGGTCGGATCCGAACCCACGACCTCCGAATATCGCGTCCGGTGCTCTTACCAACTGAGCTACAGCGACGGCTGTCCTATCTGCTGCTCACGTGGGTATTTATGTTCATTGGTTGTAAGCGAACCTTGGGAGTGTTCACCAGCGCCACCCTCGACCATAGCGGCGAACGTAGCACGTCCTGTAATACCGCGAGCGTGACGTGGAACGTCATCTAACGACGAGGGCGGAAACTGTGCGAGAGCCCTCTTAAGCTACCTATGGCATCAAGACTGCCAGAACCGAGACCCTCGTTAAGCTATTAGTAGGTAAGTTAAAGGAAATGAGGGGCCCGTTTGACAAACCTATGAAGGGAGCCAACAGTCACCGAAACCAAGGTGCATAGGGGAATGTTTTTAATGTGTTGTGCTTATCAGTGTGATATTGTAGTACTTAGATTAATAAATCGCTTAAAGAAAATACTTATAAAGCAGCAGAAAAAACAACCATGCCGCCGGTGGGATCCGAACCCACGACCTCCGAATATCGCGTTCGGTGCTCTTACCAACTGAGCTGCGGCAACGGCTCTCCAATCTGCTGCTCTCGTGGGTCTTTATGTTCATTGGGTGTAAGCGAACCTTGAGAGTGTTCACCAGCGCCACCCTCGACCATAGCGGCGGACATAGCACGTCCTGTAATACCACGAGCGTGACGTGGAACGACGTCATTTAAGGACGAGGGCGGAAACTGTGCGAGAGCCCTCTTAAGCTACCTATGCCATCAAGACTGCCAGAACCAAGACCCTCGCTAAGCTATTAGCAGGTAAGTTAAAGCAAATGAGGGGCCCGTTTGACAAACCTATGAAGGGAGCCAATAGTCACCGAAACCAAGGTGCATAGGGGAATGTCTTTTTTTTGTGTTGTGCTTACCAGTGGGATATTATAGTACTTAGATTAATAAATCGCTTAAAGAAAATTACTTATAAAGCAACAGAAAAAACAACCATGCCACCGGTCGGATCCGAACCCACGACCTCCGAATATCGCGTCCGGTGCTCTTACCAACTGAGCTACAGCGACGGCTGTCCTATCTGCTGCTCACGTGGGTATTTATGTTCATTGGTTGTAAGCGAACCTTGAGAGTGTTCACCAGCGCCACCCTCGACCATAGCGGCGGACGTAGCACGTCCTGTAATACCGCGAGCGTGACGTGGAACGTCACCTAACGGCGAGGGCGGAAACTGTGCGAGAGCCCTCATAAACTACCTATGGCATCAAAACTGCCAGAACCGAGACCCTCGCTAAGCTATTAGCAGGTAAGTTAAAGGAAATGAGGGGCCCGTTTGACAAACCTATGAAGGGAGCCAACAGTCACCGAAACCAAGGTGCATAGGGGAATGTTTTTTTATGCGTTGTGCTGATCAGTGGGATATTATAGTACTTAGATTAATAAATCGCTTAAATAAAATTACATTTAAAGCAGCAGAAAAAATAACCATGCCGCCGGTGGGATCCGAACCCACGACCTCCGAATATCGCGTCCGGTGCTCTTACCAACTGAGCTACGGCGACGGCTGTCCAATCTGCTGCTCTCGTGGGTATTTATGTTCATTGGGTGTAAGCGTACCTTGAGAGTGTTCACCAGCGCCATCCTCGACCATAGCGGCGGACGTAGCACGTCCTGTAATACCGCGAGCGTGATGTGAAACGTCATCTAACGGTGAGGGCGGAAACTGTGCGAGAGCCCTCTTAAGCTACCTATAGTATCAAGACTGCCAGAACCGAGACCCTCGTTAAGCTATTAGCAGGTAAGTTAAAGGAAATGAGGGGCCCATTTGACAAACCTATGAAGGGAGCCAACAGTCACCGAAACGAAGGTGCATAGTGGAATGTTTTTTATGTGTTATGCTTATCAGTGAGATATTATAGTACTTAGATTATAAATAGCCTAAAGAAAATTATAAAGCAGCAGAAAAACAACCATGCAGCCGGTGGGATCCGAACCCACGACCTCCGAATATCGCGTCCGGTGCTCTTACCAACTGAGCTACGGCGACGGCTGTCCAATCTGCTGCTCTCTTTGGTATTTATGTTCATTGGGTGTAAGCGAACCTTGAGAGTGTTCACCAGCGCCACCCTCGACCTTAGCGGCGGACGTAGCACGTCCTGTAATACCGCGAACGTGACGTGGAACGTCATCTAAGGACGAGGGCGGAAACTGTGCGAGAGCCCTCTTAAGCTATCTATGGCATCAAGACTGCCAGAACCGAGGCCCTCGTTAAGCTATTAGCAGGTAAGTGAAAGGAAATGAGGGGCTCGTTTGACAAACCTATGAAGGGAGCCAACAGTCACCGAAACTGAGGTGCATAGGGGAATCTTTTTTTGTGTTGTGCTTATCAGTGGAATATTATAGTACTTAAAATAATAAATCGCTTAAAGAAAATTACTTATAAAGCAGGAGAAAAAACAACCATGCCGCCTGTGGGATCTGAACCCACGACCTCCGAATATCGCGTACGGTGCTCTTACCAACTGAGCTACGACGACGGCTGTCCAATCTGCTGATCTCGTGGGTATTTATGTTCATTGGGTGTAAGCGAACCTTGAGAGTGTTCACCAGCGCCACCCTCGACCTTAGCGGCGGACGTAGCACGTCCTGTATTACCGCGAGCGTGACGTGGAACGTCACCTAACGGCGAGGGCGGAAACTGTGCGAGAGCCCTCATAAGCTACCTATGGCATCAAGACTGCCAGAACCGAGACCCTCGCTAAGCTATTAGCAGGTAAGTTAAAGGAAATGAGGGGCCCCTTTGACAAACCTATGAAGGGAGCCAACAGTCACCGAAACAAAGGTGCACAGGGGAATGTTTTTTATGTGTTGTGCTTACCAGTGGGATACTATAAAACTTAGATTAATAAATCGCTTAAAGAAAATTACTTATAAAGCAACAGAAAAAACAACCATGCTGCCGGTGGGATCCGAACCCACGACCTCCGAATATCGCGTCCGGTGCTCTTACCAACTGAGCTACGGCGACGGCTGTCCAATCTGCTGCTCTCGTGGGTATTTATGTTCATTGGGTGTAAGCGAACCTTGAGAGTGTTCATCAGCGCCACCCTCGACCTTAGAGGCGGACGTAGCACGTCCTGTAATAAAGCGACCCTGACGTGGAACGCCATCTAACGGCGAGGGCGGAAACTGTGCGAGAGCCCTCAAAAGCTACCTATGGCATCAAGACCGCCAGAACCGAGACCCTCGCTAAGCTATTAGCAGGGAAGGTAAAGGAAATGAGGGGCCCGTTTGACAAACGTATGAAGGGAGCCAACAGTCACCGAAACCAAGGTGCATAGGGGAATGTTTTTTTTGTGTTGTGCTTACCAGTGGGATATTATAGTACTTAGATTAATAAATCGCTTAAAGAAAATTACTTATAAAGCAACAGAAAAAAACAACCATGCCGCCGGTGGGTTCCGAACCCACGACCTCCGAATATCAGGTCCGGTGCTCTTACCAACTGAGCTACGGCGACGTCTGTCCAATCTGCTGCTCTCGTGGGTATTTATGTTCATTGGGTGCAAGCGAACCTTGAGAGTGTTCACCAGCGCCACCCTCGACCATAGCGGCGGACGCAGCACGTCCTGTAATACCGCGAGCGTGACGTGGAACGTCATCTAACGGCGAGGGCGGAAACTTTGCGAGAGCCCTCTTAAGCTACCTATGGCATCAAGACTGCCAGAACCGAGACCCTCGCTAAGCTATTAGCAGGTAAGTTAAAGCAAATGAGGGGCCCGTTTGACAAACCTATGAAGGGAGCCAATAGTCACCGAAACCAAGGTGCATAGGGGAATGTCTTTTTTTGTGTTGTGCTTACCAGTGGGATATTATAGTACTTAGATTAATAAATCGCTTAAAGAAAATTACTTATAAATCAACAGAAAAAACAACCATGCCACCGGTCGGATCCGAACCCACGACCTCCGAAAATCGCGTCCGGTGCTCTTACCAACTCAGCTACAGCGACGGCTGTCCTATCTGCTGCTCACGTGGGTATTTATGTTCATTGGTTGTAAGCGAACCTTGAGAGTGTTCACCAGCGCCACCCTCGACCATAGCGGCGAACGTAGCACGTCCTGTAATACCGCGAGCGTGACGTGGAACGTCATCTAACGGCGAGGGCGGAAACTGTGCGAGAGCCCTCTTAAGCTACCTATGGCATCAAGACTGCCAGAACCGAGACCCTCGTTAAGCTATTAGTAGGTAAGTTAAAGGAAATGAGGGGCCCGTTTGACAAACCTATGAAGGGAGCCAACAGTCACCGAAACCAAGGTGCATAGGGGAATGTTTTTAATGTGTTGTGCTTATCAGTGTGATATTGTAGTACTTAGATTAATAAATCGCTTAAAGAAAATACTTATAAAGCAACAGAAAAAAACAACCATGCCGCCGGTGGGTTCCGAACCCACGACCTCCGAATATCAGGTCCGGTGCTCTTACCAACTGAGCTACGGCGACGTCTGTCCAATCTGCTGCTCTCGTGGGTATTTATGTTCATTGGGTGCAAGCGAACCTTGAGAGTGTTCACCAGCGCCACCCTCGACCATAGCGGCGGACGCAGCACGTCCTGTAATACCGCGAGCGTGACGTGGAACGTCATCTAACGGCGAGGGCGGAAACTGTGCGAGAGCCCTCTTAAGCTACCTATGCCATCAAGACTGCCAGAACCAAGACCCTCGTTAAGCTATTAGCAGGTACGTTAAAGGAAATGAAGGGCCCGTTTGACCAACCTATGAAGGGTGCCAACCGTCACCGAAACCAAGGTGCATAGGGGAATATTTTTTATGTGTTGTGCTTATCAGTGGGATATTATAGTACTTAAATTATTAAATCGCTTAAAGAAAATTACTTATAAGGCAGCAGAAAAAACAACCATGCCGCCAGTGGGATCCGAACCCACGACCTCTGAATATCGCGTCCGGTGCTCTTACCAACTGAGCTACAGGGACGGCTGTCCAATCTGCTGCTCTCGTGGGTATTTATGTTCATTGGGTGTAAGCGAATCTTGAGAGTGTTCACCAGCGCCACCCTCGACCATAGCGGCGGACGTAGCACGTCCTGTAATACCGCGAGCGTGACGTGGAACGTCATCTAAGGACGAGGGCGGAAACTGTGCGAGAGCCCTCTTAAGCTACCTATGGCATCAAGACTGCCAGAACCGAGACCCTCGTTAAGCTATTAGCAGGTAAGTTAAAGGAAATGAGGGACCCGTTTGACAAACCTATGAAGGGAGCCAACAGTCACCGAAACCAAGGTGCATAGGGGAATGTTTTTTTATGCGTTGTGCTGATCAGTGGGATATTATAGTACTTAGATTAATAAATCGCTTATAGAAAATTACTTATAAAGCAGCAGAAAAAACAACCATGCCGCCGGTGGGATCCGAACCCACGACCTCCGAATATCGCTTTCGGTGCTCTCACCAACTGAGCTACGGCTACGGCTGTCCAATCTGCTGCTCTCGTGGGTATTTATGTTCATTGGGTGTAAGCGAACCTTGTGAGTGTTCACCAGCGCCACCCTCGACCATAGCGGCGGACGTTGCACGTCCTGTAATACCGCGAGCGTGACCTGGAACGTCATCTAACGGCGAGGACGGAAACTGTGCGAGAGCCCTCTTAAGCTACCTTTGGCACCAAGACTGCCAGAACCGAGACCCTCGTTAAGCTATTAGCAGGTGAGTGAAAGGAAATGAGGGGCCCCTTTTGACAAACCTATGAAGGGAGCCAACCGTCACCGAAACCAAGGTGCATAGCAGAATGTTTTTTTACGTTTTGTGCTTATCAGTGGGATATTATAGTACTTAGATTAATAAATCGCTTAAAGAAAATTACTTATAAATCAGCAGAAAAAACAACCATGCCGGCGGTGGAATCCGAACCCACGACCTCCTAATATCGCGTCCGGTGCTCATACCAACTGAGCTACGGCGACGGCTGTCCAATGTGCTGCTCACGTGGGTATTTATGTTCATTGGTTGTAAGCGAACCTTGAGAGTGTTCACCAGCGCCACCCTCGACTATAGCGGCGAACGTAGCACGTCCTGTAATACCGCGAGCGTGACGTGGAACGTCATCTAACGGCGAGGGTGGAAACTGTGCGAGAGCCCTCATAAGATACCTATGGCATCAAGACTGCCAGAACCGAGACCCTCGTTAAGCTATTAGTAGGTAAGTTAAAGGAAATGAGGGGCCCGTTTGACAAACCTTTGAAGGGAGCCAACAGTCACCGAAACCAAGGTGCATAGGGGAATGTTTTTTTATGTGTTGTGCCTCTCAGTGGGATATTATAGTACTTAGATTAATAAATCGCTTAAAGAAAATTACATTTAAAGCAGCAAAAAAGCAACCATGCCGCCGTTGGGATCCGAACCCACGACCTCCGAATATCGCGTCCGGTGCTCTTACCAACTGAGCTACGGCGACGGCAGTCCAATCTGCAGCTCTCGTGGGTATTTATGTTGATTGTGTGTAAGCGAACCTTGAGAGTGTTCACCAGCGCCACCCTCGCCCATAGCAGCGGACGTAGCACGTCCTGTAATACCGCGAGCGTGACGTGCAACGTCATCTAACGGCGAGGGCGGAAACTGTGCGAGAGCCCTTTTAAGCTACCTATGGCATCAAGACTGCCAGAACCGAGACCGTCGTTAAGCTATTAGCAGGAAAGTTAAAGGAAATGAGGGGCCCGTTTGACAAACCTATGAAGGGAGCCAACAGTCACCGAAACCAAGGTGCATAGGGGAATGTTTTTTTATGTGTTGTGCTTATCAGTGTGATATTGTAGTACTTAGATTAATAAATCGCTGAAAGAAAATTACTTATAAAGCAGCAGAAAAAAACAACCATGCCGCCGGTGGGATCCGAACCCACGACCTCCGAATATCGCGTTCGGTGCTCTTACCAACTGAGCTACGGCGACGGCAGTCCAATCTGCAGCTCTCGTGGGTATTTATGTTGATTGTGTGTAAGCGAACCTTGAGAGTGTTCGCCAGCGCCACCCTCGACCATAGCAGCGGACGTAGCACGTCCTGTAATACCGCGAGCGTGACGTGGAACGTCATCTAACGGCGAGGGCGGAAACTGTGCGAGAGCCCTCCTAACCTACCTATGGCATCAAGACTGCCAGAACCGAGACCCTCGTTAAGCTATTAGCAGGAAAGTAAAGGAAATGAGGGGCCCGTTTGACAAACCTCTGAAGGGAGCCAACAGTCACCGAAACCAAGGTGCATAGGGGAATGTTTTTTTATAGTTGTGCTTATCAGTGGGATATTGTAGTAGTTAGATTAATAAATCGCTTAAAGAAAATTACTTATAAAGCAGCAGAAAAAACAACCATGCCGCCGGTGTTATCCGAACCCACCACCTCCGAATATCGCGTTCGGTGCTCCTACCAACTGAGCTACGGCAACGGCTCTCCAATCTGCTGCTCTCGTGGGTATTTATGTTCATTTGGTGTAAGCGAACCTTGAGAGTGTTCACCAGCGCCATCCTCGACCATAGCGGCGGACGTAGCACGTCCTGTAATACCGCGAGCGTGATGTGAAACGTCATCTAACGGTGAGGGCGGAAACTGTGCGAGAGCCCTCTTAAGCTACCTATAGTATCAAGACTGCCAGAATCGAGACCCTCGTTAAGCTATTAGCAGGTAAGTTAAAGGAAATGAGGGGCCCATTTGACAAACCTATGAAGGGAGCCAACAGTCACCGAAACGAAGGTGCATAGGGGAATGTTTTTTATGTGTTATGCTTATCAGTGAGATATTATAGTACTTAGATTAATAAATCGCTTAAAGAAAATTACTTATAAAGCAGCAGAAAAACAACCATGCAGCCGGTGGGATCCGAACCCACGACCTCCGAATATCGCGTCCGGTGCTCTTAACAACTGAGCTACGGCGACGGCTGTCCAATCTGCTGCTCTCGTTGGTATTTATGTTCATTGGGTGTAAGCGAACCTTGAGCGTGTTCACCAGCGCCACCCTCGACCTTAGCGGCGGACGTAGCACGTCCTGTAATACCGCGAACGTGACGTGGAACGTCATCTAAGGACGAGGGCGGAAACTGTGCGAGAGCCCTCTTAAGCTATCTATGGCATCAAGACTGCCAGAACCGAGGCCCTCGTTAAGCTATTAGCAGGTAAGTGAAAGGAAATGAGGGGCTCGTTTGACAAACCAATCAAGGGAGCCAACAGTCACCGAAACTGAGGTGCATAGGGGAATCTTTTTTTTGTGTTGTGCTTATCAGTGGGATATTAAAGTACTTAGATTAAAAAATCGCTTAAAGAAAATTACTTATAAAGCAGCAGAAAAAACAACCATGCCGCCGGTGGGATCCGAACCCACGACCGCCGAATATCGCGTCCGGTGCTCTTACCAACTGAGCTACGGCAACGGCTGTCCAATCTGCTTCTCTCGTGGGTATTTATGTTCATTGGGTGTAAGCGAACCTTGAGAGTGTTCACCAGCGTCACCCTCGACCTTAGCGGCGTACGTAACACGTCCTGTAATACCGCGCGCGTGACGTGGAACGTCACCTAACGGCGAGGGCGGAAACTGTGCGAGCGCCCTCATAAGCTACCTATGGCATCAAGACTGCCAGAACCGAGACCCTCGCTAAGCTATTAGAAGGTAAGTTAAAGGAAATGAGGGGCCCCTTTGACAAACCTATGAAGGGAGCCAACAGTCACCGAAACCAAGGTGCACAGGGGAATGTTTTTTATGTGTTGTGCTTACCAGTGGGATATTATAGTACTTAGATTAATAAATCGCTTAAAGAAAATTACTTATAAAGCAACAGAAAAAAACAACCATGCTGCCGGTGGGATCCGAACCCACGACCTCCGAATATCGCGTCCGGTGCTCTTACCAACTGAGCTACGGCGATGGCTGTCCAATCTGCTGCTCTCGTGGGTATTTATGTTCATTGGGTGTAAGCGAACCTTGAGAGTGTTCATCAGCGCCACCCTCGACCTTAGCGGCGGACGTAGCACGTCCTGTAATACCGCGACCCTGACGTGGAACGTCATCTAACGGCGAGGGCGGAAACTGTACGAGAGCCCTCATAAGCTACCTATGGCATCAAGGCTGCCTGAACCGAGACCCTCGCTAAGCTATTAGCAGGTAAGTTAAAGGAAATGAGGGGCCCCTTTGACAAACCTATGAAGGGAGCCAACAGTCACCGAAACCAAGGTGCACAGGGGAATTTTTTTATATGTGTTGTCTTACCAGTGGGATATTATAAAACTTAGAATAATAAATCGCTTAAAGAAAATTACTTATAAAGCAACAGAAAAACCAACCATGCTCCCGGTGGGATCCGAACCCACGACCTCCGAATATCGCGTCCGGTGCTCTTACCAACTGAGCTACGGCGACGGCTGTCCAATCTGCTGCTCTCGTGGGTATTTATGTTCATTGGGTGTAAGCGAACCTTGAGAGTGTTCATCAGCGCCACCCTCGACCTTAGCGGCGGACGTAGCACGTCCTGTAATACCGCGACCCTGACGTGGAGCGTCATCTAACGGCGAGGGCGGAAACTGTGCGAGAGCCCTCAAAACCTACCTATGGCATCAAGACCGCCAGAACCGGGACCCTCGCTAAGCTATTAGCAGGTAAGTTAAAGGTAATGAGGGGCCCGTTTGACAAACGTATGAAGGGAGCCAACAGTCACCGAAACCAAGGTGCATAGGGGAATGTTTTTTTGTGTTGTGCTTACCAGTGGGATATTATAGTACTTAGATTAATAAATCGCTTAAAGAAAATTACTTATAAAGCAGCAGAAAAAACAACCATGCCGCCGGTGGGATCCGAACCCACGACCTCCGAATATCGCGTTCGGTGCTCTTACCAACTGAGCTACGGCGACGGCTGTCCAATCTGCTACTCTCGAGGGTATTTATGTTCATTGGGTGTAAGCGAACCTTGAGAGTGTTCACCAGCGTCACCCTCGACCTTAGCGGCGTACGTAACACGTCCTGTAATACCGCGCGCGTGACGTGGAACGTCACCTAGCGGCGAGGGCGGAAACTGTGCGAGAGCCCTCATAAGCTACCTATGGCATCAAGACTGCCAGAACCGAGACCCTCGCTAAGCTATTAGAAGGTAAGTTAAAGGAAATGAGGGGCCCCTTTGACAAACCTATGAAGGGAGCCAACAGTCACCGAAACCAAGGTGCACAGGGGAATGTTTTTTTGTGTTGTGCTTACCAGTGGGATATTATAGTACTTAGATTAACAAATCGCTTAAAGAAATAAACTTATAAAGCAACAGAAAAAAACAACCATGCTGCCGGTGGGATCCGAACCCACGACCTCCGAATATCGCGTCCGGTGCTCTTACCAACTGAGCTACGGCGATGGCTGTCCAATCTGCTGCTCTCGTGGGTATTTATGTTCATTGGGTGTAAGCGAACCTTGAGAGTGTTCATCAGCGCCACCCTCGACCTTAGCGGCGGACGTAGCACGTCCTGTAATACCGCGACCCTGACGTGGAACGTCATCTAACGGCGAGGGCGGAAACAGTGCGAGAGCCCTCAAAAGCTACCTATGGCATCAAGACCGCCAGAACCGAGACCCTCGCTAAGCTATTAGCAGGTAAGTTAAAGGAAATGAGGGGCCCGTTTGACAAACGTATGAAGGGAGCCAACAGTCACCGAAACCAAGGTGCATAGGGGAATGTTTTTTTGTGTTGTGCTTACCAGTGGGATATTATAGTACTTAGATTAATAAATCGCTTAAAGAAAATTACTTATAAAGCAGCACAAAAAACAACCATGCCGCCGGTGGGATCCGAACCCACGACCTCCGAATATCGCGTTCGGTGCTCTTACCAACTGAGCTACGGCGACGGCTGTCCAATCTGCTGCTCTCGATGGTATTTATGTTCATTGGGGGTAAGCGAACCTTGAGAGTGTTCACCAGCGTCACCCTCGACCTTAGCGGCGTACGTAGCACGTCCTGTAATACCGCGAGCGTGATGTGAAACGTCATCTAACGGTGAGGGCGGAAACTGTGCGAGAGCCCTCTTAAGCTACCTATTGTATCAAGACTGCCAGAACGGAGACCCTCGTTAAGCTATTAGCAGGTAAGTTAAAGGAAATGAGGGGCCCATTTGACAAACCTATGAGGGGAGCCAACAGTCACCGAAACGAAGGTGCATAGGGGAATGTTTTTTTATGTGTTATGCTTATCAGTGAGATATTATAGTACTTAGATTAATAAATCGCTTAAAGAAAATTACTTATAAAGCAGCAGAAAAACAACCATGCAGCCGGTGGGATCCGAACCCACGACCTCCGAATATCGCGTCCGGTGCTCTTACCAACTGAGCTACGGCGACGGCTGTCCAATCTGCTGCTCTCGTTGGTATTTATGTTCATTGGGTGTAAGCGAACCTTGAGAGTGTTCACCAGCGCCACCCTCGACCTTAGCGGCGGACGTAGCACGTCCTGTTATACAGCGAACGTGACGTGGAACGTCATCTAAGGACGAGGGCGAAAACTGTGCGAGAGCCCTCTTAAGCTATCTATGGCATCAAGACTGCCAGAACCGAGGCCCTCGTTAAGCTATTAGCAGGTAAGTGAAAGGAAATGAGGGGCTCGTTTGACAAACCTATGAAGGGAGCCAACAGTCACCGAAACTGAGGTGCATAGGGGAATCTTTTTTTTTGTGTTGTGCTTATCAGTGGGATATTATAGTACTTAAAATAATAAATCGCTTAAAGAAAATTACTTATAAAGCAGGAGAAAAAACAACCATGCCGCCGGTGGGATCTGAACCCACGACCTCCGAATATCGCGTACGGTGCTCTTACCAACTGAGCTACGACGACGGCTGTCCAATCTGCTGCTCTCGTGGGTATTTATGTTCATTGGGTGTAAGCGAACCTTGAGAGTGTTCACCAGCGCCACCCTCGACCTTAGCGGCGGACGTAGCACGTCCTGTAATACCGCGAGCGTGACGTGGAACGTCACCTAACGGCGAGGGCGGAAACTGTGCGAGAGCCCTCATAAGCTACCTATGGCATCAAGACTGCCAGAACCGAGACCCTCGCTAAGCTATTAGCAGGTAAGTTAAAGGAAATGAGGGGCCCCTTTGACAAACCTATGAAGGAAGCCAACAGTCACCGAAACAAAGGTGCACAGGGGAATGTTTTTTTTATGTGTTGTGCTTACCAGTGGGATACTATAAAACTTAGATTAATAAATCGCCTAAAGAAAATTACTTATTAAGCAACAGAAAAAACAACCATGCTGCCGGTGGGATCCGAACCCACGACCTCCGAATATCGCGTCCGGTGCTCTTACCAACTGAGCTACGGCGACGGCTGTCCAATCTGCTGCTCTCGTGGGTATTTATGTTCATTGGGTGTAAGCGAACCTTGAGAGTGTTCATCAGCGCCACCCTCGACCTTAGCGGCGGACGTAGCACGTCCTGTAATACCGCGACCCTGACGTGGAACGTCATCTAACGGCGAGGGCGGAAACTGTGCGAGAGCCCTCAAAAGCTACCTATGGCATCAAGACCGCCAGAACCGAGACCCTCGCTAAGCTATTAGCAGGTAAGTTAAAGGAAATGAGGGGCCCGTTTGACAAACGTATGAAGGGAGCCAACAGTCACCGAAACCAAGGTACATAGGGGAATGTTTTTTTGTGTTGTGCTTACCAGTGGGATATTATAGTACTTAGATTAATAAATCGCTTAAAGAAAATTACTTATAAAGCAACAGAAAAAAACAACCATGCCGCCGGTGGGATCCGAACCCACGACCTCCGAATATCAGGTCCGGTGCTCTTACCAACTGAGCTACGGCGACGTCTGTCCAATATGCTTCTCTCGTGGGTATTTATGTTCATTGGGTGTAAGCGAACCTCGAGAGTGTTCACGAGCGCCACCCTCGACCTTAGCGGCGTACGTAACACGTCCTGTAATACCGCGCGCGTGACGTGGAACGTCACCTAACGGCGAGGGCGGAAACTGTGCGAGAGCCCTCATAAGCTACCTATGGCATCAAGACTGCCAGAACCGAGACCCTCGCTAAGCTATTAGCAGGTAAGTTAAAGGAAATGAGGGGCCCCTTTGACAAACCTATGAAGGGAGCCAACAGTCACCGAAACCAAGGTGCACAGGGGAATGTTTTTTATGTGTTGTGCTTACCAGTGGGATATTATAGTACTTAGAATAATAAATCGCTTAAAGAAAATTACTTATAAAGCAACAGAAAAAACAACCATGCTGCCGGTGGGATCCGAACCCACGACCTCCGAATATCGCGTCCGGTGCTCTTACCAACTGAGCTACGGCGACGGCTGTCCAATCTGCTGCTCTCGTGGGTATTTATTTATGTTCATTGGGTGTTGCGAACCTTGAGAGTGTTCATCAGCGCCACCCTCGACCTTAGCGGCGGACGTAGCACGTCCTGTAATACCGCGACCCTGACGTGGAATGTCATCTAACGGCGAGGGCGGAAACTGTGCGAGAGCCCTCATAAGCTACCTATGGCATCAAGACTGCCAGAACCGAGACCCTCGCTAAGCTATTAGCAGGTAAGTTAAAGGAAATGAGGGGCCCCTTTGACAAACCTATGAAGGGAGCCAACAGTCACCGAAACCAAGGTGCACAGGGGAATGTTTTTTTATGTGTTGTGCTTACCAGTGGGATATTATAAAACTTAGAATAATAAATCGCTTAAAGAAAATTACTTATAAAGCAACAGAAAAACCAACCATGCTGCCGGTGGGATCCGAACCCACGACCTCCGAATATCGCGTCTGGTGCTCTTACCAAATGAGCTACGGCGACGGCTGTCCAATCTGCTGCTCTCGTGGGTATTTATGTTCATTGGGTGTAAGCGAACCTTGAGAGTGTTTACGAGCGCCACCCTCGATCATAGCGACGGACGTAGCACATCCTGTAATACCGCGAGCGTGATGTGGAACCTCATCTAACGGCGAATGCGGAAACTGTGCGAGAGCCCTCTTAAGCTACCTATGGCATCAAGACTCCCAGAACCCAGACCCTCGTTAAGCTATTAGCAGGGAAGGTAAAGGAAATGAGGGGCCCGTTTGACAAACCTATGAAGGGAGCCAACAGTCACCGAACCCAAGGTGCATAGGGGAATGTTTTTGTGTTGTGCTTATCAGTGGGATATTATAGTACTTAGATTAATAAATCGCTTAAAGAAAATTACTTATAAAGCAGCAGAAAAACAACCATGCCGCCGGTGGGATCCGAACCCACGACCTCCGAATATCGCGTTCGTTGCTCTTACCAACTGAGCTACGGCGAAGGCTGTCCAATCTGCTGCTCTCGAGGGTATTTATGTTCATTGGGTGTAAGCGAACCTTGAGAGTGTTCACCAGCGTCACCCTCGACCATAGCGGCGGACGTAGCACGTCCTGTAATACCGCGAGCGTGACGTGGAACGTCATCTAACGGCGAGGGCGGAAACTGTGCGAGAGCCCTCCTAAGCTACCTATGGCATCAAGACTGCCAGACCCGAGACCCTCGTTAAGCTATTAGCAGGAAAGTTAAAGGAAATGAGGGGCCCGTTTGACAAACCTATGAAGGGAGCCAACAGTCACCGAAACCAAGGTGCATAGGGGAATGTTTTTTTATAGTTGTGCTTATCAGTGGGATATTGTAGTACTTAGATTAATAAATCGCTTAAAGAAAATTACTTATAAAGCAGCAGAAAAAACAACCATGCCGCCGATGTTATCCGAACCCACCACCTCCGAATATCGCGTTCGGTGCTCCTACCAACTGAGCTACGGCAACGGCTCTCCAATCTGCTGCTCTCGTGGGTATTTATGTTCATTGGGTGTAAGCGAACCTTGAGAGTTTTCACCAGCGCCATCCTCGACCATAGCGGCGGACGTAGCACGTCCTGTAATACCGCGAGCGTGATGTGAAACGTCATCTAACGGTGAGGGCGGAAACTGTGCGAGAGCCCTCTTAAGCTACCTATTGTATCAAGACTGCCAGAACCAAGACCCTCGTTAAGCTATTAGCAGGTAAGTTAAAGGAAATGAGGGGCCCATTTGACAAACCTATGAGGGGAGCCAACAGTCACCGAAACGAAGGTGCATAGGGGAATGTTTTTTTATGTGTTATGCTTATCAGTGAGATATTATAGTACTTAGATTAATAAATCGCTTAAAGAAAATTACTTATAAAGCAGCAGAAAAACAACCATGCAGCCGGTGGGATCCGAACCCACGACCTCCGAATATCGCGTCCGGTGCTCTTACCAACTGAGCTACGGCGACGGCTGTCCAATCTGCTGCTCTCGTTGGTATTTATGTTCATTGGGTGTAAGCGAACCTTGAGAGTGTTCACCAGCGCCACCCTCGACCTTAGCGGCGGACGTAGCACGTCCTGTAATACCGCGCACGTGACGTGGAACGTCATCTAAGGACGAGGGCGGAAACTGTGCGAGAGCCCTCTTAAGCTATCTATGGCATCAAGACTGCCAGAACCGAGGCCCTCGTTAAGCTATTAGCAGGTAAGTGAAAGGAAATGAGGGGCTCGTTTGACAAACCTATGAAGGGAGCCAACAGTCACCGAAACTGAGGTGCATAGGGGAATCTTTTTTTTGTGTTGTGCTTATCAGTGGGATATTATAGTACTTAAAATAATAAATCGCTTAAAGAAAATTACTTATAAAGCAGGAGAAAAAACAACCATGCCGCCGGTGGGATCTGAACCCACGACCTCCGAATATCGCGTACGGTGCTCTTACCAACTGAGCTACGACGACGGCTGTCCAATCTGCTGCTCTCGTGGGTATTTATGTTCATTGGGTGTAAGCGAACCTTGAGAGTGTTCACCAGCGCCACCCTCGACCTTAGCGGCGGACGTAGCACGTCCTGTAATACCGCGAGCGTGACGTGGACCGTCACCTAACGGCGAGGGCGGAAACTGTGCGAGAGCCCTCATAAGCTACCTATGGCATCAAGACTGCCAGAACCGAGACCCTCACTAAGCTATTAGCAGGTAAGTTAAAGGAAATGAGGGGCCCCTTTGACAAACCTATGAAGGGAGCCAACAGTCACCGAAACAAAGGTGCACAGGGGAATGTTTTTTTATGTGTTGTGCTTACCAGTGGGATACTACAAAACTTAGATTAATAAATCGCTTAAAGAAAATTACTTATAAAGCAACAGAAAAAACAACCATGCTGCCGGTGGGATCCGAACCCACGACCTCCGATAATCGCGTCCGGTGCTCTTACCAACTGAGCTACGGCGACGGCTGTCCAATCTGCTGCTCTCGTGGGTATTTATGTTCATTGGGTGTAAGCGAACCTTGAGAGTGTTCATCAGCGCCAACCTCGACCTTAGCGGCGGACGTAGCACGTCCTGTAATAAAGCGACCCTGACGTGGAACGTCATCTAACGGCGAGGGCGGAAACTGTGCGAGAGCCCTCAAAAGCTACCTATGGCATCAAGACCGCCAGAACCGAGACCCTCGCTAAGCTATTAGCAGGTAAGTTAAAGGAAATGAGGGGCCGGTTTGACAAACGTATGAAGGGAGCCAACAGTCACCGAAACCAAGGTGCATAGGGGAATGTTTTTTTGTGTTGTGCTTACCAGTGGGATATTATAGTACTTAGATTAATAAATCGCTTAAAGAAAATTACTTATAAAGCAACAGAAAAAAACAACCATGCCGCCGGTGGGTTCCGAACCCACGACCTCCGAATATCAGGTCCGGTGCTCTTACCAACTGAGCTACGGCGACGTCTGTCCAATCTGCTGCTCTCGTGGGTATTTATGTTCATTGGGTGTAAGCGAACCTTGAGAGTGTTCACCAGCGCCACCCTCGACCATAGCGGCGGACGCAGCACGTCCTGTAATACCGCGAGCGTGACGTGGAACGTCATCTAACGGCGAGGGCGGAAACTTTGCGAGAGCCCTCTTAAGCTACCTATGGCATCAAGACTGCCAGAACCGAGACCCTCGCTAAGCTATTAGCAGGTAAGTTAAAGGAAATGAGGGGCCCGTTTGACAAACCTATGAAGGGAGCCAACAGTCACCGAAACCAAGGTGCATAGGGGAATGTTTTTATGTGTTGTGCTTATCAGTGGGATATTATAGTACTTAGATTAAAAAATCGCTTAAAGAAAATTACTTATAAAGCAACAGAAAAAAACAACCATGCCGCCGGTGGGATCCGAACCCACGACCTCCGAATATCAGGTCCGGTGCTCTTACCAACTGAGCTACGACGACGGCTGTCCAATCTGCTGCTCTCGTGGGTATTTATGTTCATTGGGTGTATGCGAACCTTGAGAGTGTTCAGCAGCGCCACCCTCGACCTTAGCGGCGGACGTAGCACGTCCTGTAATACCGCGAGCGTGACGTGGAACGTCACCTAACGGCGAGGGCGGAAACTGTGCGAGAGCCCTCATAAGCTACCTATGGCATCAAGACTGCCAGAACCGAGACCCTCGCTAAGCTATTAGCAGGTAAGTTAAAGGAAATGAGGGGCCCCTTTGACAAACCTATGAAGGGAGCCAACAGTCACCGAAACCAAGGTGCAGAGGGGAATGTTTTTTATGTGTTGTGCTTACCAGTGGGATATTATAGTACTTAGAATAATAAATCGCTTAAAGAAAATTACTTATAAAGCAACAGAAAAAACAACCATGCTGCCGGTGGGATCCGAACCCACGACCTCCGAATATCGCGTCCGGTGCTCTTACCAACTGAGCTACGGCGACGGCTGTCCAATCTGCTGCTCTCGTGGGTATTTATTTATGTTCATTGGGTGTTGCGAACCTTGAGAGTGTTCATCAGCGCCACCCTCGACCTTAGCGGCGGACGTAGCACGTCCTGTAATACCGCGACCCTGACGTGGAATGTCATCTAACGGCGAGGGCGGAAACTGTGCGAGAGCCCTCATAAGCTACCTATGGCATCAAGACTGCCAGAACCGAGACCATCGCTAAGCTATTAGCAGGTAAGTTAAAGGAAATGAGGGGCCCCTTTGACAAACCTATGAAGGGAGCCAACAGTCACCGAAACCAAGGTGCACAGGGGAATGTTTTTTTATGTGTTGTGCTTACCAGTGGGATATTATAAAACTTAGAATAATAAATCGCTTAAACAAAATTACTTATAAAGCAACAGAAAAACCAACCATGCTGCCGGTGGGATCCGAACCCACGACCTCCGAATATCGCGTCTGGTGCTCTTACCAACTGAGCTACGGCGACGGCTGTCCAATCTGCTGCTCTCGTGGGTATTTATGTTCATTGGGTGTAAGCGAACCTTGAGAGTGTTTACGAGCGCCACCCTCGATCATAGCGACGGACGTAGCACATCCTGTAATACCGCGAGCGTGATGTGGAACCTCATCTAACGGCGAAGGCGGAAACTGTGCGAGAGCCCTCTTAAGCTACCAATGGCATCAAGACTCCCAGAACCCAGACCCTCGTTAAGCTATTAGCAGGGAAGGTAAAGGAAATGAGGGGCCCGTTTGACAAACCTATGAAGGGAGCCAACAGTCACCGAACCCAAGGTGCATAGGGGAATGTTTTTGTGTTGTGCTTATCAGTGGGATATTATAGTACTTAGATTAATAAATCGCTTAAAGAAAATTACTTATAAAGCAGCAGAAAAAACAACCATGCCGCCGGTGGGATCCGAACCCACGACCTCCGAATATCGCGTTCGTTGCTCTTACCAACTGAGCTACGGCGACGGCTGTCCAATCTGCTGCTCTCGAGGGTATTTATGTTCATTGGGTGTAAGCGAACCTTGAGAGTGTTCACCAGCGTCACCCTCGACCTTAGCGGCGTGCGTAACACGTCCTGTAATACCGCGAGCGTGACGTGGAACGTCACCTAACGGCGAGGGCGGAAACTGTGCGAGAGCCCTCATAAGCTACCTATGGCATCAAGCCTGCCAGAACCGAGACCCTCGCTAAGCTATTAGCAGGTAAGTTAAAGGAAATGAGGGGCCCGTTTGACAAACCTATGAAGGGAGCCAACAGTCACCGAAACCAAGGTGCATAGGGGAATGTTTTTTTATGTGTTGTGCTTATCAGTGTGATATTGTAGTACTTAGATTAATAAATCGCTTAAAGAAAATTACTTATAAAGCAGCAGAAAAAACCATGCCGCCGGTGGGATCCGAACCCACGACCTCCGAATATCGCGTTCGGTGCTCTTACCAACTGAGCTACGGCAACGGCTCTCCAATCTGCTGCTCTCGTGGGTATTTATGTTCATTGGGTGTAAGCGAACCTTGAGAGTGTTCAGCAGCGCCACCCTCGACCATAGCGGCGGACGTAGCACGTCCTGTAATACCGCGAGCGTGACGTGGAACGTCATCTAACGGCGAGGGCGGAAACTGTGCGAGAGCCCTCCTAAGCTACCTATGGCATCAAGACTGCCAGAACCGAGACCCTCGTTAAGCTATTAGCAGGAAAGTTAAAGGAAATGAGGGGCCCGTTTGACAAACCTATGAAGGGAGCCAACAGTCACCGAAACCAAGGTGCATAGGGGAATGTTTTTTTATAGTTGTGCTTATCAGTGGGATATTGTAGCACTTAGATTATTAAATCGCTTAAAGAAAATTACTTATAAAGCAGCAGAAAAAACAACCATGCCGCCGATGTTATCCGAACCCACCACCTCCGAATATCGCGTTCGGTGCTCCTACCAACTGAGCTACGGCAACGGCTCTCCAATCTGCTGCTCTCGTGGGTATTTATGTTCATTGGGTGTAAGCGAACCTTGAGAGTTTTCACCAGCGCCATCCTCGACCATAGCGGCGGACGTAGCACGTCCTGTAATACCGCGAGCGTGATGTGAAACGTCATCTAACGGTGAGGGCGGAAACTGTGCGAGAGCCCTCTTAAGCTACCTATTGTATCAAGACTGCCAGAACCAAGACCCTCGTTAAGCTGTTAGCAGGTAAGTTAAAGGAAATGAGGGGCCCATTTGACAAACCTATGAGGGGAGCCAACAGTCACCGAAACGAAGGTGCATAGGGGAATGTTTTTTTATGTGTTATGCTTATCAGTGAGATATTATAGTACTTAGATTAATAAATCGCTTAAAGAAAATTACTTATAAAGCAGCAGAAAAACAACCATGCAGCCGGTGGGATCCGAACCCACGACCTCCGAATATCGCGTCCGGTGCTCTTACCAACTGAGCTACGGCGACGGCTGTCCAATCTGCTGCTCTCGTTGGTATTTATGTTCATTGGGTGTAAGCGAACCTTGAGAGTGTTCACCAGCGCCACCCTCGACCTTAGCGGCGGACGTAGCACGTCCTGTAATACCGCGAACGTGACGTGGAACGTCATCTAAGGACGAGGGCGGAAACTGTGCGAGAGCCCTCTTAAGCTATCTATGGCATCAAGACTGCCAGAACCGAGGCCCTCGTTAAGCTATTAGCAAGTAAGTGAAAGGAAATGAGGGGCTCGTTTGACAAACCTATGAAAGGAGCCAACAGTCACCGAAACTGAGGTGCATAGGGGAATCTTTTTTTTGTGTTGTGCTTATCAGTGGGATATTATAGTACTTAAAATAATAAATCGCTTAAAGAAAATTACTTATAAAGCAGGAGAAAAAACAACCATGCCGCCGGTGGGATCTGAACCCACGACCTCCGAATATCGCGTACGGTGCTCTTACCAACTGAGCTACGACGACGGCTGTCCAATCTGCTGCTCTCGTGGGTATTTATGTTCATTGGGTGTAAGCGAACCTTGATAGTGTTCACCAGCGCCACCCTCGACCTTAGCGGCGGACGTAGCACGTCCTGTAATACCGCGAGCGTGACGTGGACCGTCACCTAACGGCGAGGGCGGAAACTGTGCGAGAGCCCTCATAAGCTACCTATGGCATCAAGACTGCCAGAACCGAGACCCTCGCTAAGCTATTAGCAGGTAAGTTAAAGGAAATGAGGGGCGCCTTTGACAAACCTATGAAGGGAGCCAACAGTCACCGAAACAAAGGTGCACAGGGGAATGTTTTTTTATGTGTTGTGCTTACCAGTGGGATACTATAGTACTTAGATTAATAAATCGCTTAAAGAAAATTACTTATAAAGCAACAGAAAAAAACAACCATGCCGCCGGTGGGTTCCGAACCCACGACCTCCGAATATCAGGTCCGGTGCTCTTACCAACTGAGCTACGGCGACGTCTGTCCAATCTGCTGCTCTCGTGGGTATTTATGTTCATTGGGTGTAAGCGAACCTTGAGAGTGTTCACCAGCGCCACCCTCGACCATAGCGGCGGACGCAGCACGTCCTGTAATACCGCGAGCGTGACGTGGAACGTCATCTAACGGCGAGGGCGGAAACTTTGCGAGAGCCCTCTTAAGCTACCTATGGCATCAAGACTGCCAGAACCGAGACCCTCGCTAAGCTATTAGCAGGTAAGTTAAAGGAAATGAGGGGCCCGTTTGACAAACCTATGAAGGGAGCCAACAGTCACCGAAACCAAGGTGCATAGGGGAATGTTTTTATGTGTTGTGCTTATCAGTGGGATATTATAGTACTTAGATTAAAAAATCGCTTAAAGAAAATTACTTATAAAGCAGCAGAAAAAACAACCACGCCGCCGGTGGGATCCGAACCCACGACCGCCGAATATCGCGTCCAGTGCTCTTACCAACTGAGCTACGACGACGGCTGTCCAATCTGCTGCTCTCGTGGGTATTTATGTTCATTGGGTGTAAGCGAACCTTGAGAGTGTTCACCAGCGCCACCCTCGACCTTAGCGGCGGACGTAGCACGTCCTGTAATACCGCGAGCGTGACGTGGAACGTCACCTAACGGCGAGGGCGGAAACTGTGCGAGAGCCCTCATAAGCTACCTATGGCATCAAGACTGCCAGAACCGAGACCCTCGCTAAGCTATTAGCAGGTAAGTTAAAGGAAATGAGGGGCCCCTTTGACAAACCTATGAAGGGAGCCAACAGTCACCGAAACAAAGGTGCACAGGGGAATGTTTTTTTATGTGTTGTGCTTACCAGTGGGATACTATAAAACTTAGATTAATAAATCGCTTAAAGAAAATTACTTATAAAGCAACAGAAAAAACAACCATGCTGCCGGTGGGATCCGAACCCACGACCTCCGAATATCGCGTCCGGTGCTCTTACCAACTGAGCTACGGCGACGGCTGTCCAATCTGCTGCTCTCGTGGGTATTTATGTTCATTGGGTGTTGCGAACCTTGAGAGTGTTCATCAGCGCCACCCTCGACCTTAGCGGCGGACGTAGCACGTCCTGTAATACCGCGACCCTGACGTGGAATGTCATCTAACGGCGAGGGCGGAAACTGTGCGAGAGCCCTCATAAGCTACCTATGGCATCAAGACTGCCAGAACCGAGACCATCGCTAAGCTATTAGCAGGTAAGTTAAAGGAAATGAGGGGCCCGTTTGACAAACGTATGAAGGGAGCCAACAGTCACCGAAACCAAGGTGCATAGGGGAATGTTGTTTTGTGTTGTGCTTACCAGTGGGATATTATAGTACTTAGATTAATAAATCGCTTAAAGAAAGTTACTTATAAAGCAACAGAAAACAACCATGCCGCCGGTGGGATCCGAACCCACGACCTCCGAATATCAGGTCCGGTGCTCTTACCAACTGAGCTACGGCGACGTCTGTCCAATCTGCTGCTCTCGTGGGTATTTATGTTCAGTGGGTGTAAGCGAACCTTGAGAGTGTTCACGAGCGCCACCCTCGATCATAGCGACGGACGTAGCACATCCTGTAATACCGCGAGCGTGATGTGGAACGTCATCTAACGGCGAGGGCGGAAACTGTGCGAGAGCCCTCTTAAGCTACCTATGGCATCAAGACTGCCAGAACCGAGACCCTCGCTAAGCTATTAGCAGGTAAGGTAAAGGAAATGAGGGGCCCGTTTGACAAACCTATGAAGGGAGCCAACAGTCACCGAAACCAAGGTGCATAGGGGAATGTTTTTGTGTTGTGCTTATCAGTGGGATATTATAGTACTTAGATTAATAAATCGCTTAAAGAAAATTGCTTATAAAGCAGCAGAAAAAATAACCATGCCGCCGGTGGGATCCGAACCCACGACCTCCGAATATCGCGTTCGGTGCTCTTACCAACTGAGCTACGGCGACGGCTGTCCAATCTGCTGCTCTCGAGGGTATTTATGTTCATTGGGTGTAAGCGAACCTTGAGAGTGTTCATCAGCGCCACCCTCGACCTTAGCGGCGGACGTAGCACGTCCTGTAATACCGCGACCCTGACGTGGAACGTCATCTAACGGCGAGGGCGGAAACTGTGCGAGAGCCCTCAAAAGCTACCTATGGCATCAAGACCGCCAGAACCGAGACGCTCGCTAAGCTATTAGCAGGTAAGTTAAAGGAAATGAGGGGCCCGTTTGACAAACGTATGAAGGGAGCCAACAGTCACCGAAACCAAGGTGCATAGGGGAATGTTTTTATGTGTTGTGCTTATCAGTGGGATATTATAGTACTTAGATTAAAAAATCGCTTAAAGAAAATTACTTATAAGGCAGCAGAAAAAACAACCATGCCGCCGGTGGGATCCGAACCCACGACCGCCGAATATCGCGTCCGGTGCTCTTACCAACTGAGCTACGGCAACGGCTGTCCAATCTGCTTCTCTCGTGGGTATTTATGTTCATTGGGTGTAAGCGAACCTCGAGAGTGTTCACGAGCGCCACCCTCGACCATAGCGACGGACGTAGCACATCCTGTAATACCGCGAGCGTGATGTGGAACGTCATCTAACGGCGAGGGCGGAAACTGTGCGAGAGCAATCTTAAGCTACCTATGGCGTCAAGACTCCCAGAACCCAGACCCTCGTTAAGCTATTAGCAGGTAAGTTAAAGGAAATGAGGGGCACGTTTGACAAACCTATGAAGGGAGCCAACAGTCACCGAAACCAAGGTGCAAAGGGGAATGTTTTTTGTGTTGTGCTTATCAGTGGGATATTATAGTACTTAGATTAATAAATCGCTTAAAGAAAGTTACTTATAAAGCAACAGAAAAAACAACCATGCCGCCGGTGGGATCCGAACCCACGACCTCCGAATATCAGGTCCGGTGCTCTTACCAACTGAGCTACGGTGACGTCTGTCCAATCTGCTGCTCTCGTGGGTATTTATGTTCATTGGGTGTAAGCGAACCTTGATAGTGTTCACGAGCGCCACCCTCGATCATAGCGACGGACGTAGCACATCCTGTAATACCGCGAGCGTGATGTGGAACGTCATCTAACGGCGAGGGCGGAAACTGTGCGAGAGCCCTCTTAAGCTACCTATGGCATCAAGACTGCCAGAACCGAGACCCTCGTTAAGCTATAAGCAGGTAAGAGAAAGAAAATGAGGGGCCCGTTTAACAAACCTATGAAGGGAGGCAACAGTCACCGAAACCAAGGTGCGTAGGGGAATGTTTTTATGTGTTGTGCTTATCAATAGGATATTATAGTACTTAGATTAATAAATCGCTTAAAGAATATACTTATAAAGCAGCAGAAAAAACAACCATGCCGCCGGTGGGATTCGAACCCACGACCTCCGAATATCGCGTTCGGTGCTCTTACCAACTGAGCTACGGCGATGGCTGTCCAATCTGCTGCTCTCGTGGGTATTTATGTTCATTGGGTGTAAGCGAACCTTGAGAGTGTTCACCAGCGCCACCCTCGACCTTAGCGGCGGACGTAGCACGTCCTGTAACACCGCGAGCGTGCCGTGGAACGTCATCTAAGGACGAGGGCGGAAACTGTGCGAGAGCCCTCTTAAGCTACCTATGGCATCAAGACTGCCAGAACCGAGACCCTCGTTAAGCTATTAGCAGGTAAGTTAAAGGAGATGAGGGGCCCGTTTGACAAACCTATGAAGGGAGCCAAGTCACCGAAACCGAGGTGCATAGGGGAATATTTTTGTGTTGTGCTTATCAGTGGGATATTATAGTACTTAGATTAATAAATCGCTTAAAGAAAGTTACTTATAAAGCAACAGAAAAAAACAACCATGCCGCCGGTGGGATCCGAACCCACGACCTCCGAATATCAGGTCCGGTGCTCTTACCAACTGAGCTACGGCGACGTCTGTCCAATCTGTTGCTCTCGTGGGTATTTATGTTCACTGGGTGTAAGCGAACCTTGAGAGTGTTCATCAGCGCCACCCTCGACCTTAGCGGCGGACGTAGCACGTCCTGTAATACCGCGACCCTGACGTGGAACGTCATCTAACGGCGAGGGCGGAAACTGTGCGAGAGCCCTCAAAAGCTACCTATGGCATCAAGACCGCCAGAACCGAGACGCTCGCTAAGCTATTAGCAGGTAAGTTAAAGGAAATGAGGGGCCCGTTTGACAAACGTATGAATGGAGCCAACAGTCACCGAAACCAAGGTGCATAGGGGAATGTTTTTATGTGTTGTGCTTATCAGTGGGATATTATAGTACTTAGATTAAAAAATCGCTTAAAGAAAATTACTTATAAAGCAGCAGAAAAAACAACCATGCCGCCGGTGGGATCCGAACCCACGACCGCCGAATATCGCGTCCGGTGCTCTTACCAACTGAGCTACGGCAACGGCTGTCCAATCTGCTTCTCTCGTGGGTATTTATGTTCATTGGGTGTAAGCGAACCTCGAGAGTGTTCACGAGCGCCACCCTCGACCATAGCGACGGACGTAGCACATCCTGTAATACCGCGAGCGTGATGTGGAACGTCATCTAACGGCGAGGGCGGAAACTGTGCGAGAGCACTCTTAAGCTACCTATGGCATCAAGACTCCCAGAACCCAGACCCTCGTTAAGCTATTAGCAGGTAAGTTAAAGGAAATGAGGGGCACGTTTGACAAACCTATGAAGGGAGCCAACAGTCACCGAAACCAAGGTGCAAAGGGGAATGTTTTTGTGTTGTGCTTATCAGTGGGATATTATAGTACTTAGATTAATAAATCGCTTAAAGAAAATTACTTATAAAGCAGCAGAAAAAACAACCATGCCGCCGGTGGGATCCGAACCCACGACCTCCGAATATCGCGTTCGGTGCTCTTACCAACTGAGCTACGGCGACGGCTGTCCAATCTGCTGCTCTCGAGGGTATTTATGTTCATTGGGTGTAAGCGAACCTTGAGAGTGTTCATCAGCGCCACCCTCGACCTTAGCGGCGGGCGTAGCACGTCCTGTAATACCGCGACCCTGACGTGGAACGTCATCTAACGGCGAGGGCGGAAACTGTGCGAGAGCCCTCAAAAGCTACCTATGGCATCAAGACCGCCAGAACCGAGACGCTCGCTAAGCTATTAGCAGGTAAGTTAAAGGAAATGAGGGGCCCGTTTGACAAACGTATGAAGGGAGCCAACAGTCACCGAAACCTAGGTGCATAGGGGAATGTTTTTTATGTGTTGTGCTTATCAGTGGGATATTGTAGTACTTAGATTAATAAATAGCTTAAAGAAAATACTTATAAAGCAAAAGAAAAAACAACCATGCCTCCGGTGGGATCCGAACCCACGACCGCCGAATATCGCGTCCGGTGCTCTTACCAACTGAGCTACGGCAACGGCTGTCCAATCTGCTGCTCTCGTGGGTATTTATGTTCATTGGGTGTAAGCGAACCTTGAGAGTGTTCACCAGCGCCACCCTCGACCATAGCGGCGGACGTAGCACATCCTGTAATACCGCGAGCGTCACGTGGAACGTCATCTAACGGTAAGGGCGGAAACTGTGCGAGAGCCCTCTTAAGCTACCTATGGCATCAAGACTGCCAGAACCGAGACCCTCGTTAAGCTATAAGCAGGTAAGATAAAGAAAATGAGGGGCCCGTTTGACAAACCTATGAAGGGAGGCAACAGTCACCGAAACCAAGGTGCATAGGGGAATGTTTTTATGTGTTGTGCTTATCAGTAGGATATTATAATACATAGATTAATAAAGCGCTTAAAGAAAATTACTTATAAAGCAGCAGAAAAAACAACCATGCCGCCGGTGGCATTCGAACCCACGACCTTCGAATATCGCGTTCGGTGCTCTTACCAACTGAGCTACGGCGACGGCTGTCCAATCTGCTGCTCTCGTGGGTATTTATGTTCATTGGGTGTAAGCGAACCTTGAGAGTGTTCACCAGTGCCACCCTCGACCTTAGCACCGGACGTAGCACGTCCTGTAATACCGCGAGCGTGACGTGGAACGTCATCTAAGGACGAGGGCGGAAACTGTGCGAGAGCCCTCTTAAGCTACCTATGGCATCAAGACTGCCAGAACCGAGACCCTCGCTAAGCTATTAGCAGGTAAGTTGAAGGAAATGAGGGGCCCCTTTGACAAACCTATGAAGGGAGCCAACAGTCACCGAAACAAAGGTGCACAGGGGAATGTTTTTTTATGTGTTGTGCTTACCAGTGGGATACTATAGTACTTAGATTAATAAATCGCTTAAAGAAAATTACTTATAAAGCAACAGAAAAAAACAACCATGCCGCCGGTGGGTTCCGAACCCACGACCTCCGAATATCAGGTCCGGTGCTCTTACCAACTGAGCTACGGCGACGTCTGTCCAATCTGCTGCTCTCGTGGGTATTTATGTTCATTGGGTGTAAGCGAACCTTGAGAGTGTTCACCAGCGCCACCCTCGACCATAGCGGCGGACGCAGCACGTCCTGTAATACCGCGAGCGTGACGTGGAACGTCATCTAACGGCGAGGGCGGAAACTTTGCGAGAGCCCTCTTAAGCTACCTATGGCATCAAGACTGCCAGAACCGAGACCCTCGCTAAGCTATTAGCAGGTAAGTTAAAGGAAATGAGGGGCCCGTTTGACAAACCTATGAAGGGAGCCAACAGTCACCGAAACCAAGGTGCATAGGGGAATGTTTTTATGTGTTGTGCTTATCAGTGGGATATTATAGTACTTAGATTAAAAAATCGCTTAAAGAAAATTACTTATAAAGCAGCAGAAAAAACAACCACGCCGCCGGTGGGATCCGAACCCACGACCGCCGAATATCGCGTCCGGTGCTCTTACCAACTGAGCTACGACGACGGCTGTCCAATCTGCTGCTCTCGTGGGTATTTATGTTCATTGGGTGTAAGCGAACCTTGAGAGTGTTCACCAGCGCCACCCTCGACCTTAGCGGCGGACGTAGCACGTCCTGTAATACCGCGAGCGTGACGTGGAACGTCACCTAACGGCGAGGGCGGAAACTGTGCGAGAGCCCTCATAAGCTACCTATGGCATCAAGACTGCCAGAACCGAGACCCTCGCTAAGTTATTAGCAGGTAAGTTAAAGGAAATGAGGGGCCCGTTTGACAAACCTATGAAGGGAGCCAACAGTTACCGAAACAAAGGTGCACAGGGGAATGTTTTTTTATGTGTTGTGCTTACCAGTGGGATACTATAAAACTTAGATTAATAAATCGCTTAAAGAAAATTACTTATAAAGCAACAGAAAAAACAACCATGCTGCCGGTGGGATCCGAACCCACGACCTCCGAATATCGCGTCCGGTGCTCTTACCAACTGAGCTACGGCGACGGCTGTCCAATCTGCTGCTCTCGTGGGTATTTATGTTCATTGGGTGTTGCGAACCTTGAGAGTGTTCATCAGCGCCACCCTCGACCTTAGCGGCGGACGTAGCACGTCCTGTAATACCGCGACCCTGACGTGGAATGTCATCTAATGGCGAGGGCGGAAACTGTGCGAGAGCCCTCATAAGCTACCTATGGCATCAAGACTGCCAGAACCGAGACCATCGCTAAGCTATTAGCAGGTAAGTTAAAGGAAATGAGGGGCCCGTTTGAGAAACGTATGAAGGGAGCCAACAGTCACCGAAACCAAGGTGCATAGGGGAATGTTGTTTTGTGTTGTGCTTACCAGTGGGATATTATAGTACTTAGAATAATAAATCGCTTAAAGGAAGTTACTTATAAAGCAACAGAAAAAAACCACCATGCCGCCGGTGGGATCCGAACCCACGACCTCCGAATATCAGGTCCGGTGCTCTTACCAACTGAGCTACGGCGACGTCTGTCCAATCTGCTGCTCTCGTGGGTATTTATGTTCACTGGGTGTAAGCGAACCTTGAGAGTGTTCACGAGCGCCACCCTCGATCATAGCGACGGACGTAGCACATCCTGTAATACCGCGAGCGTGATGTGGAACGTCATCTAACGGCGAGGGCGGAAACTGTGCGAGAGCCCTCTTAAGCTACCTATGGCATCAAGACTGCCAGAACCGAGACCCTCGCTAAGCTATTAGCAGGTAAGGTAAAGGAAATGAGGGGCCCGTTTGACAAACCTATGAAGGGAGCCAACAGTCACCGAAACAAAGGTGCACAGGGGAATGTTTTTTTATGTGTTGTGCTTACCAGTGGGATACTATAGTACTTAGATTAATAAATCGCTTAAAGAAAATTACTTATAAAGCAACAGAAAAAAACAACCATGCCGCCGGTGGGTTCCGAACCCACGACCTCCGAATATCAGGTCCGGTGCTCTTACCAACTGAGCTACGGCGACGTCTGTCCAATCTGCTGCTCTCGTGGGTATTTATGTTCATTGGGTGTAAGCGAACCTTGAGAGTGTTCACCAGCGCCACCCTCGACCATAGCGGCGGACGCAGCACGTCCTGTAATACCGCGAGCGTGACGTGGAACGTCATCTAACGGCGAGGGCGGAAACTTTGCGAGAGCCCTCTTAAGCTACCTATGGCATCAAGACTGCCAGAACCGAGACCCTCGCTAAGCTATTAGCAGGTAAGTTAAAGGAAATGAGGGGCCCGTTTGACAAACCTATGAAGGGAGCCAACAGTCACCGAAACCAAGGTGCATAGGGGAATGTTTTTATGTGTTGTGCTTATCAGTGGGATATTATAGTACTTAGATTAAAAAATCGCTTAAAGAAAATTACTTATAAAGCAGCAGAAAAAACAACCACGCCGCCGGTGGGATCCGAACCCACGACCGCCGAATATCGCGTCCGGTGCTCTTACCAACTGAGCTACGACGACGGCTGTCCAATCTGCTGCTCTCGTGGGTATTTATGTTCATTGGGTGTAAGCGAACCTTGAGAGTGTTCACCAGCGCCACCCTCGACCTTAGCGGCGGACGTAGCACGTCCTGTAATACCGCGAGCGTGACGTGGAACGTCACCTAACGGCGAGGGCGGAAACTGTGCGAGAGCCCTCATAAGCTACCTATGGCATCAAGACTGCCAGAACCGAGACCCTCGCTAAGCTATTAGCAGGTAAGTTAAAGGAAATGAGGGGCCCCTTTGACAAACCTATGAAGGGAGCCAACAGTTACCGAAACAAAGGTGCACAGGGGAATGTTTTTTTATGTGTTGTGCTTACCAGTGGGATACTATAAAACTTAGATTAATAAATCGCTTAAAGAAAATTACTTATAAAGCAACAGAAAAAACAACCATGCTGCCGGTGGGATCCGAACCCACGACCTCCGAATATCGGGTCCGGTGCTCTTACCAACTGAGCTACGGCGACGGCTGTCCAATCTGCTGCTCTCGTGGGTATTTATGTTCATTGGGTGTTGCGAACCTTGAGAGTGTTCATCAGCGCCACCCTCGACCTTAGCGGCGGACGTAGCACGTCCTGTAATACCGCGACCCTGACGTGGAATGTCATCTAATGGCGAGGGCGGAAACTGTGCGAGAGCCCTCATAAGCTACCTATGGCATCAAGACTGCCAGAACCGAGACCATCGCTAAGCTATTAGCAGGTAAGTTAAAGGAAATGAGGGGCCCGTTTGACAAACGTATGAAGGGAGCCAACAGTCACCGAAACCAAGGTGCATAGGGGAATGTTGTTTTGTGTTGTGCTTACCAGTGGGATATTATAGTACTTAGAATAATAAATCGCTTAAAGAAAGTTACTTATAAAGCAACAGAAAAAAACCACCATGCCGCCGGTGGGATCCGAACCCACGACCTCCGAATATCAGGTCCGGTGCTCTTACCAACTGAGCTACGGCGACGTCTGTCCAATCTGCTGCTCTCGTGGGTATTTATGTTCACTGGGTGTAAGCGAACCTTGAGAGTGTTCACGAGCGCCACCCTCGATCATAGCGACGGACGTAGCACATCCTGTAATACCGCGAGCGTGATGTGGAACGTCATCTAACGGCGAGGGCGGAAACTGTGCGAGAGCCCTCTTAAGCTACCTATGGCATCAAGACTGCCAGAACCGAGACCCTCGCTAAGCTATTAGCAGGTAAGGTAAAGGAAATGAGGGGCCCGTTTGACAAACCTATGAAGGGAGCCAACAGTCACCGAAACCAAGGTGCATAGGGGAATGTTTTTGTGTTGTGCTTATCAGTGGGATATTATAGTACTTAGATTAATAAATCGCTTAAAGAAAATTACTTATAAAGCAGCAGAAAAAATAACCATGCCGCCGGTGGGATCCGAACCCACGACCTCCGAATATCGCGTTCGGTGCTCTTACCAACTGAGCTACGGCGACGGCTGTCCAATCTGCTGCTCTCGAGGGTATTTATGTTCATTGGGTGTAAGCGAACCTTGAGAGTGTTCATCAGCGCCACCCTCGACCTTAGCGGCGGACGTAGCACGTCCTGTAATACCGCGACCCTGACGTGGAACGTCATCTAACGGCGAGGGCGGAAACTGTGCGAGAGCCCTCAAAAGCTACCTATGGCATCAAGACCGCCAGAACCGAGACGCTCGCTAAACTATTAGCAGGTAAGTTAAAGGAAATGAGGGGCCCGTTTGACAAACGTATGAAGGGAGCCAACAGTCACCGAAACCAAGGTGCATAGGGGAATGTTTTTATGTGTTGTGCTTATCAGTGGGATATTATAGTACTTAGATTAAAAAATCGCTTAAAGAAAATTACTTATAAGGCAGCAGAAAAAACAACCATGCCGCCGGTGGGATCCGAACCCACGACCGCCGAATATCGCGTCCGGTGCTCTTACCAACTGAGCTACGGCAACGGCTGTCTAATCTGCTTCTCTCGTGGGTATTTATGTTCATTGGGTGTAAGCGAACCTCGAGAGTGTTCACGAGCGCCACCCTCGACCATAGCGACGGACGTAGCACATCCTGTAATACCGCGAGCGTGATGTGGAACGTCATCTAACGGCGAGGGCGGAAACTGTGCGAGAGCAATCTTAAGCTACCTATAGCATCAAGACTCCCAGAACCCAGACCCTCGTTAAGCTATTAGCAGGTAAGTTAAAGGAAATGAGGGGCACGTTTGACAAACCTATGAAGGGAGCCAACAGTCACCGAAACCAAGGTGCAAAGGGGAATGTTTTTGTGTTGTGCTTATCAGTGGGATATTATAGTACTTAGATTAATAAATCGCTTAAAGAAAATTACTTATAAAGCAGCAGAAAAAACAACCATGCCGCCGGTGGGATCCGAACCCACGACCTCCGAATATCGCGTTCGGTGCTCTTACCAACTGAGCTACGGCGACGGCTGTCCAATCTGCTGCTCTCGAGGGTATTTATGTTCATTGGGTGTAAGCGAACCTTGAGAGTGTTCACCAGCGTCACCCTCGACCTTAGCGGCGTACGTAACACGTCCTGTAATACCGCGCGCGTGACGTGGAACGTCACCTAACGGCGAGGGCGGAAACTGTGCGAGAGCCCTCATAAGCTACCTATGGCATCAAGACTGCCAGAACCGAGACCCTCGCTAAGCTATTAGCAGGTAAGTTAAAGGAAATGAGGGGCCCCTTTGACAAACCTATGAAGGGAGGCAACAGTCACCGAAACCAGGGTGCGTAGGGGAATGTTTTTATGTGTTGTGCTTATCAGTAGGATATTATAGTACTTAGATTAATAAATCGCTTAAAGAATATACTTATAAAGCAGCAGAAAAAACAACCATGCCGCCGGTGGGATTCGAACCCACGACCTCCGAATATCGCGTTCGGTGCTCTTACCAACTGAGCTACGGCGACGGCTGTCCAATCTGCTGCTCTCGTGGGTATTTATTTTCATTGGGTGTAAGCGAACCTTGAGAGTGTTCACCAGCGCCACCCTCGACCTTAGCGGCGGACGTAGCACGTCCTGTAACACCGCGAGCGTGCCGTGGAACGTCATCTAAGGACGAGGGCGGAAACTGTGCGAGAGCCCTCTTAAGCTACCTATGGCATCAAGACTGCCAGAACCGAGACCCTCGTTAAGCTATTAGCAGGTAAGTTAAAGGAGATGAGGGGCCCGTTTGACAAACCTATGAAGGGAGCCAAGTCACCGAAACCGAGGTGCATAGGGGAATATTTTTGTGTTGTGCTTATCAGTGGGATATTATAGTACTTAGACTAATAAATCGCTTAAAGAAAATTACTTATAAAGCAGCAGAAAAAACAACCATGCCGCCGGTGGGATCCGAACCCACGACCTCCGAATATCGCATTCGGTGCTCTTACCAACTGAGCTACGGCGACGGCTGTCCAATCTGCTGCTCTCGAGGGTATTTATGTTCATTGGGTGTAAGCGAACCTTGAGAGTGTTCATCAGCGCCACCCTCGACCTTAGCGGCGGACGTAGCACGTCCTGTAATACCGCGAGCGTGATGTGGAACGTCATCTAACGGCGAGGGCGGAAACTGTGCGAGAGCCCTCTTAAGCTACTATGGCATCAAGACTGCCAGAACCGAGACCCTCGTTAAGCTATAAGCAGGTAAGAGAAAGAAAATGAGGGGCCCGTTTGACAAACGTATGAAGGGAGCCAACAGTCACCGAAACCAAGGTGCATAGGGGAATGTTGTTTTGTGTTGTGCTTACCAGTGGGATATTATAGAACTTAGATTAATAAATCGCTTAAAGAAAGTTACTTATAAAGCAACAGAAAAAAACAACCATGCCGCCGGTGGGATCCGAACCCACGACCTCCGAATATCAGGTCCGGTGCTCTTACCAACTGAGCTACGGCGACGTCTGTCCAATCTGCTGCTCTCGTGGGTATTTATGTTCACTGGGTGTAAGCGAACCTTGAGAGTGTTCACGAGCGCCACCCTCGATCATAGCGACGGACGTAGCACATCCTGTAATACCGCGAGCGTGATGTGGAACGTCATCTAACGGCGAGGGCGGAAACTGTGCGAGAGCCCTCTTAAGCTACCTATGGCATCAAGACTGCCAGAACCGAGACCCTCGCTAAGCTATTAGCAGGTAAGTTAAAGGAAATGAGGGGCCCGTTTGACAAACCTATGAAGGGAGCCAACAGTCACCGCAACCAAGGTGCATAGGGGAATGTTTTTGTGTTGTGCTTATCAGTGGGATATTATAGTACTTAGATTAATAAATCGCTTAAAGAAAATTACTTATAAAGCAGCAGAAAAAACAACCATGCCGCCGGTGGGATCCGAACCCACGACCTCCGAATATCGCGTTCGGTGCTCTTACCAACTGAGCTACGGCGACGGCTGTCCAATCTGCTGCTCTCGAGGGTATTTATGTTCATTGGGTGTAAGCGAACCTTGAGAGTGTTCATCAGCGCCACCCTCGACCTTAGCGGCGGACGTAGCACGTCCTGTAATACCGCGACCCTGACGTGGAACGTCATCTAACGGCGAGGGCGGAAACTGTGCGAGAGCCCTCAAAAGCTACCTATGGCATCAAGACCGCCAGAACCGAGACGCTCGCTAAGCTATTAGCAGGTAAGTTAAAGGAAATGAGGGGCCCGTTTGACAAACGTATGAAGGGAGCCAACAGTCACCGAAACCAAGGTGCATAGGGGAATGTTTTTATGTGTTGTGCTTATCAGTGGGATATTATAGTACTTAGATTAAAAAATCGCTTAAAGAAAATTACTTATAAAGCAGCAGAAAAAACAACCATGCCGCCGGTGGGATCCGAACCCACGACCGCCGAATATCGCGTCCGGTGCTCTTACCAACTGAGCTACGGCAACGGCTGTCCAATCTGCTTCTCTCGTGGGTATTTATGTTCATTGGGTGTAAGCGAACCTCGAGAGTGTTCACGAGCGCCACCCTCGACCATAGCGACGGACGTAGCACATCCTGTAATACCGCGAGCGTGATGTGGAACGTCATCTAACGGCGAGGGCGGAAACTGTGCGAGAGCACTCTTAAGCTACCTATGGCATCAAGACTCCCAGAACCCAGACCCTCGTTAAGCTATTATCAGGTAAGTTAAAGGAAATGAGGGGCACGTTTGACAAACCTATGAAGGGAGCCAACAGTCACCGAAACCAAGGTGCAAAGGGGAATGTTTTTGTGTTGTGCTTATCAGTGGGATATTATAGTACTTAGATTAATAAATCGCTTAAAGAAAATTACTTATAAAGCAGCAGAAAAAAACAACCATGCCGCCGGTGGGATCCGAACCCACGACCTCCGAATATCGCGTTCGGTGCTCTTACCAACTGAGCTACGGCGACGGCTGTCCAATCTGCTGCTCTCGAGGGTATTTATGTTCATTGGGTGTAAGCGAACCTTGAGAGTGTTCACCAGCGTCACCCTCGACCTTAGCGGCGTACGTAACACGTCCTGTAATACCGCGCGCGTGACGTGGAACGTCACCTAACGGCGAGGGCGGAAACTGTGCGAGAGCCCTCTTAAGCTACCTATGGCATCAAGACTGCCAGAACCGAGACCCTCGCTAAGCTATTAGCAGGTAAGTTAAAGGAAATGAGGGGCCCCTTTGACAAACCTATGAAGGGAGCCAACAGTCACCGAAACAAAGGTGCACAGGGGAATGTTTTTTTATGTGTTGTGCTTACCAGTGGGATACTATAGTACTTAGATTAATAAATCGCGCAAAGAAAATTACTTATAAAGCAACAGAAAAAAACAACCATGCCGCCGGTGGGTTCCGAACCCACGACCTCCGAATATCAGGTCCGGTGCTCTTACCAACTGAGCTACGGCGACGTCTGTCCAATCTGCTGCTCTCGTGGGTATTTATGTTCATTGGGTGTAAGCGAACCTTGATAGTGTTCACCAGCGCCACCCTCGACCATAGCGGCGGACGCAGCACGTCCTGTAATACCGCGAGAGTGACGTGGAACGTCATCTAACGGCGAGGGCGGAAACTTTGCGAGAGCCCTCTTAAGCTACCTATGGCATCAAGACTGCCAGAACCGATACCCTCGCTAAGCTATTAGCAGGTAAGTTAAAGGAAATGAAGGGCCCCTTTGACAAACCTATGAAGGGAGCCAACAGTCACCGAAACCAGGGTGCGTAGGGGAATGTTTTTATGTGTTGTGCTTATCAGTAGGATATTATAGTACTTAGATTAATAAATCGCTTAAAGAATATACTTATAAAGCAGCAGAAAAAACAACCATGCCGCCGGTGGGATTCGAACCCACGACCTCCGAATATCGCGTTCGGTGCTCTTACCAACTGAGCTACGGCGACGGCTGTCCAATCTGCTGCTCTCGTGGGTATTTATTTTCATTGGGTGTAAGCGAACCTTGAGAGTGTTCACCAGCGCCACCCTCGACCTTAGCGGCGGACGTAGCACGTCCTGTAACACCGCGAGCGTGCCGTGGAACGTCATCTAAGGACGAGGGCGGAAACTGTGCGAGAGCCCTCTTAAGCTACCTATGGCATCAAGACTGCCAGAACCGAGACCCTCGTTAAGCTATTAGCAGGTAAGTTAAAGGAGATGAGGGGCCCGTTTGACAAACCTATGAAGGGAGCCAAGTCACCGAAACCGAGGTGCATAGGGGAATATTTTTGTGTTGTGCTTATCAGTGGGATATTATAGTACTTAGACTAATAAATCGCTTAAAGAAAATTACTTATAAAGCAGCAGAAAAAACAACCATGCCGCCGGTGGGATCCGAACCCACGACCTCCGAATATCGCGTTCGGTGCTCTTACCAACTGAGCTACGGCGACGGCTGTCCAATCTGCTGCTCTCGAGGGTATTTATGTTCATTGGGTGTAAGCGAACCTTGAGAGTGTTCATCAGCGCCACCCTCGACCTTAGCGGCGGACGTAGCACGTCCTGTAATACCGCGAGCGTGATGTGGAACGTCATCTAACGGCGAGGGCGGAAACTGTGCGAGAGCCCTCTTAAGCTACTATGGCATCAAGACTGCCAGAACCGAGACCATCGTTAAGCTATAAGCAGGTAAGAGAAAGAAAATGAGGGGCCCGTTTGACAAACGTATGAAGGGAGCCAACAGTCACCGAAACCAAGGTGCATAGGGGAATGTTGTTTTGTGTTGTGCTTACCAGTGGGATATTATAGAACTTAGATTAATAAATCGCTTAAAGAAAGTTACTTATAAAGCAACAGAAAAAAACAACCATGCCGCCGGTGGGATCCGAACCCACGACCTCCGAATATCAGGTCCGGTGCTCTTACCAACTGAGCTACGGCGACGTCTGTCCAATCTGCTGCTCTCGTAGGTATTTATGTTCACTGGGTGTAAGCGAACCTTGAGAGTGTTCACGAGCGCCACCCTCGATCATAGCGACGGACGTAGCACATCCTGTAATACCGCGAGCGTGATGTGGAACGTCATCTAACGGCGAGGGCGGAAACTGTGCGAGAGCCCTCTTAAGCTACCTATGGCATCAAGACTGCCAGAACCGAGACCCTCGCTAAGCTATTAGCAGGTAAGTTAAAGGAAATGAGGGGCCCGTTTGACAAACCTATGAAGGGAGCCAACAGTCACCGCAACCAAGGTGCATAGGGGAATGTTTTTGTGTTGTGCTTATCAGTGGGATATTATAGTACTTAGATTAATAAATCGCTTAAAGAAAATTACTTATAAAGCAGCAGAAAAAACAACCATGCCGCCGGTGGGATCCGAACCCACGACCTCCGAATATCGCGTTCGGTGCTCTTACCAACTGAGCTACGGCGACGGCTGTCCAATCTGCTGCTCTCGAGGGTATTTATGTTCATTGGGTGTAAGCGAACCTTGAGAGTGTTCATCAGCGCCACCCTCGACCTTAGCGGCGGACGTAGCACGTCCTGTAATACCGCGACCCTGACGTGGAACGTCATCTAACGGCGAGGGCGGAAACTGTGCGAGAGCCCTCAAAAGCTACCTATGGCATCAAGACCGCCAGAACCGAGACGCTCGCTAAGCTATTAGCAGGTAAGTTAAAGGAAATGAGGGGCCCGTTTGACAAACGTATGAAGGGAGCCAACAGTCACCGAAACCAAGGTGCATAGGGGAATGTTTTTATGTGTTGTGCTTATCAGTGGGATATTATAGTACTTAGATTAAAAAATCGCTTAAAGAAAATTACTTATAAAGCAGCAGAAAAAACAACCATGCCGCCGGTGGGATCCGAACCCACGACCGCCGAATATCGCGTCCGGTGCTCTTACCAACTGAGCTACGGCAACGGCTGTACAATCTGCTTCTCTCGTGGGTATTTATGTTCATTGGGTGTAAGCGAACCTCGAGAGTGTTCACGAGCGCCACCCTCGACCATAGCGACGGACGTAGCACATCCTGTAATACCGCGAGCGTGATGTGGAACGTCATCTAACGGCGAGGGCGGAAACTGTGCGAGAGCACTCTTAAGCTACCTATGGCATCAAGACTCCCAGAACCCAGACCCTCGTTAAGCTATTATCAGGTAAGTTAAAGGAAATGAGGGGCACGTTTGACAAACCTATGAAGGGAGCCAACAGTCACCGAAACCAAGGTGCAAAGGGGAATGTTTTTGTGTTGTGCTTATCAGTGGGATATTATAGTACTTAGATTAATAAATCGCTTAAAGAAAATTACTTATAAAGCAGCAGAAAAAAACAACCATGCCGCCGGTGGGATCCGAACCCACGACCTCCGAATATCGCGTTCGGTGCTCTTACCAACTGAGCTACGGCGACGGCTGTCCAATCTGCTGCTCTCGAGGGTATTTATGTTCATTGGGTGTAAGCGAACCTTGAGAGTGTTCACCAGCGTCACCCTCGACCTTAGCGGCGTACGTAACACGTCCTGTAATACCGCGCGCGTGACGTGGAACGTCACCTAACGGCGAGGGCGGAAACTGTGCGAGAGCCCTCTTAAGCTACCTATGGCATCAAGACTGCCAGAACCGAGACCCTCGCTAAGCTATTAGCAGGTAAGTTAAAGGAAATGAGGGGCCCCTTTGACAAACCTATGAAGGGAGCCAACAGTCACCGAAACAAAGGTGCACAGGGGAATGTTTTTTTATGTGTTGTGCTTACCAGTGGGATACTATAGTACTTAGATTAATAAATCGCGCAAAGAAAATTACTTATAAAGCAACAGAAAAAAACAACCATGCCGCCGGTGGGTTCCGAACCCACGACCTCCGAATATCAGGTCCGGTGCTCTTACCAACTGAGCTACGGCGACGTCTGTCCAATCTGCTGCTCTCGTGGGTATTTATGTTCATTGGGTGTAAGCGAACCTTGATAGTGTTCACCAGCGCCACCCTCGACCATAGCGGCGGACGCAGCACGTCCTGTAATACCGCGAGAGTGACGTGGAACGTCATCTAACGGCGAGGGCGGAAACTTTGCGAGAGCCCTCTTAAGCTACCTATGGCATCAAGACTGCCAGAACCGATACCCTCGCTAAGCTATTAGCAGGTAAGTTAAAGGAAATGAGGGGCCCCTTTGACAAACCTATGAAGGGAGCCAACAGTCACCGAAACCAAGGTGCACAGGGGAATGTTTTTTTATGTGTTGTGCTTACCAGTGGGATATTATAAAACTTAGATTAATAAATCGCTTAAAGAAAGTTACTTATAAAGCAAAAGAAAAAAACAACCATGCCGCCGGTGGGATCCGATCCCACGACCTCCGAATATCAGGTCCGGTGCTCTTACCAACTGAGCTACGGTGACATCTGTCCAATCTGCTGCTCTCGTGGGTATTTATGTTCATTGGGTGTAAGCGAACCTTGATAGTGTTCACGAGCGCCACCCTCGATCATAGCGACGGACGTAGCACATCCTGTAATACCGCGAGCGTGATGTGGAACGTCATCTAACGGCGAGGGCGGAAACTGTGCGAGAGCCCTCTTAAGCTACCTATGGCATCAAGACTGCCAGAACCGAGACCCTCGTTAAGCTATAAGCAGGTAAGAGAAAGAAAATGAGGGGCCCGTTTGACAAACCTATGAAGGGAGGCAACAGTCACCGAAACCAAGGTGCGTAGGGGAATGTTTTTATGTGTTGTGCTTATCAGTAGGATATTATAGTACTTAGATTAATAAATCGCTTAAAGAATATACTTATAAAGCAGCAGAAAAAACAACCATGCCGCCGGTGGGATTCGAACCCACGACCTCCGAATATCGCGTTCGGTGCTCTTACCAACTGAGCTACGGCGACGGCTGTCCAATCTGCTGCTCTCGTGGGTATTTATGTTCATTGGGTGTAAGCGAACCTTGAGAGTGTTCACCAGCGCCACCCTCGACCTTAGCGGCGGACGTAGCACGTCCTGTAACACCGCGAGCGTGCCGTGGAACGTCATCTAAGGACGAGGGCGGAAACTGTGCGAGAGCCCTCTTAAGCTACCTATGGCATCAAGACTGCCAGAACCGAGACCCTCGTTAAGCTATTAGCAGGTAAGTTAAAGCAGATGAGGGGCCCGTTTGACAAACCTATGAAGGGAGCCAAGTCACCGAAACCGAGGTGCATAGGGGAATATTTTTGTGTTGTGCTTATCAGTGGGATATTATAGTACTTAGATTAATAAATCGCTTAAAGAACATTACTTATAAAGCAGCAGAAAAAACAACCATGCCGCCGGTGGGATCCGAACCCACGACCTCCGAATATCGCGTTCGGTGCTCTTACCAACTGAGCTACGGCGACGGCTGTCCAATCTGCTGCTCTCGAGGGTATTTATGTTCATTGGGTGTAAGCGAACCTTGAGAGTGTTCATCAGCGCCACCCTCGACCTTAGCGGCGGACGTAGCACGTCCTGTAATACCGCGACCCTGACGTGGAACGTCATCTAACGGCGAGGGCGGAAACTGTGCGAGAGCCCTCAAAAGCTACCTATGGCATCAAGACCGCCAGAACCGAGACGCTCGCTAAGCTATTAGCAGGTAAGTTAAAGGAAATGAGGGGCCCGTTTGACAAACGTATGAAGGGAGCCAACAGTCACCGAAACCAAGGTGCATAGGGGAATGTTTTTATGTGTTGTGCTTATCAGTGGGATATTATAGTACTTAGATTAAAAAATCGCTTAAAGAAAATTACTTATAAAGCAGCAGAAAAAACAACCTTGCCGCCGGTGGGATCCGAACCCACGACCGCCGAATATCGCGTCCGGTGCTCTTACCAACTGAGCTACGGCAACGGCTGTCCAATCTGCTTCTCTCGTGGGTATTTATGTTCATTGGGTGTAAGCGAACCTCGAGAGTGTTCACGAGCGCCACCCTCGACCATAGCGACGGACGTAGCACATCCTGTAATACCGCGAGCGTGATGTGGAACGTCATCTAACGGCGAGGGCGGAAACTATGCGAGAGCACTCTTAAGCTACCTATGGCATCAAGACTCCCAGAACCCAGACCCTCGTTAAGCTATTAGCAGATAAGTTAAAGGAAATGAGGGGCACGTTTGACAAACCTATGAAGGGAGCCAACAGTCACCGAAACCAAGGTGCAAAGGGGAATGTTTTTGTGTTGTGCTTATCAGTGGGATATTATAGTACTTAGATTAATAAATCGCTTAAAGAAAATTACTTATAAAGCAGCAGAAAAAACAACCATGCCGCCGGTGGGATCCGAACCCACGACCTCCGAATATCGCGTTCGGTGCTCTTACCAACTGAGCTACGGCGACGGCTGTCCAATCTGCTGCTCTCGAGGGTATTTATGTTCATTGGGTGTAAGCGAACCTTGAGAGTGTTCACCAGCGTCACCCTCGACCTAAGCGGCGTACGTAACACGTCCTGTAATACCGCGCGCGTGACGTGGAACGTCACCTAACGGCGAGGGCGGAAACTGTGCGAGAGCCCTCATAAGCTACCTATGGCATCAAGACTGCCAGAACCGAGACCCTCGCTAAGCTATTAGCAGGTAAGTTAAAGGAAATGAGGGGCCCCTTTGACAAACCTATGAAGGGAGCCAACAGTCACCGAAACCAAGGTGCACAGGGGAATGTTTTTTATGTGTTGTGCTTACCAGTGGGATATTATAGTACTTAGATTAATAAATCGCTTAAAGAAAATTACTTATAAAGCAACAGAAAAAACAACCATGCTGCCGGTGGGATCCGAACCCACGACCTCCGAATATCGCGTCCGGTGCTCTTGCCAACTGAGCTACGGCGACGGCTGTCCAATCTGCTGCTCTCGTGGGTATTTATGTTCATTGGGTGTTGCGAACCTTGAGAGTGTTCATCAGCGCCACCCTCGACCTTAGCGGCGGACGTAGCACGTCCTGTAATACCGCGACCCTGACGTGGAATGTCATCTAACGGCGAGGGCGGAAACTGTGCGAGAGCCCTCATAAGCTACCTATGGCATCAAGACTGCCAGAACCGAGACCATCGCTAAGCTATTAGCAGGTAAGTTAAAGGAAATGAGGGGCCCCTTTGACAAACCTATGAAGGGAGCCAACAGTCACCGAAACCAAGGTGCACAGGGGAATGTTTTTTTATGTGTTGTGCTTACCAGTGGGATATTATAAAACTTAGATTAATAAATCGCTTAAGGAAAGTTACTTATAAAGCAACAGAAAAAAACAGCCATGCCGCCGGTGGGATCCGAACCCACAACCTCCGAATATCAGGTCCGGTGCTCTTACCAACTGAGCTACGGTGACGTCTGTCCAATCTGCTGCTCTCGTGGGTATTTATGTTCATTGGGTGTAAGCGAACCTTGATAGTGTTCACGAGCGCCACCCTCGATCATAGCGACGGACGTAGCACATCCTGTAATACCGCGAGCGTCATGTGGAACGTCATCTAACGGCGAGGGCGGAAACTGTGCGAGAGCCCTCTTAAGCTACCTATGGCATCAAGACTGCCAGAACCGAGACCCTCGTTAAGCTATAAGCAGGTAAGAGAAAGAAAATGAGGGGCCCGTTTGACAAACCTATGAAGGGAGGCAACAGTCACCGAAACCAAGGTGCGTAGAGGAATGTTTTTATGTGTTGTGCTTATCAGTGGGATATTATAGTACTTAGATTAATAAATCGCTTAAAGAATATACTTATAAAGCAGCAGAAAAAACAACCATGCCGCCGGTGGGATTCGAACCCACGACCTCCGAATATCGCGTTCGGTGCTCTTACCAACTGAGCTACGTCGACCGCTGTCCAATCTACTGCTCTCGTGGGCATTTATGTTCATTGGTTGTAAGCGAACCTTGAGAGTGTTCACCAGCGCCACCCTCGACCACAGCGGCGAATGTAGCACGTCCTGTAATACCGCGAGCGTGACGAGGAACGTCATCTAACGGCGTGGGCGGAAACTGTGCGAGAGCCCTCTTAAGCTACCTATGGAATCAAGACTGCCAGAACCGAGACCCTCGTTAAGCTATTAGCAGGTAAGTTAAAGGAAATGAGGGGCCCGTTTGACAAACCTATGAAGGGAGCCAACAGTCACCGAAACCTAGGTGCATAGGGGAATGTTTTTATGTGTTGTGCTTATCAGTGGGATATTGTAGTACTTAGATTAATAAATAGCTTAAAGAAAATACTTATAAAGCAAAAGAAAAAACAACCATGCCTCAGGTGGGATCCGAACCCACGACCGCCGAATATCGCGTCCGGTGCTCTTACCAACTGAGCTACGGCAACGGCTGTCCAATCTGCTGCTCTCGTGGGTATTTATGTTCATTGGGTGTAAGCGAACCTTGAGAGTGTTCACCAGCGCCACCCTCGACCATAGCGGCGGACGTAGCACATCCTGTAATACCGCGAGCGTCACGTGGAACGTCATCTAACGGTAAGGGCGGAAACTGTGCGAGAGCCCTCTTAAGCTACCTATGGCATCAAGACTGCCAGAACCGAGACCCTCGTTAAGCTATAAGCAGGTAAGATAAAGAAAATGAGGGGCCCGTTTGACAAACCTATGAAGGGAGGCAACAGTCACCGAAACCAAGGTGCATAGGGGAATGTTTTTATGTGTTGTGCTTATCAGTAGGATATTATAATACATAGATTATTAAAGCGCTTAAAGAAAATTACTTATAAAGCAGCAGAAAAAACAACCATGCCGCCGGTGGCATTCGAACCCACGACCTCCGAATATCGCGTTCGGTGCTCTTACCAACTGAGCTACGGCGACGGCTGTCCAATCTGCTGCTCTCGTGGGTATTTATGTTCATTGGGTGTAAGCGAACCTTGAGAGTGTTCACCAGTGCCACCCTCGACCTTAGCGCCGGACGTAGCACGTCCTGTAATACCGCGAGCGTGACGTGGAACGTCATCTAAGGACGAGGGCGGAAACTGTGCGAGAGCCCTCTTAAGCTACCTATGGCATCAGGACTGCCAGAACCGAGACCCTCGTTAAGCTATTAGCAGGTAAGTTAAAGGAGATGAGGGGCCCGTTTGACAAACCTATGAAGGGAGCCAACAGTCACCGAAACCGAGGTGCATAGGGGAATATTTTTTATGTGTTGTGCTTATCTGTGGAATATTATAGTACTTAAATTAAAAAATCGCTTAAAAATACTTATAAGGCAGCAGAAAAAACAACCATGCCGCCGGTGGGATCCGAACCCACGACCTCCGAATATCGCGTTTGGTGCTCTTACCAACTGAGCTACGGCGACGGCTGTCCAATCTGCTGCTCTCGTGGGTATTTATATTCATTGGGTGTAAGCGAACCTTGAGAGTGTTCGCCAGCGCCACCCTCGACCTTAGCGGCGGACGTAGCACGTCCTGTAATACCGCGAGCGTGACGTGGAACGTCATCTAAGGACGAGGGCGGAAACTGTGCGAGAGCCCTCATAAGCTACCTATGGCATCAAGACTGCCAGAACCGAGACCCTCGTTAAGCTATTAGCAGGTAAGTTAAAGTAAATGAGGGGCCCGTTTGACAAACCTATGAAGGGAGCCAACAGGCACCGAAACCAAGGTGCATAGGGCAATGTTTTTTTATGTGTTGTGCTTATCAGTGGGATATTGTAGTACTTAGATTAATAAATCGCTTAAAGAAAATTACTTATAAAGCAGCAGAAAAAACAACCATGCCGCCGGTGGGATCCGAACCCACGACCTCCGAATATCGCGTTCGGTGCTCTTACCAACTGAGCTACGGGGACGGCTGTCCAATCTGCTGCTCTCGTGGGTATTTATGTTCATTGGGTGTAACCGAACCTTGAGAGTGTTCACCAGCGCCACGCTCGACCATAGCGGCGGACGTAGCACGTCCTGTAATACCGCGAGCGTGACGTGGAACGTCATCAAACGGCGAGGGCGGAAACTGTGCGAGAGCCCTCTTAAGCTACCTAAGGCATCAAGACTGCCAGAACCGAGACCCTCGTTAAGCTATTAGCAGGTAAGTTAAAGGAAATGAGGGGCCCGTTTGACAAACCTATGAAGTGAGCCAACAGTCACCGAAACCAAGGTGCATAGGGGAATGTTTTTTATGTGTTGTGCTTATCAGTGGGATATTGTAGTACTACGATTAATAAATAGCTTAAAGAAAATACTTATAAAGCAAAAGAAAAAAACAACCATGCCGCCGGTGGCATTAGAACCCACGACCTCCGAATATCGCGTTCGGTGCTCTTACCAACTGAGCTACGGCGACGGCTGTCCAATCTGCTGCTCTCGTGGGTATTTATGTTCATTGGGTGTAAGCGAACCTTGAGAGTGTTCACCAGTGCCACCCTCGACCTTAGCGCCGGACGTAGCACGTCCTGTAATACCGCGAGCGTGACGTGGAACGTCATCTAAGGACGAGGGCGGAAACTGTGCGAGAGCCCTCTTAAGCTACCTATGGCATCAAGACTGCCAGAACTGAGACCCTCGTTAAGCTATTAGCAGGTAAGTTAAAGGAGATGAGGGGCCCGTTTGACAAACCTATGAAGGGAGCCAACAGTCTCCGAAACCGAGGTGCATAGGGGAATATTTTTTATGTGTTGTGCTTATCTGTGGAATATTATAGTACTTAAATTAAAAAATCGCTTAAAAATACTTATAAGGCAGCAGAAAAAACAACCATGCCGCCGGTGGGATCCGAACCCACGACCTCCGAATATCGCGTATGGTGCTGTTACCAACTGAGCTTCGGCGACGGCTGTCCAATCTGCTGCTCTCGTGGGTATTTATGTTCATTGGGTGTAAGCGAACCTTGAGAGTGTTCGCCAGCGCCACCCTCGACCTTAGCGGCGGACGTAGCACGTCCTGTAATACCGCGAGCGTGACGTGGAACGTCATCTAAGGACGAGGGCGGAAACTGTGCGAGAGCCCTCATAAGCTACCTATGGCATCAAGACTGCCAGAACCGAGACCCTCGTTAAGCTATTAGCAGGTAAGTTAAAGTAAATGAGGGGCCCGTTTGACAAACCTATGAAGGGAGCCAACAGTCACCGAAGCCGAGGTGTATAGGGGAAGATTTTTTTATGTGTTGTGCTTATCAGTGGGATATTAAAGTACTTAAATTAAAAAATCGCTTAAAAATACTTTGAAAGCAGCAGAAAAAACAACCATGCCGCCGGTAGGATCCGAACCCACGACCTCCCAATATCGCGTCCGGTGCTCTTACCAACTGAGCTACGGTGACGGCTGTCCAATCTGCTGCTCTCGTTGGTATTTATGTTCATTGGGTGTAAGCGAACATTGAGAGTATTCGCCAGCGCCACCCTCGACCATAGCGGCTGACGTAGCATGTCCTGTAATACCGCGAGCGTGACGTGGAACGTCATCTAACGGCGAGGGCGGTAACTGTGCGAGAGCCCTCTTAAGCTACATATGGCATCAAGACTGCCAGAACCGAGACCCTCGTTAAGCTATTAGCAGGTAAGTTAAAGGAAATGAGGGGCCCGTTTGACAATTCTATGAAGGGAGCCAACAGGCACCGAAACCAAGGTGCATAGGGCAATGTTTTTTTATGTGTTGTGCTTATCAGTGGGATATTGTAGTACTTAGATTAATAAATCGCTTAAAGAAAATTACTTATAAAGCAGCAGAAAAAACAACCATGCCGCCGGTGGGATCCGAACCCACGACCTCCGAATATCGCGTTCGGTGCTCTTACCAACTGAGCTACGGGGACGGCTGTCCAATCTGCTGCTCTCGTGGGTATTTATGTTCATTGGGTGTAAGCGCACCTTGAGAGTGTTCACCAGCGCCACGCTCGACCATAGCGGCGGACGTAGCACGTCCTGTAATACCGCGAGCGTGACGTGGAACGTCATCAAACGGCGAGGGCGCAAACTTTGCGAGAGCCCTCTTAAGCTACCTAAGGCATCAAGACTGCCAGAACCGAGACCCTCGTTAAGCTATTAGCAGGTAAGTTAAAGGAAATGAGGGACCCGTTTGACAAACCTATGAAGGGAGCCAACAGTCACCGAAACCAAGGTGCATAGGGGAATGTTTTTTATGTGTTGTGCTTATCAGTGGGATATTGTAGTACTACGATTAATAAATAGCTTAAAGAAAATACTTATAAAGCAAAAGAAAAAACAACCATGCCGCCGGTGGGATCCGAACCCACGACCGCCGAATATCGCGTCCGGTGCTCTTACCAGCTGAGCTACGGCAACGGCTCTCCAATCGGCTGCTCTCGTGGGTATTTATGTTCATTGGGTGTAAGCGAACCTTGAGAGTGTTCACCAGCGCCACCCTCGACCATAGCGGCGGACGTAGCACGTCCTGTAATACCGCGAGCGTGACGTGGAACGTCATCTAACGGTAAGGGCGGAAATTGTGAGAGAGCCCTCTTCAGCTACCTATGGCATCAAGACTGCCAGAACCGAGACCATCGTTAAGCTATAAGCAGGTAAGATAAAGAAAATGAGGGGCCCGTTTGACAAACCTATGAAGGGAGCCAACAGTCACCGAAACCAAGGTGCATAGGGGAATGTTTTTATGTGTTGTGCTTATCAGTGGGATATTATAGTACTTAGATTAATAAATTGCTTAAAGAAAATTACTTATAAAGCAGCAGAAAAAACAACCATGAAGCCGGTGGGATCCGAACCCACGACCTCCGAATATCGCGTTTGGAGCTCTTACCAACTAAGCTACGGCGACGGCTGTCCAATCTGCTGCTCTCGTGGGTATTTATGTTCATTGGGTGTAAGCGAACATTGAGAGTGTTCACCAGCGCCACCATCGACCATAGCGGCGGACGTAGCACGTCCTGTAATACCGCGAGCGTGACGTGGAACGTCATCTAACGGCGAGGGCGGAAACTGTGCGAGAGCCCTCATAAGCTACCTATGGCATCAAGACTGCCAGAACCGAGACCCTCGTTAAGCTATTAGCAGGTAAGTTAAAGGAAATGAGGGGCCCGTTTGACAAACCTATGAAGGGAGCCAACAGTCACCGAAACCGAGGTGCATAGGGGAATATTTTTTATGTCTCGTGCTTATCAGTGGGATATTATAGTACTTAAATTAAAAAATCGCTTAAAAATATTTATAAAGCAGCAGAAAAAACGACCATGCCGCCGGTGGCATCCGATCCCACGACCTCCCAATATCGCGTCCGGTGCTCTTACCAACTGAGCTACGGCGACGGCTGTCCAATCTGCTGCTCTCGTGGGTATTTATGTTCATTGGGTGTAAGCGAACCTTGAGAGTGTTCACCAGCGCCACCCTCGACCATAGCGGCGGACGTAGCACGTCCTGTAATACCGCGAGCGTGACGTGGAACGTCATCTAACGGCGAGGGCGTAAACTGTGCGAGAGCCCTCTTAAGCTACCTATGACATCAAGACTCCCAGAACCCAGACCCTCGTTAAGCTATTAGCAGGTAAGTTAAAGGAAAGGAGGGGCCCGTTTGACAAACCTATGAAGGGAGCCAACAGTCACCGAAACCAAGGTGCGTAGGGGAATGTTTTTTATGCGTTGTGCTGATCAGTGGGATATTATAGTACATATATTAGTAAATCGCTTAAAGAGAATACTTATAAAGCAGCAGGAAAAACAACCATGCCGCCGGTGGGATCCGAACCCACGACCTCCCAATATCGCGTCCGGTGCTCTTACCAACTGAGCTACGGCGACGGCTGTCCAATCTACTGCTCTCGTGGGTATTTATGTTCATTGGGTGTAAGCGAACACTGAGTGTTCACCAGCGCCACCATCGACCATAGCGGCGGACGTAGCACGTCCTGTAATACCGCGAGCGTGACGTGGAACGTCATCTAACGGCGAGGGCGGAAACTGTGCGAGAGCCCTCATAAGCTACCTATGGCATCAAGACTGCCAGAACCGAGACCCTCGTTAAGCTATTAGCAGGTAAGTTAAAGGAAATGAGGGGCCCGTTTGACAAACCTATGAAGGGAGCCAACAGTCACCGAAACCGAGGTGCATAGGGGAATATTTTTATGTCTCGTGCTTATCAGTGGGATATTATAGTACTTAAATTAAAAAATCGCTTAAAAAATATTTATAAAGCAGCAGAAAAAACGACCATGCCGCCGGTGGCATCCGATCCCACGACCTCCCAATATCGCGTCCGGTGCTCTTACCAACTGAGCTACGGCGACGGCTGTCCAATCTGCTGCTCTCGTGGGTATTTATGTTCATTGGGTGTAAGCGAACCTTGAGAGTGTTCACCAGCGCCACCCTCGACCATAGCGGCGGACGTAGCACGTCCTGTAATACCGCGAGCGTGACGTGGAACGTCATCTAACGGCGAGGGCGTAAACTGTGCGAGAGCCCTCTTAAGCTACCTATGACATCAAGACTCCCAGAACCCAGACCCTCGTTAAGCTATTAGCAGGTAAGTTAAAGGAAAGGAGGGGCCCGTTTGACAAACCTATGAAGGGAGCCAACAGTCACCGAAACCAAGGTGCGTAGGGGAATGTTTTTTATGCGTTGTGCTGATCAGTGGGATATTATAGTACATATATTAGTAAATCGCTTAAAGAGAATACTTATAAAGCAGCAGGAAAAACAACCATGCCGCCGGTGGGATCCGAACCCACGACCTCCCAATATCGCGTCCGGTGCTCTTACCAACTGAGCTACGGCGACGGCTGTCCAATCTACTGCTCCCGTGGGTATTTATGTTCATTGGGTGTAAGCGAACATTGAGAGTGTTCACCAGCGCCACCATCGACCATAGCGGCGGACGTAGCACTTCCTGTAATACCGCGAGCGTGATGTGGAACGTCACCTAACGGCGAGGGCGGAAACTGTGCGAGAGCCCTCATAAGCTACCTATGGCATCAAGACTGCCAGAACCGAGACCCTCGCTAAGCTATTAGCAGGTAAGTTAAAGGAAATGAGGGGCCCCTTTGACAAACCTATGAAGGGAGCCAACAGTCACCAATACCAAGGTGCACAGGGGAATGTTTTTTATGTGTTGTGCTTACCAGTGGGATATTATAGTACTTAGATTAATAAATCGCTTAAAGAAAATTACTTATAAAGCAACAGAAAAAACAACCATGCTGCCGGTGGGATCCGAACCCACGACCTCCGAATATCGCGTCCGGTGCTCTTACCAACTGAGCTACGGCGACGGCTGTCCAATCTGCTGCTCTCGTGGGTATTTATGTTCATTGGGTGTTGCGAACCTTGAGAGTGTTCATCAGCGCCACCCTCGACCTTAGCGGCGGACGTAGCACGTCCTGTAATACCGCGACCCTGACGTGGAATGTCATCTAACGGCGAGGGCGGAAACTGTGCGAGAGCCCTCATAAGCTACCTATGGCATCAAGACTGCCAGAACCGAGACCATCGCTAAGCTATTAGCAGGTAAGTTAAAGGAAATGAGGGGCCCCTTTGACAAACCTATGAAGGGAGCCAACAGTCACCGAAACCAAGGTGCACAGGGGAATGTTTTTTTATGTGTTGTGCTTACCAGTGGGATATTATAAAACTTAGATTAATAAATCGCTTAAAGAAAGTTACTTATAAAGCAACAGAAAAAAACAACCATGCCGCCGGTGGGATCCGAACCCACGACCTCCGAATATCAAGTCCGGTGCTCTTACCAACTGAGCTACGGTGACGTCTGTCCAATCTGCTGCTCTCGTGGGTATTTATGTTCATTGGGTGTAAGCGAACCTTGATAGTGTTCACGAGCGCCACCCTCGATCATAGCGACGGACGTAGCACATCCTGTAATACCGCGAGCGTCATGTGGAACGTCATCTAACGGCGAGGGCGGAAACTGTGCGAGAGCCCTCTTAAGCTACCTATGGCATCAAGACTGCCAGAACCGAGACCCTCGTTAAGATATAAGCAGGTAAGAGAAAGAAAATGAGGGGCCCGTTTGACAAACCTATGAAGGGAGGCAACAGTCACCGAAACCAAGGTGCGTAGGGGAATGTTTTTATGTGTTGTGCTTATCAGTAGGATATTATAGTACTTAGATTAATAAATCGCTTAAAGAATATACTTATAAAGCAGCAGAAAAAACAACCATGCCGCCGGTGGGATTCGAACCCACGACCTCCGAATATCGCGTTCGGTGCTCTTACCAACTGAGCTAGGGCGACGGCTGTCCAATCTGCTGCTCTCGTGGGTATTTATGTTCATTGGGTGTAAGCGAACCTTGAGAGTGTTCACCAGTGCCACCCTCGACCTTAGCGCCGGACGTAGCACGTCCTGTAATACCGCGAGCGTGACGTGGAACGTCATCTAAGGACGAGGGCGGAAACTGTGCGAGAGCCCTCTTAAGCTACCAATGGCATCAAGACTGCCAGAACCGAGACCCTCGTTAAGCTATTAGCAGGTAAGTTAAAGGAGATGAGGGGCCCGTTTGACAAACCTATGAAGGGAGCCAACAGTCACCGAAACCGAGGTGCATAGGGGAATATTTTTTATGTGTTGTGCTTATCTGTGGAATATTATAGTACTTAAATTTAAAAATCGCTGAAAAATACTTATAAGGCAGCAGAAAAAACAACCATGCCGCCGGTGGGATCCGAACCCACGACCTCCGAATATCGCGTTTGGTGCTCTTACCAACTGAGCTACGGCGACGGCTGTCCAATCTGCTGCTCTCGTGGGTATTTATGTTCATTGGGTGTAAGCGAACCTTGAGAGTGTTCGCCAGCGCCACCCTCGACATTAGCGGCGGACGTAGCACGTCCTGTAATACCGCGAGCGTGACGTGGAACGTCATCTAAGGACGAGGGCGGAAACTGTGCGAGAGCCCTCATAAGCTACCTATGGCATCAAGACTGCCAGAACCGAGACCCTCGTTAAGCTATTAGCAGGTAAGTTAAAGTAAATGAGGGGCCCGTTTGACAAACCTATGAAGGGAGCCAACAGTCACCGAAGCCGAGGTGTATAGGGGAATATTTTTTTATGTGTTGTGCTTATCAGTGGGATATTAAAGTACTTAAATTAAAAAATCGCTTAAAAATACTTTTAAAGCAGCAGAAAAAACAACCATGCCGCCGGTGGGATCCGAACCCACGACCTCCCAATATCGCGTCCGGTGCTCTTACCAACTGAGCTACGGCGACGGCTGTCCAATCTGCTGCTCTCGTTGGTATTTATGTTCATTGGGTGTAAGCGAACATTGAGAGTATTCGCCAGCGCCACCCTCGACCATAGCGGCGGACGTAGCATGTCCTGTAATACCGCGAGCGTGACGTGGAACGTCATCTAACGGCGAGGGCGGTAACTGTGCGAGAGCCCTCTTAAGCTACATATGGCATCAAGACTGCCAGAACCGAGACCCTCGTTAAGCTATTAGCAGGTAAGTTAAAGGAAATGAGGGGCCCGTTTGACAAACCTATGAAGGGAGCCAACAGGCACCGAAACCAAGGTGCATAGGGCAATGTTTTTTTATGTGTTGTGCTTATCAGTGGGATATTGTAGTACTTAGATTAATAAATCGCTTAAAGAAAATTACTTATAAAGCAGCAGAAAAAACAACCATGCCGCCGGTGGGATCCGAACCCACGACCTCCGAATATCGCGTTCGGTGCTCTTACGAACTGAGCTACGGGGACGGCTGTCCAATCTGCTGCTCTCGTGGGTATTTATGTTCATTGGGTGTAAGCGAACCTTGAGAGTGTTCACCAGCGCCACGCTCGACCATAGCGGCGGACGTAGCACGTCCTGTAATACCGCGAGCGTGACGTGGAACGTCATCAAACGGCGAGGGCGGAAACTGTGCGAGAGCCCTCTTAAGCTACCTAAGGCATCAAGACTGCCAGAACCAAGACCCTCGTTAAGCTATTAGCAGGTAAGTTAAAGGAAATGAGGGGCCCGTTTGACAAACCTATGAAGGGAGCCAACAGTCACCGAAACCAAGGTGCATAGGGGAATGTTTTTTATGTGTTGTGCTTATCAGTGGGATATTGTAGTACTACGATTAATAAATAGCTTAAAGAAAATACTTATAAAGCAAAAGAAACAACAACCATGCCGCCGGTGGGATCCGAACCCACGACCGCCGAATATCGCGTCCGGTGCTCTTACCAGCTGAGCTACGGCAACGGCTCTCCAATCGGCTGCTCTCGTGGGTATTTATGTTCATTGGGTGTAAGCGAACCTTGAGAGTGTTCACCAGCGCCACCCTCGACCATAGCGGCGGACGTAGCACGTCCTGTAATACCGCGAGCGTGACGTGGAACGTCATCTAACGGTAAGGGCGGAAATTGTGAGAGAGCCCTCTTCAGCTACCTATGGCATCAAGACTGCCAGAACCGAGACCATCGTTAAGCTATAAGCAGGTAAGATAAAGAAAATGAGGGGCCCGTTTGACAAACCTATGAAGGGAGCCAACAGTCACCGAAACCAAGGTGCATAGGGGAATGTTTTTATGTGTTGTGCTTATCAGTGGGATATTATAGTACTTAGATTATTAAATTGCTTAAAGAAAATTACTTATAAAGCAGCAGAAAAAACAACCATGAAGCCGGTGGGATCCGAACCCACGACCTCCGAATATCGCGTTTGGAGCTCTTACCAACTAAGCTACGGCGACGGCTGTCCAATCTGCTGCTCTCGTGGGTATTTATGTTCATTGGGTGTAAGCGAACCTTGAGAGTGTTCACCAGCGCCACCCTCGACATTAGCGGCGGACGTAGCACGTCCTGTAATACCGCGAGCGTGACGTGGAACGTCATCTAATGACGAGGGCGGAAACTGTGCGAGAGCCCTCTTAAGCTACCTATGGCATCAAGACTGCCAGAACGGAGACCCTCGTTAAGCTATTAGCAGGTAAGTTAAAGGAAATGAGAGGCCCGTTTGACAAACCTATAAAGGGAGCCAACAGTCACCAAAACCGAGGAGCATAGGGGAATATTTTTTTATGTGTTGTGCTTATCAGTGGGATATTATAATACTTAAATTAAAAAATCGCTTAAAAAATACTTATAAAGCAGCAGAAAAAACAACCATGCCGCCGGTTGGATCCGAACCCACGACCTCCCAATATCGCGTCCGGTGCTCTTACCAACTGAGCTACGGCGACGGCTGTCCAATCTACTGCTCTCGTGGGTATTTATGTTCATTGGGTGTAAGCGAATATTGTGAGTGTTCACCAGCGCCACCATCGACCATAGCGGCGGACGTAGCACGTCCTGTAATACCGCGAGCGTGACGTGGAACGTCATCTAACGGCGAGGGCGTAAACTGTGCGAGGGCCCTCTTAAGCTACCTATGACATCAAGACTCCCAGAACCCAGACCCTCGTTAAGCTATTAGCAGGTAAGTTAAAGGAAAGGAGGGGCCCGTTTGACAAACCTATGAAGGGAGCCAACAGTCACCGAAACCAAGGTGCGTAGGGGAATGTTTTTTATGCGTTGTGCTGATCAGTGGGATATTATAGTACATATATTAGTAAATCGCTTAAAGAGAATACTTATAAAGCAGCAGGAAAAACAACCATGCCGCCGGTGGGATCCGAACCCACGACCTCCCAATATCGCGTCCGGTGCTCTTACCAACTGAGCTACGGCGACGGCTGTCCAATCTACTGCTCTCGTGGGTATTTATGTTCATTGGGTGTAAGCGAACATTGAGAGTGTTCACCAGCGCCACCATCGACCATAGCGGCGGACGTAGCACGTCCTGTAATACCGCGAGCGTGATGTGGAACGTCATCTAACGGCGAGGGCGGAAACTGTGCGAGAGCCCTCTTAAGCTACCTATGACATCAAGACTCCCAGAACCCAGACCCTCGTTAAGCTATTAGCAGGTAAGTTAAAGGAAAGGAGGGGCCCGTTTGACAAACCTATGAAGGGAGCCAACAGTCACCGAAACCAAGGTGCGTAGGGGAATGTTTTTTATGCGTTGTGCTGATCAGTGGGATATTATAGTACATATATTAGTAAATCGCTTAAAGAAAATACTTATAAAGCAGCAGGAAAAACAACCATGCCGCCGGTGGGATCCGAACCCACGACCTCCCAATATCGCGTCCGGTGCTCTTACCAACTGAGCTACGGCGACGGCTGTCCAATCTACTGCTCTCGTGGGTATTTATGTTCATTGGGTGTAAGCGAACATTGAGAGTGTTCACCAGCGCCACCATCGACCATAGCGGCGGACGTAGCACGTCCTGTAATACCGCGAGCGTGACGTGGAACGTCATCTAACGGCGAGGGCGGAAACTGTGCGAGAGCCCTCATAAGCTACCTATGGCATCAAGACTGCCAGAACCGAGACCCTCGTTAAGCTATTAGCAGGTAAGTTAAAGGAAATGAGGGGCCCGTTTGACAAACCTATGAAGGGAGCCAACAGTCACCGAAACCGAGGTGCATAGGGGAATATTTTTTATGTGTCGTGCTTATCAGTGGGATACTATAGTACCTAAATTAAAAAATCGCCCAAAAATATTTATAAAGCAGCAGAAAAACAACCATGCCGCCGGTGGGATCCGAACCCACGACCTCCGAATATCGCGTTCGGTGCTCTTACCAACTGAGCTACGGCGACGGCTGTCCAATCTGCTGCTCTCGTGGGTATTTATGTTTATTGGGGGTAAGCGAACCTTGAGAGTGTTCACCAGCGCCACCCTCGACCTTAGCGGCGGACGTAGCACGTCCTCTAATACCGCGAGCGTGACGTGGAACGTCATCTAAGGACGAGGGCGGAAACTGTGCGAGAGCCCTCTTAAGCTACCTATGGCATCAAGACTGCCAGAACCGAGACCGTCGTTAAGCTATAAGCAGGTAAGTTAAAGGAAATGAGGGGCCCGTTTGACAAACCTATGAAGGGAGCCAACAGTCACCGAAACCAAGGTGCATAGGGGAATGTTTATTTATGGGTTGTGCTTATCAGTGGGATATTGTAGTACTTATATTAGTAAATCGCTTAAAGAAAATTACTTATAAAGCGCTTGAAAAAAAAACATGCCGCCGGTGGGATCCTAACCAACGACCTCCAAATATCACGTTCGGTGCTCTTACCAACTGAGCTACGGCGACGGCTGTCCAATCTGCTGCTTTTGTGGGTATTTATGTTCATTGGGTGTAAGCGAACCTTGACAGTGTTCACCAGCGCCACCCTCCACCTTAGCGGCCGACGTAGCACGTCCTGTAATACAGCGAGCGTGACGTGGAACGTCATCAAAGGACGAGGGCGGAAACTGTGCGAGAGCCCTCTTAAGCTACCTATGGCATCAAGACTGCCAGAACCGCGACCCTCGTTAAGCTATTAGCAGGTAAGTTAAAGGAAAGGAGGGGCCCGTTTGACAAACCTATGAAGGGAGCCAACAGTCACCGAAGCCAAGGTGCGTAGGGGAATGTTTTTATGCGTTGTTCTGATCAGTGGGATTTTATAGTACATATATTAGTAAATCGCTTAAAGAAAATTACTTATAAAGCGCCAGAAAAACAACCATGCCGCCGGTGGGATCCTAACCAACGACCTCCAAATATCACGTTCGGTGCTCTTACCAACTGAGCTACGGCGTCGGCTGTCCAATCTGCTGCTTTTGTGGGTATTATATTCATTGGGTGTAAGCGAACCTTGAGAGTGTTCACCAGCGCCACCCTCGACCTTAGCGGCCGACGTAGCACGTCCTGTAATACAGCGAGCGTGACGTGGAACGTCATCTAAGGACGAGGACGGAAAATGTGCGAGAGCCCTCTTAAGCTACCTATGGCATGAAGACTGCCAAAACCGAGACCCTCGTTAAGCTATTAGCAGGTAAGTTAAAGGAAATGAGGGGCCCGTTTGACAAACCTATGAAGGGAGCCAACAGTCACCGAAACAAAGGGGCATAGGGGAATTTTTTTTATGTGTTGTGCTTATCAGTGGGATATTGTAGTACTCAGATTAATAAATCGCTTAAAGAAAATTACTTATAAAGCAGCAGAAAAACAACCATGCCGCCGGTGGGATCCGAACCCACGACCTCCGAATATCGCGTTCGGTGCTCTTACCAACTGAGCTACGGCGACGGCTGTCCAATCTGCTGCTCTCGTGGGAATTTATGTTCATTGGGTGTAAGCGAGCCTTTAGAGTGTTCACCAGCGCCACCCTCGACCATAGCGGCGGACGTAGCACGTCCTGTAATACCGCGAGCGTGACGTGGAACGGCATCTAACGGAGAGGGCGGAAACTGTGCGAGAGCCCTCTTAAGCTACCTATGGCATCAAGACTGCCAGAACCGAGACCCTCGTTAAGCTATAAGCAGGTATGTTAAAGGAAATGAGGGGCCCGTTTGACAAATCTATGAAGGGAGCCAACAGTCACCGAAACCAAGGTGCATAGGGGAATGTTTATTTATGTGTTGTGCTTATCAGTGGGATATTGTAGTACTTAGATTAAAAAATCGCTTAAAGAAAATTACTTATAAAGCAGCAGAAAAAACAACCATGCCGCCGGTGGGATCCGAACCCACGACCGCCGAATATCAGGTCCGGTGCTCTTACCAACTGAGCTACGGGGACGGCTGTCCAATGTGCTGCTCTCGTGGGTATTTATGTTCATTGGGTGTAAGCGAACCTTGAGAGTGTTCACCAGCGCCACCCTCGACCTATAGCGGCGGACGTAGCACGTTCTGCAATACTGCGAGCGTGACGTGGAACGTCATCAAAGGACGAGGGCGGAAACTGTGCGAGAGCCCTCTTAAGCTACCTATGGCATCAAGACTGCCAGAACCGCGACCCTCGTTAAGCTATTAGCAGGTAAGTTAAAGGAAAGGAGGGGCCCGTTTGACAAACCTATGAAGGGAGCCAACAGTCACCGAAACCAAGGTGCGTAGGGGAATGTTCTTTATGCGTTGTGCTGATCAGTGGGATATTATAGTACTTAGAATAATAAATCGCTTAAAGAAAATTACTTATAAAGCAGCAGAAAAACCACCATGCCGCCGGTGGGATCCGAACCCACGACCTCCGAATATCGCGTTCGGTGCTCTTACCAACTGAGCTACGGCGACGGCTGTCCAATCTGCTGCTCTCGTGGGTATTTATGTTCATTGGGGGTAAGCGAACCTTGAGAGTGTTCACCAGCGCCACCCTCGACCTTAGCGGCGGACGTAGCACGTCCTGTAATACCGCGAGCGTGACGTGGAACGTCATCTAAGGACGAGGGCGGAAACTGTGCGAGAGCCCTCTTAATCTACCTATGGCATCAAGACTGCCAGAACCGAGACCCTCGCTAAGCTATTAGCAGGTAAGTTAAAGGAAATGAGGGGCCCGTTTGACAAACCTATGAAGGGAGCCTACAGTCACCGAAACAAGGTGCATAGGGGAATGTTTTTTTATGTGTTGTGCTTACCAGTGGGATATTATAGTACTTAGATTATTAAATCGCTTAAAGAAAATTACTTATAATGCAACAGAAAAAACAACCATGCCGCCGGTGGGATCCGAACCCACGACCTCCGAATATCGCGTCCGGTGCTCTTACCAACTGAGCTACGGCGACGGCTGTCCAATCTGCTGCTCTCGTGGGAATTTATGTTCATTGGGTGTAAGCGAACCTTTAGAGTGTTCACCAGCGCCACCCTCGACCATAGCGGCGGACGTAGCGCGTCCTGCAATACCGCGAGCGTGACGTGGAACGTCATCTAACGGCGAGGGCGGAAACTGTGCGAGAGCCCTCCTAAGCTACCTATGGCATCAAGACTGCCAGAACCGAGACCCTCGTTAAGCTATTAGCAGGTAAGCTAAAGGAAATGAGGGGCCCGTTTGACAAACCTATGAAGGGAGCCAACAGTCACCGAAACCAAGGGGCATAGGGGAATTTTTTTTATGTGTTGTGCTTATCAGTGGGATATTGTAGTACTTAGATTAATAATCGTTTAAAGAATATACTTATAAAGCAGCAGAAAAAACAATCAAGCCGCCAGTGGGATCCGAATCTACAACCGCCGAATATCGCGTCCGGTGCTCTTACCAACTGAGCTACGGCAACGGCTCTCCAATCTGCTGCTCTCGTGGGTAATTATGTTCATTGGGTGTAAGCGAACCTTGAGAGTGTTCACCAGCGCCACCCTCGACCATAGCGGCGGACGTAGCACGTCCTGTAATACCGCGAGCGTGACGTGGAACGTCACCTAACGGCGAGGGCGGAAACTGTGCGAGAGCCCTCTTAAGCTACCTATGGCGTCAAGACTGCCAGAACCGAGACCCTCGTTAAGCTATTAGCAGGTAAGCTAAAGGAAATGAGGGGCCCGTTTGACAAACCTATGAAGGGAGCCAACAGTCACCGAAACCAAGGTGCATAGGGGAATGTTTTTTTATGTGTTGTGCTTATCAGTGGGATATTGTAGTACTTAGATTAATAAATCGCTTAAAGAAAATTACTTATAAGCAGCAGAAAAAACAACCATGCCGCCGGTGGGATCAGAACCCACAACCTCCGAATATCGCGCTCGGTGCTCTTGCCAACTGAGCTACGGCGACGGCTGTCCAATCTACTGCTCTCGTGGGTATTTATGTTCATTGGGTGTAAGAGAACCTTGAGAGTGTTCACCAGCGCCACCCTCGACCATAGCGGCGGACGTAGCACGTCCTGTAATACCGCGAGCGTGACGTGGAACGTCATCTAACGGCGAGGGCGGAAACTGTGCGAGAGCCCTCTTAAGCTACCTATGGCATCAAGACTGCCAGAACCGAGACCCTCGTTAAGCTATTAGCAGGTAAGTTAAACGAAATGAGGGGCCCGTTTGACAAACCTATGAAGGGAGCCAACAGTCACCGAAACCAAGGTGCATAGGGGAATGTTTTTATGTGTTGGGCTTATCAGTGGGATATTGTAGTACTTATAATAATAAATACCCTAAAGAAAATTACTTATAAAGCGCCTGAAAAACAACCATGCCGCCGGTGGGATCCTTACCAACGACCTCCAAATATCACGTTCGGTGCTCTTACCAAATGAGCTACGGCGACGGCTGTCCATTCTGCTGCTTTCGTGAGTATTTATGTTCATTGGGTGTAAGCGAACCTTGAGAGTGTTCACCAGCGCCACCCTCGACCTTAGCGGCGGACGTAGCACGTCCTGTAATACAGCGAGCGTGACGTGTAACGTCATCTAAGGACGAGGGCTGAAAATGTGCGAGAGCCCTCTTAAGCTACCTATGGCATGAAGACTGCCAAAACCGACACCCTCGTTAAGCTATTAGCAGGTAAGTTAAAGGAAATGAGGGGCCCGTTTGACAAACCTATGAAGGGAGCCAACAGTCACCGAAACCAAGGTGCATAGGGGAATGTTTTTTATGTGTTGTGCTTATCAGTGGGATATTGTAGTACTTAGATTAATAAATCGCTTAAAGAATATACTTTTCAAGCAGCAGAAAAAACAACCAAGCCGCCGGTGGGATCCGAACCTACGACCGCCGAATATCGCGTCCGGTGCTCTTACCAACTGAGCTACGGCGACGGCTGTCCAATCTGCTGCTCTCGTGGCTATTTATGTTCATTGGGTGTAAGCGAACCTTGAAAGTGTTCACCAGCGCCACCCTCGACCTTAGCGGCGGACGTAGCACGTCCTGTAATACAGCGAGCGTGACGAGGAACGTCACCTAACGGCGAGGGCGGAAACTGTGCGAGAGCCCTCTTAAGCTACCTATGGCATCAAGACTGCCAGAACCGAGACCCTCGTTAAGCTATTAGCAGGTAAGTTAAAGAAAATGAGGGGCCCGTTTGACAAACCTATGAAGGGAGCCAACAGTCACCGAAACCAAGGTGCATAGGGGAATGTTTTTTTATGTGTTGTGCTTATCAGTGGGATATTGAAGTACTTATATTAGTAAATCGCTTAAAGAAAATTACTTATAAAGCGCCTGAAAAACAACCATGCCGCCGGTGGGATCCTAACCAACGACCTCCAAATATCACGTTCGGTGCTCTTACCAACTCAGCTACGGCGACGGCTGTCCAATCTGCTGCTCTCGTGGCTATTTATGTTCATTGGGTGTAAGCGAACCTTAAGAGTGTTCACCAGCGCCACCCTCGACCTTAGCGCCGGACGTAGCACGTCCTGTAAAACAGCGAGCGTGACGTGGAACGTCATCTAAGGACGAGGGCGGAAAATGTGCGAGAGCCCTCTTTAGCTACCTATGGCATCAAGACTGCCAGAACCGAGACCCTCGTTAAGCTATTAGCAGGTAAGTTAAAGGAGATGAGGGGCCCGTTTGACAAACCTATGAAGGGAGCCAACAGTCACCGAAACCGAGGTGCATAGGGGAATATTTTTTATGTGTTGTGCTTATCTGTGGAATATTATAGTACTTAAATTAAAAAATCGCTTAAAAAATACTTATAAGGCAGCAGAAAAAACAACCATGCCGCCGGTGGGATCCGAACCCACGACCTCCGAATATCGCGTTCGGTGCTCTTACCAACTGAGCTACGGCGACGGCTGTCCAATCTGCTGCTCTCGTGGGTATTTATGTTCATTGGGTGTAAGCGAACCTTGAGAGTGTTCACCAGCGCCACGCTCGACCATAGCGGCGGACGTAGCACGTCCTGTAATACCGCGAGCGTGACGTGGAACGTCATCTAAGGACGAGGGCGGAAACTGTGCGAGAGCCCTCTTAAGCTACCTATGGCATCAAGACTGCCAGAACCGAGACCCTCGTTAAGCTATTAGCAGGTAAGTTAAAGTAAATGAGGGGCCCGTTTGACAAACCTATGAAGGGAGCCAACAGTCACCGAAGCCGAGGTGTATAGGGGAATATTTTTTTATGTGTTGTGCTTATCAGTGGGATATTAAAGTACTTAAATTAAAAAATCGCTTAAAAATACTTTTAAAGCAGCAGAAAAAACAACCATGCCGCCGGTGGGATCCGAACCCACGACCTCCCAATATCGCGTCCGGTGCTCTTACCAACTGAGCTACGGCGACGGCTGTCCAATCTGCTGCTCTCGTTGGTATTTATGTTCATTGGGTGTAAGCGAACATTGAGAGTATTCGCCAGCGCCACCCTCGACCATAGCGGCGGACGTAGCATGTCCTGTAATACCGCGAGCGTGACGTGGAACGTCATCTAACGGCGAGGGCGGTAACTGTGCGAGAGCCCTCTTAAGCTACATATGGCATCAAGACTGCCAGAACCGAGACCCTCGTTAAGCTATTAGCAGGTAAGTTAAAGGAAATGAGGGGCCCGTTTGACAAACCTATGAAGGGAGCCAACAGGCACCGAAACCAAGGTGCATAGGAGAATGCTTTTTTATGTGTTGTGCTTATCAGTGGGATATTGTAGTACTTAGATTAATAAATCGCTTAAAGAAAATTACTTATAAAGCAGCAGAAAAAACAACCATGCCGCCGGTGGGATCCGAACCCACGACCTCCGAATATCGCGTTCGGTGCTCTTACCAACTGAGCTACGGCGACGGCTGTCCAATCTGCTGCTCTCGTGGGTATTTATGTTCATTGGGTGTAAGCGAACCTTGAGAGTGTTCACCAGCGCCGCGCTCGACCATAGCGGCGGACGTAGCACGTCCTGTAATACCGCGAGCGTGACGTGGAACGTCATCAAACGGCGAGGGCGGAAACAGTGCGAGAGCCCTCTTAAGCTACCTAAGGCATCAAGGCTGCCAGAACCGAGACCCTCGTTAAGCTATTAGCAGGTAAGTTAAAGGAAATGAGGGGCCCGTTTGACAAACCTATGAAGGGAGCCAACAGTCACCGAAACCAAGGTGCATAGGGGAATGTTTTTTATGTGTTGTGCTTATCAGTGGGATATTGTAGTATTAAGATTAATAAATAGCTTAAAGAAAATACTTATAAAGCAAAAGAAAAAACAACCATGCCGCCGGTGGGATCCGAACCCACGACCGCCGAATATCGCGTCCGGTGCTCTTACCAGCTGAGCTATGGCAACGGCTCTCCAATCGGCTGCTCTCGTTGGTATTTATGTTCATTGGGTGTAAGCGAACCTTGAGAGTGTTCACCAGCGCCACCCTCGACCATAGCGGCGGACGTAGCACGTCCTGTAATACCGCGAGCGTGACGTGGAACGTCATCTAACGGTAAGGGCGGAAATTGTGAGAGAGCCCTCTTAAGCTACCTATGGCATCAAGACTGCCAGAACCGAGACCATCGTTAAGCTATAAGCAGGTAAGATAAAGAAAATGAGGGGCCCGTTTGACAAACCTATGAAGGGAGCCAACAGTCACCGAAACCAAGGTGCATAGGGGAATGTTTTTATGTGTTGTGCTTATCAGTGGGATATTATAGTACTTAGATTAATAAATTGCTTAAAGAAAATTACTTATAAAGCAGCAGAAAAAACAACCATGAAGCCGGTGGGATCCGAACCCACGACCTCCGAATATCGCGTTTGGTGCTCTTACCAACTAAGCTACGGCGACGGCTGTCCAATCTGCTGCTCTCGTGGGTATTTATGTTCATTGGGTGTAAGCGAACCTTGAGAGTGTTCACCAGCGCCCCCCTCGACCTTAGCGGCGGACGTAGCACGTCCTGTAATACCGCGAGCGTGACGTGGAACGTCATCTAATGACGAGAGCGGAAACTGTGCGAGAGCCCTCTTAAGCTACATATGGCATCAAGACTGCCAGAACCGAGACCCTCGTTAAGCTATTAGCAGGTAAGTTAAAGGAAATGAGGGGCCCGTTTGACAAACCTATGAAGGGAGCCAAGTCACCGAAACCAAGGTGCATAGGGGAATGTTTTTTTGTGTTGTGCTTATCAGTGGGATATTGTAGTACTTAGATTAATAAATCGCTTAAAGAAAATTACTTATAAAGAAGCAGAAAAAACAACCATGCCGCCGGTGGGATCCGAACCCACGACCTCCGAATATCGCGTTCGGTGCTCTTACCAACTGAGCTACGGCGACGGCTGTCCAATCTCTGCTCTCGTGGATATTTATGTTCATTGGGTGTAAGCGAACCTTGAGAGTGTTCACCAGCGCCACCCTCGACCATAGCGGCGGACGTAGCACGTCCTGTAATACCGCGAGCGTGACATAGAACGTCATCTAACGGCGAGGGCGGAAACTGTGCGAGAGCCCTCTTAAGCTACCTATGGCATCAAGACTGCCAGAACCGACACCATCGTTAAGCTATAAGCTGGTAAGATAAAGATAATGCCGGGCCCGTTTGACAAACCTATGAAGGGAGCCAAGTCACCAAAACCAAGGTGCATAGGGGAATGTTTTTTATGTGTTGTGCTTATCAGTGGGATATTGTAGTACTTATATTAGTAAATCGCTTAAAGAAAATTACTTATAAAGCGCCTGAAAAAACAACCATGCCGCCGGTGGGATACTAACCAACGACCTCCAAATATCACGTTCGGTGCTCTTACCAACTGACATACGGTGACGGCTGTTCAATCTGCTGCTCTCGTGGGTATTTATGTTCATTGGGTGTAAGCGAACCTTGAGAGTGTTCACCAGCGCCGCCCTCGACCTTAGCGGCGGACGTAGCACGTCCTGTAATACAGTGAGCGTGACGTGGAACGTCATCTAAGGACGAGGGCGGAAACTGTGCAAGAGCCCTCGTAAGCTACCTATACCATCAAGACTGCCAGAACCAAGATCCTGGTTAAGCTATTAGCAGATAAGTTAAAGGAAATGAAGGGCCCGTTTGACAAACCTATGAAGGGTGCCAACAGTCACCGAAACCAAGGTGCATAGGGGAATGTTTTTTTTGTGTTTGGCTTATCAGTGGGATATTATAGTACTTAAAATAATAAACCGCTTAATGAAAATTACTTATAAAGCAGCAGAAAAAACAACCATGCCGCCGGTGGGATCCGAACCCATGACCTCCGAATATCGCGTCCGGTGCTCCTACCAACTGAGCTACGGCGACGGCTGTCCAATCTGCTGCTCTCGTGGGTATTTATGTTCATTGGGTGTAAGCGAACCTTGAGAGTGTTCATCAGCGCCACCCTCGACCATAGCGGCAGACATAGCACGTCCTGTAATACCGAGAGCGTGACGTGAAACGTCACCTAACGGCGAGGGCGGAAACTGTGCGAGAGCCCTCATAAGCTACCTATTGCATCAAGACTGCCAGAACCGAGACCCTCGCTAAACTATTAGCAGGTTAATTAAAGGAAATGAGGGTCCCGTTTGACAAACCTATGAAGGGAGCCAACAGTCACCGAAACCAAGGTGCATAGGGGAATGTTTTTTATGTGTTGTGCTTACCAGTGGGATATTATAGTACTTAGAATAATAAATCGCTTAAAGAAAATTACTTTTAAAGCAACAGAAAAAACAACCAAGCCGCCGGTGAGATCCGAACCCACGACCTCCGAATATCGCGTCCGGTGCTCTTACCAACTGAGCTACGGCGACGGCTGTCCAATCTGCTGCTCTCGAGGGTACTTATGTTCATTGGGTGTAAGCGAACCTTGAGAGTGTTCACCAGCGCCACCCTCGACCATAGCGGCGGACGTAGCACGTCCTGTAATACCGCGAGCGTGACATTGAACGTCATCTAACGGCGAGGGCGGAAACTGTGCGAGAGCCCTCATAAGCTACCTATGGCATCAAGACTGCCAGAACCGAGACCCTCGCTAAGCTATTAGCAGGTATGTTAAAGGAAATGAGGGGCCCGTTTGACAAACCTATGAAGGGAGCCAACAGTCACCGAAACCAAGGTGCATAGGGGAATGTTTTTTATGTGTTGTGCTTATCAGTGGGATATTGAAGTACTTAGATTAATAAATAGCTTAAAGAAAATTACTTTAAAGCAACAGAAAAAACAACCATGCCGCCGGTGGGATCCGAACCCACAACCTCCGAATATCGCGTCCGGTGCTCTTACCAACTGAGCTACGGCGACGGCTGTCCAATCTGCTGCTCTCGTGGGTATTTATGTTCATTGGGTGTAAGCGAACCTTGAGAGTGTTCACCAGCGCCACCCTCAACCTTAGCGGCGGACGTAGCACGTCCTGTAATACAGCGAGCGTGACGTGGAACGTCACCTAACGGCGAGGGCGGAAACTGTGCGAGAGCCCTCTTAAGCTACCTATGGCGTCAAGACTGCCAGAACCGAGACCCTCGTTAAGCTATTAGCAGGTAAGTTAAAGGAAATGAGGGGCCCGTATGACAAACCTATGAAGGGAGCCAACAGTCACCGAAACCAAGGTGCATAGGGGAATGTTTTTTTATGTGTTGTGCTTATCAGTGGGATATTGAAGTACTTATATTAATAAATCGCTTAAAGAAAATTACTTATAAAGCAGCAGAAAAACAACCATGCCGCCGGTGGGATCCAAACCCACGACCTCCAAATATCGCGCTCGGTGCTCTTGCCAACTGAGCTACGGCGACGGCTGTCCAATCTGCTGCTCTCGTGGGTATTTATGTTCATTGGGTGTAAGAGAACCTTGAGAGTGTTCACCAGCGCCACCCTCGACCATAGCGGCGGACGTAGCACGTCCTGTAATACCGCGAGCGTGACGTGGAACGTCATCTAACGGCGAGGGCGGAAACTGTGCGAGAGCCCTCTTAAGCTACCTATGGCATCAAGACTGCCAGAACCGAGACCCTCGTTAAGCTATTAGCAGGTAAGTTAAACGAAATGAGGGGCCCGTTTGACAAACCTATGAAGGGAGCCAGCAGTCACCGAAACCAAGGTGCATAGGGGAATGTTTCTTTATGCGTTGTGCTGATCAGTGGGATATTATAGTACTTATATTAGTAAATCGCTTAAAGAAAATTACTTATAAAGCGCCTGAAAAACAACCATGCCGCCGGTGGGATCCTAACCAACGACCTCCAAATATCACGTTCGGTGCTCTTACCAAATGAGCTACGGCGACGGCTGTCCATTCTGCTGCTTTCGTGAGTATTTATGTTCATTGGGTGTAAGCGAACCTTGAGAGTGTTCACCAGCGCCACCCTCGACCTTAGCGGCGGACGTAGCACGTCCTGTAATACAGCGAGCGTGACGTGTAACGTCATAAAATGTGCGAGAGCCCTCTTAAGCTACCTATGGCATGAAGACTGCCAAAACCGACACCCTCGTTAAGCTATTAGCAGGTAAGTTAAAGGAAATGAGGGGCCCGTTCGACAAACCTATGAAGGGAGCCAACAGTCACCGAAACCAAGGTGCATAGGGGAATGTTTTTTTATGTGTTGTGCTTATCAGTGGGATATTGTAGTACTTAGAATAATAAATCGATTAAAGAATATACTTATCAAGCAGCAGAAAAAACAACCAAGCCGCCGGTGGGATCCGAACCTACGACCGCCGAATATCGCGTCCGGTGCTCTTACCAACTGAGCTACGGCAACGGCTGTCCAATATGCTGCTCTCGTGGGTATTTATGTTCATTGGGTGTAAGCGAACCTTGAAAGTGTTCACCAGCGCCACCCTCGACCTTAGCGGCGGACGTAGCACGTCCTGTAATACAGCGAGCGTGACGAGGAACGTCACCTAACGGCGAGGGCGGAAACTGTGCGAGAGCCCTCTTAAGCTACCTATGGCATCAAGACTGCCAGAACCGAGACCCTCGTTAAGCTATTAGCAGGTAAGTTAAAGGAAATGAGGGGCCCGTTTGACAAACCTATGAAGGGAGCCAACAGTCACCGAAACCAAGGTGCATAGGGGAATGTTTTTTTATGTGTTGTGCTTCTCAGTGGGATATTGAAGTACTTATATTAGTAAATCGCTTAAAGAAAATTACTTATAAAGCGCCTGAAAAACAACCATGCCGCCGGTGGGATCCTAACCAACGACCTCCAAATATCGCGCTCGGTGCTCTTGCCAACTGAGCTACGGCGACGGCTGTCCAATCTGCTGCTCTCGTGGGTATTTATGTTCATTGGGTGTAAGAGAACCTTGAGAGTGTTCACCAGCGCCACCCTCGACCATAGCGGCGGACGTAGCACGTTCTGCAATACTGCGAGCGTGACGTGGAACGTCATCTAAGGAGGAGGGCGGAAACTGTGCGAGAGACTTCTTAAGCTACCTATGGCATCAGGACTGCCAGAACCGAGACCCTCGTTAAGCTATTAGCAGGTAAGTTAAAGGAAATGAGGGGCCCGTTTGACAACCCTATGAAGGGAGCCAGCAGTCACCGAAACCAAGGTGCATAGGGGAATGTTTCTTTATGCGTTGTGCTGATCAGTGGGATATTATAGTACTTATATTAGTAAATCGCTTAAAGAAAATTACTTATAAAGCGCCTGAAAAACAACCATGCCGCCGGTGGGATCCTAACCAACGACCTCCAAATATCACGTTCGGTGCTCTTACCAACTCAGCTACGGCGACGGCTGTCCAATCTGCTGCTTTCGTGGGTATTTATGTTCATTGGGTGTAAGCGAACCTTGAGAGTGTTCACCAGCGCCACCCTCGACCTTAGCGCCGGACGTAGCACGTCCTGTAATACAGCGAGCGTGACGTGGAACGTCATCTAAGGACGAGGGCGGAAAATGTGCGAGAGCCCTCTTTAGCTACCTATGGCATCAAGACTGCCAGAACCGAGAGCCTCGTTAGGCTATTAGCAGGTAAGTTAAAGGAAATAAAGGGCCCGTTTGACAAACCTATGAAGGGAGCCAACAGTCACCGAACCCAAGGTGCATAGGGGAATGTTTTTTTATGTGTTGTGCTTATCAGTGGGATATTGTAGTACTTAGATTAATAAATCGCCTAAAGAATATACTTATAAAGCAGCAGAAAAAACAACCAAGCCGCCGGCGGGATCCGAACCTACGACCGCCGAATATCGCGTCCGGTGCTCTTACCAACTGAGCTACGGCAACGGCTCTCCAATCTGCTGCTCTCGTGGGTAATTATGTTCATTGGGTGTAAGCGATCCTTGAGAGTGTTCACCAGCGCCACCCTCGACCATAGCGGCGGACGTAGCACGTCCTGTCATACCGCGAGCGTGACGTGGAACGTCACCTAACGGCGAGGGCGGAAACTATGCGAGAGCCCTCATAAGCTACCTATGGCATCAAAACTGCCAGAACCGAGACCCTCGCTAAGCTATTAGCAGGTATGTTAAAGGAAATGAGGGGCCCGTTTGACAAACCTATGAAGGGAGCCAACAGTCACCGAAACCAAGGTGCATAGGGGAATGTTTTTTATGTGTTGTGCTTACCAGTGGGATATTATAGTACTTAGATTAATAAATCGCTTAAAGAAAATTACTTTAAAGCAACAGAAAAAACAACCATGCCGCCGGTGGGATCCGAACCCACGACCTCCGAATATCGCGTCCGGTGCTCTTACCAACTGAGCTACGGCGACGGCTGTCCAATCTGCTGCTCTCGTGGGTATTTATGTTCATTGGGTGTAAGCGAACCTTGAGAGTGTTCACCAGCGCCACCCTCAACCTTAGCGGCGGACGTTGCACGTCCTGTAATACAGCGAGCGTGACGTGGAACGTCACCTAACGGCGAGGGCGGAAACTGTGCGAGAGCCCTCTTAAGCTACCTATGGCGTCAAGACTGCCAGAACCGAGACCCTCGTTAAGCTATTAGCAGGTAAGCTAAAGGAAATGAGGGGCCCGTTTGACAAACCTATGAAGGGAGCCAACAGTCACCGAAACCAAGGTGCATAGGGGAATGTTTTTTTATGTGTTGTGCTTATCAGTGGGATATTGTAGTACTTAGATTAATAAATCGCTTAAAGAAAATTACTTATAAAGCAGCAGAAAAAACAACCATGCCGCCGGTGGGATCAGAACCCACAACCTCCGAATATCGCGCTCGGTGCTCTTGCCAACTGAGCTACGGCGACGGCTGTCCAATCTGCTGCTCTCGTGGGTATTTATGTTCATTGGGTGTAAGAGAACCTTGAGAGTGTTCACCAGCGCCACCCTCGACCATAGCGGCGGACGTAGCACGTCCTGTAATACCGCGAGCGTGACGTGGAACGTCATCTAACGGCGAGGGCGGAAACTGTGCGAGAGCCCTCTCAAGCTACCTATGGCATCAAGACTGCCAGAACCGAGACCCTCGTTAAGCTATTAGCAGGTAAGTTAAACGAAATGAGGGGCCCGTTTGACAAACCTATGAAGGGAGCCAACAGTCACCGAAACCAAGGTGCATAGGGGAATGTTTTTTATGTGTTGTGCTTATCAGTGGGATATTGTAGTACTTATATTAATAAATACCTTAAAGAAAATACTTATAAAGCAGCAGAAAAAACAACCATGCCGCCGGTGGAATCCGAACCCACGACCGCCGAATATCGCGTCCGGTGCTCTTACCAACTGAGCTACGGCGACGGCTGTCCAATCTGCTGCTCTCGTGGGTATTTATGTTCATTGGGTGTAATCGAACCTTGAGAGTGTTCACCAGCGCCACCCTCGACCATAGCGGCGGACGTAGCACGTTCTGCAATACTGCGAGCGTGACGTGGAACGTCATCTAAGGAGGAGGGCGGAAACTGTGCGAGAGACTTCTTAAGCTACCTATGGCATCAGGACTGCCAGAACCGAGACCCTCGTTAAGCTATTAGCAGGTAAGTTAAAGGAAATGAGGGGCCCGTTTGACAACCCTATGAAGGGAGCCAGCAGTCACCGAAACCAAGGTGCATAGGGGAATGTTTCTTTATGCGTTGTGCTGATCAGGGGGATATTATAGTACTTATATTAGTAAATCGCTTAAAGAAAATTACTTATAAAGCGCCTGAAAAACAACCATGCCGCCGGTGTGATCCTAACCAACGACCTCCAAATATCACGTTCGGTGCTCTTACCAACTGAGCTACGGCGACGGCTGTCCAATCTGCTGCTTTCGTGAGTATTTATGTTCATTGGGTGTAAGCGAACCTTGAGAGTGTTCACCAGCGCCACCCTCGACCTTAGCGGCGGACGTAGCACGGCCTGTAATACAGCGAGCGTGACGTGTAACGTCATCTAAGGACGAGGGCGGAAAATGTGCGAGAGCCCTCTTAAGCTACCTATGGCATGAAGACTGCCAAAACCGACACCCTCGTTAAGCTATTAGCAGGTAAGTTAAAGGAAATGAGGGGCCCGTTTGACAAACCTATGAAGGGAGCCAACAGTCACCGAAACCAAGGTGCATAGGGGAATGTTTTTTTATGTGTTGTGCTTATCAGTGGGATATTGTAGTACTTAGATTAATAAATCGCTTAAAGAAAATTACTTTAAAGCAACAGAAAAAACAACCATGCCGCCGGTGGGATCCGAACCCACGACCTCCGAATATCGCGTCCGGTGCTCTTACCAACTGAGCTACGGCGACGGCTGTCCAATCTGCTGCTCTCGTCGGTATTTATGTTCATTGGGTGTAAGCGAACCTTGAGAGTGTTCACCAGCGCCACCCTCGACCTTAGCGGCGGACGTAGCACGTCCTGTAATACAGCGAGCGTGACGTGGAACGTCACCTAACGGCGAGGGCGGAAACTGTGCGAGAGCCCTCTTAAGCTACCTATGGCATCAAGACTGCCAGAACCGAGACCCTCGTTAAGCTATTAGCAGGTAAGTTAAAGGAAATGAGAGGCCCGTTTGACAAACCTATGAAGGGAGCCAACAGTCACCGAAACCAAGGTGCATAGGGGAATGTTTTTTTATGTGTTGTGCTTTTCAGTGGGATATTGTAGTACTTATATTAGTAAATCGCTTAAAGAAAATTAAATATAAAGCGCCTGAAAAAAAACCATGCCGCCGGTGGGATACCAACCAACGACCTCCAAATATCACGTTCGGTGCTCTTACCAACTGAGCTACGGTGACGGCTGTTCAATCTGCTGCTCTCGTGGGTATTTAAGTTCATTGGGTGTAAGCGAACCTTGAGAGTGTTCACCAGCGCCGCCCTCGACCTTAGCGGCGGACGTAGCACGTCCTGTAATACAGTGAGCGTGACGTGGAACGTCATCTAAGGACGAGGGCGGAAACTGTGCAAGAGCCCCTCGTAAGCTATCTATGCCATCAAGACTGCCAGAACCAAGATCCTGGTTAAGCTATTAGCAGATAAGTTAAAGGAAATGAAGGGCACGTTTGACAAACCTATGAAGGGTGCCAACAGTCACCGAAACCAAGGTGCATAGGGAATGTTTTTTTTGTGTTTGGCTTATCAGTGGGATATTATAGTACTTAAAATAATAAACCGCAAAGAAAATTACTTATAAAGCAGCAGAAAAAACAACCATGCCGCCGGTGGATCCGAACCCATGACCTCCGAATATCGCGTCCGGTGCTCCCTACCAACTGAGCTACGCGACGGCTGTCCAATCTGCTGCTCTCGTGGGTATTTATGTTCATTGGGTGTAAGCGAACCTTGAGAGTGTTCATCAGCGCCACCCTCGACCATAGCGGCAGACGTGCCACGTCCTGTAATACCGAGAGCGTGACGTGGAACGTCACCTAACGGCGAGGGCGGAAACTGTGCGAGAGCCCTCATAAGCTACCTATGGCATCAAGACTGCCAGAACCGAGACCCTCGCCTAAACTATTAGCAGGTTAATTAAAGGAAATGAGGGGCCCGTTTGACAAACCTATGAAGGGAGCCAACAGTCACCGAAACCAATGTGCATAGGGGAATGTTTTTTATGTGTTGTGCTTACCAGTGGGATATTATAGTACTTAGAATAATAAATCGCTTAAAGAAAATTACTTTTAAAGCAACAGAAAAAACAACCATGTCGCCGGTGAGATCCCGAACCCACGACCTCCGAATATCGCGTCCGGTGCTCTTACCAACTGAGCTATGGCGACGGCTGTCCAATCTGCTGCTCTCGAGGGTATTTATGTTCATTGGGTGTAAGCGAACCTTGAGAGTGTTCACCAGCGCCACCCTCGACCATAGCGGCGGACGTAGCACGTCCTGTAATACCGCGAGCGTGACATAGAACGTCATCTAACGGCGAGGGCGGAAACTGTGCGAGAGCCCTCTTAAGCTACCTATGGCATCAAGACGGCCAGAACCGACACCCATCGTTAAGCTATAAGCTGGTAAGATAAAGAAAATGAGGGGCCCGTTTGACAAACCTATGAAGGGAGCCAACAGTCACCGAAACCAAGGTGCATAGGGGAATGTTTTATGTGTTGTGCTTATCAGTGGGATATTATAGTACATTAGTATAATAAATCGCTTAAAGAAAATTACTTATAAAGCAGCAGAAAAAACAAACATGCCGCCGGTGGGATCCGAACCCACGACCTCCGAATATCGCGTTCGGTGCTCTTACCAACTGAGCTACGGCGACGGCTGTCCAATCTGCTGCTCTCGTGGGTATTTATGTTCATTGGGTGTAAGCGAACCTTGAGAGTGTTCACCAGCGCCACCCTCAACCTTAGCGGCGGACGTAGCACGTCCTGTAATACCGCGAGCGTGACGTGGAACGTCATCTAAGGACAAGGGCGGAAACTGTGCCAGAGCCCTCTTAAGCTACCTATGGCATCAAGACTGCCAGAACGGAGACCCTCGTTAAGCTATTAGCAGGTAAGTTAAAGGAAATGAGGGGCCCGTTTGACAAAACCTATGAAGGGAGCCAACAGTCACCGAAACCAATGTGCATAGGGGAATGTTTTTTATGTGTTGTGCTTACCAGTGGGATATTATAGTACTTAGAATAATAAATCGCTTAAAGAAAATTACTTTTAAAGCAACAGAAAAAAACAACCATGTCGCCGGTGAGATCCGAACCCACGACCTCCGAATATCGCGTCCGGTGCTCTTACCAACTGAGCTATGGCGACGGCTGTCCAATCTGCTGCTCTCGAGGGTATTTATGTTCATTGGGTGTAAGCGAACCTTGAGAGTGTTCACCAGCGCCACCCTCGACCATAGCGGCGGACGTAGCACGTCCTGTAATACCGCGAGCGTGACATAGAACGTCATCTAACGGCGAGGGCGGAAACTGTGCGAGAGCCCTCTTAAGCTACCTATGGCATCAAGACGGCCAGAACCGACACCATCGTTAAGCTATAAGCTGGTAAGATAAAGAAAATGAGGGGCCCGTTTGACAAACCTATGAAGGGAGCCAACAGTCACCGAAACCAAGGTGCATAGGGGAATGTTTTATGTGTTGTGCTTATCAGTGGGATATTATAGTACTTAGTATAATAAATCGCTTAAAGAAAAATTACTTATAAAGCAGCAGAAAAAACAAACATGCCGCCGGTGGATCCGAACCCACGACCTCCGAATATCGCGTTCGGTGCTCTTACCAACTGAGCTACGGCGACGGCTGTCCAATCTGCTGCTCTCGTGGGTATTTATGTTCATTGGGTGTAAGCGAACCTTGAGAGTGTTCACCAGCGCCCACCCTCAACCTTAGCGGCGGACGTAGCACGTCCTGTAATACCGCGAGCGTGACGTGGAACGTCATCTAAGGACAAGGGGCGGAAACTGTGCCAGAGCCCTCTTAAGCTACCTATGGCATCAAGACTGCCAGAACGGAGACCCTCGTTAAGCTATTAGCAGGTAAGTTAAAGGAAATGAGGGGCCCGTTTGACAAACCTATGAAGGGAGCCAACAGTCACCGAAACCGAGGTGCATAGGGGAATACTTTTTTATGTGTTCGTGCTTATCAGTGGGATATTATAATAATTAAAATAAAAAATCGCTTAAAAAATACTTATAAAGCAGCAGAAAAAAACAACCATGCCGCCGGTGGGATCCGAACCCACGACCTCCCAATATCGCGTCCGGTGCTCTTACCAACTGAGCTACGGCGACGGCTGTCCAATCTACTGCTCTCGTGGGTTTTTTATGTTCATTGGGTGTAAGCGAACATTGAGAGTGTTTCACAAGCGCCACCTCGACCATAGCGGCGGACGTAGCACGTCCTGTAATACCCGCCGAGCGTGACGTGGAACCTCATCTAACGGCGAGGGGCGGAAACTGTGCGAGAGCCCTCATAAGCTACCTATGCATCAAGACTGCCAGAACCGAGACCCTCGTTAAGCTATTAGCAGGTAAGTTAAAGGAAATGAGAGCCCGTTTGACAAACCTATGAAGGGAGCCAAGTCACCAAAACCAAGGTGCATAGGGGAATGTTTTTTATGTGTTGTGCTTATCAGTGGGATATTGTAGTACTTAGATTAATAAATAGTTTAAAGAAAATTACTTTAAAGCAACAGAAAAAACAACCATGCCGCCGGTGGGATCCGAACCCACGACCTCCGAATATCGCGTCGGTGCTCTTACCAACTGAGCTACGGCGACGGCTGTCCAATCTGCTGCTCTCGTGGGTATTTATGTTCATTGGGTGTAAGCGAACCTTGAGAGTGTTCACCAGCGCCACCCTCGACCATAGCGGCGGACGTAGCACGTCCTGCAATACTGCGAGCGTGACGTGGAACGTCATCTAAGGAGGAGGGCGGAAACTGTGCGAGAGACTTCTTAAGCTACCTGTGGCATCAGGACTGCCAGAACCGAGACCCTCGTTAAGCTATTAGCAGGTAAGTTAAAGGAAATGAGGGGCCCGTTTGACAACCCTATGAAGGGAGCCAGCAGTCACCGAAACCAAGGTGCATAGGGGAATGTTTCTTTATGCGTTGTGCTGATCAGTGGGATATTATAGTACTTATATTAGTAAATCGCTTAAAGAAAATTACTTATAAAGCGCCTGAAAAACAACCATGCCGCCGGTGTGATCCTAACCAACGACCTCCAAATATCACGTTCGGTGCTCTTACCAACTGAGCTACGGCGACGGCTGTCCAATCTGCTGCTTTCGTGAGTATTTATGTTCATTGGGTGTAAGCGAACCTTGAGAGTGTTCACCAGCGCCACCCTCGACCTTAGCGGCGGACGTAGCACGGCCTGTAATACAGCGAGCGTGACGTGTAACGTCATCTAAGGACGAGGGCGGAAAATGTGCGAGAGCCCTCTTAAGCTACCTATGGCATGAAGACTGCCAAAACCGACACCCTCGTTAAGCTATTAGCAGGTAAGTTAAAGGAAATGAGGGGCCCGTTTGACAAACCTATGAAGGGAGCCAACAGTCACCGAAACCAAGGTGCATAGGGGAATGTTTTTTTATGTGTTGTGCTTATCAGTGGGATATTGTAGTACTTAGATTAATAAATCGCTTAAAGAAAATTACTTTAAAGCAACAGAAAAAACAACCATGCCGCCGGTGGGATCCGAACCCACGACCTCCGAATATCGCGTCCGGTGCTCTTACCAACTGAGCTACGGCGACGGCTGTCCAATCTGCTGCTCTCGTCGGTATTTATGTTCATTGGGTGTAAGCGAACCTTGAGAGTGTTCACCAGCGCCACCCTCGACCTTAGCGGCGGACGTAGCACGTCCTGTAATACAGCGAGCGTGACGTGGAACGTCACCTAACGGCGAGGGCGGAAACTGTGCGAGAGCCCTCTTAAGCTACCTATGGCATCAAGACTGCCAGAACCGAGACCCTCGTTAAGCTATTAGCAGGTAAGTTAAAGGAAATGAGAGGCCCGTTTGACAAACCTATGAAGGGAGCCAACAGTCACCGAAACCAAGGTGCATAGGGGAATGTTTTTTTATGTGTTGTGCTTTTCAGTGGGATATTGTAGTACTTATATTAGTAAATCGCTTAAAGAAAATTAAATATAAAGCGCCTGAAAAAACAACCATGCCGCCGGTGGGATACCAACCAACGACCTCCAAATATCACGTTCGGTGCTCTTACCAACTGAGCTACGGTGACGGCTGTTCAATCTGCTGCTCTCGTGGGTATTTAAGTTCATTGGGTGTAAGCGAACCTTGAGAGTGTTCACCAGCGCCGCCCTCGACCTTAGCGGCGGACGTAGCACGTCCTGTAATACAGTGAGCGTGACGTGGAACGTCATCTAAGGACGAGGGCGGAAACTGTGCAAGAGCCCTCGTAAGCTATCTATGCCATCAAGACTGCCAGAACCAAGATCCTGGTTAAGCTATTAGCAGATAAGTTAAAGGAAATGAAGGGCACGTTTGACAAACCTATGAAGGGTGCCAACAGTCACCGAAACCAAGGTGCATAGGGGAATGTTTTTTTTGTGTTTGGCTTATCAGTGGGATATTATAGTACTTAAAATAATAAACCGCAAAGAAAATTACTTATAAAGCAGCAGAAAAAACAACCATGCCGCCGGTGGGATCCGAACCCATGACCTCCGAATATCGCGTCCGGTGCTCCTACCAACTGAGCTACGGCGACGGCTGTCCAATCCGCTGCTCTCGTGGGTATTTATGTTCATTGGGTGTAAGCGAACCTTGAGAGTGTTCATCAGCGCCACCCTCGACCATAGCGGCAGACGTGCCACGTCCTGTAATACCGAGAGCGTGACGTGGAACGTCACCTAACGGCGAGGGCGGAAACTGTGCGAGAGCCCTCATAAGCTACCTATGGCATCAAGACTGCCAGAACCGAGACCCTCGCTAAACTATTAGCAGGTTAATTAAAGGAAATGAGGGGCCCGTTTGACAAACCTATGAAGGGAGCCAACAGTCACCGAAACCAATGTGCATAGGGGAATGTTTTTTATGTGTTGTGCTTACCAGTGGGATATTATAGTACTTAGAATAATAAATCGCTTAAAGAAAATTACTTTTAAAGCAACAGAAAAAACAACCATGTCGCCGGTGAGATCCGAACCCACGACCTCCGAATATCGCGTCCGGTGCTCTTACCAACTGAGCTATGGCGACGGCTGTCCAATCTGCTGCTCTCGAGGGTATTTATGTTCATTGGGTGTAAGCGAACATTGAGAGTGTTCACAAGCGCCACCCTCGACCATAGCGGCGGACGTAGCACGTCCTGTAATACCGCGAGCGTGACGTGGAACCTCATCTAACGGCGAGGGCGGAAACTGTGCGAGAGCCCTCATAAGCTACCTATGGCATCAAGACTGCCAGAACCGAGACCCTCGTTAAGCTATTAGCAGGTAAGTTAAAGGAAATGAGAGCCCGTTTGACAAACCTATGAAGGGAGCCAAGTCACCAAAACCAAGGTGCATAGGGGAATGTTTTTTATGTGTTGTGCTTATCAGTGGGATATTGTAGTACTTAGATTAATAAATAGCTTAAAGAAAATTACTTTAAAGCAACAGAAAAAACAACCATGCCGCCGGTGGGATCCGAACCCACGACCTCCGAATATCGCGTCCGGTGCTCTTACCAACTGAGCTACGGCGACGGCTGTCCAATCTGCTGCTCTCGTGGGTATTTATGTTCATTGGGTGTAAGCGAACCTTGAGAGTGTTCACCAGCGCCACCCTCAACCTTAGCGGCGGACGTAGCACGTCCTGTAATACAGCGAGCGTGACGTGGAACGTCACCTAACGGCGAGGGCGGAAACTTTGCGAGAGCCCTCTTAAGCTACCTATGGCGTCAAGACTGCCAGAACCGAGACCCTCGTTAAGCTATTAGCAGGTAAGCTAAAGGAAATGAGGGGCCCGTTTGACAAACCTATGAAGGGAGCCAACAGTCACCGAAACCAAGGTGCACAGGGGAATGTTTTTTTATGTGTTGTGCTTATCAGTGGGTTATTGTAGTACCTAGATTAATAAATCGATTAAAAAAAATCACCTATAAAGCAGCAGAAAAAACAACCATGCCGCCGGTGGGATCAGAACCCACAACCTCCGAATATCGCGCTCGGTGCTCTTGCCAACTGAGCTACGGCGACGGCTGTCCAATCTGCTGCTCTCGTGGGTATTTATGTTCATTGGGTGTAAGCGAACATTGAGAGTGTTCACCAGCGCCACCCTCGACCATAGCGGCGGACGTAGACGTCCTGTAATACCGCGAGCGTGACGTGGAACGTCATCTAAGGACGAGGGCGGAAAATGTGCGAGAGCCCTCTTAAGCTACCTATGGCATGAAGACTGCCAAAACAGACACCCTCGTTAAGCTATTAGCAGGTAAGTTAAAGGAAATGAGGGGCCCGTTTGACAAACACATGAAGGGAGCCAACAGTCACGGAAACCAAGGTGCATAGGGGAATATTTTTTTATGTGTTGTGCTTATCAGTGGGATATTGTAGTACTTAGATTAATAAATCGCTTAAAGAATATACTTATAAAGCAGCAGAAAAAACAACCAAGCCGCCGGTGGGATCCGAAACTACGACCGCCGAATATCGCGTCCGGTGCTCTTACCAACTGAGCTACGGCGACGGCTGTCCAATCTGCTGCTCTCGTGGGTATTTATGTTCATTGGGTGTAAGCGAACCTTGAAAGTGTTCACCAGCGCCACCCTCGACCTTAGCGGCGGACGTAGCACGTCCTGTAATACAGCGAGCGTGACGAGGAACGTCACCTAATGGCGAGGGCGGAAGCTGTGCGAGAGCCCTCTTAAGCTACCTATGGCATCAAGACTGCCAGAACCGAGACCCTCGTTAAGCTATTAGCAGGTAAGTTAAAGGAAATGAGGGGCCCGTTTGACAAACCTATGAAGGGAGCCAACAGTCACCGAAACCAAGGTGCAAAGGGGAATGTTTTTTATGTGTTGTGCTTATCAGTGGGATATTGTAGTACTTAGATTAATAAATAGCTTAAAGAAAATACTTATAAAGCAAAAGAAAAAACAACCATGCCGCCGGTGGGATCCGAACCCACGACCTCTGAATATCGCGTCCGGTGCTCTTACCAACTTAGCTACGGCGACGGCTGTCCAATCTGCTGCTCTCGTGGGTATTTATGTTCATTGGGTGTAAGCGAACCTTTAGAGTGTTCACCAGCGCCACCCTCGACCATAGCGGCGGACGTAGACGTCCTGTAATACCGCGAGCGTGACGTGGAACGTCATCTAACGGTAAGGGCGGAAACTCTGCGAGAACCCTCTTAAGCTACCTATGGCATCAAGACTGCCAGAACCGAGACCCTCGTTAAGCTATTAGCAGGTAAGTTAAAGGAAATGAGGACCCCTTTTGACAAAACTATGAAGGGAACCAACAGTCACCGAAACCAGGAAGCATAGGGGAATGTTTGTTTACGTTTTGTGCTTATCAGTGGGTTATAATAGTACTTAGATTAATAAATCGCTTAAAGAAAATTACTTATAAAGCAGCAGAAGAAACAACCATGCCGCCGGTGGGATCCGAACCCACGACCTCCGAATATCGCGTCCGGTGCTCTTACCAACTGAGCGACAGCGACGGCTGTCCTATCTGCTGCTCACGTGGGTATTTATGTTCATTGGTTGTAAGCGAACCTTGAGAGTGTTCACCAGCGCCAACCTCGACCATAGCGGCGAACGTAGCACGTCCTGTAATACCGCGAGCGTCACGTGGAACGTCATCTAACGGCGAGGGCGGAAACTGTGCGAGAGCCCTCTTAAACTACCTATGGCATCAAGACTGCCAGATCCGAGACCCTCGTTAAGCTATTAGCAGGTAAGTTAAAGCAAATGAGGGGCCCGTTTGACAAACCTATGAAGGGAGCCAATAGTCACCGAAACCGAGGTGCATAGGGGAATGTTTTTTTTGTGTTGTGCTTACCAGTGGGATATTATAGTACTTAGATTAATAAATCGCTAAAGAAAATTACTTATAAAGCAACAGAAAAAACAACCATGCCACCGGTCGGATCCGAACCCACGACCTCCGAATATCGCGTCCGGTGCTCTTATCAACTGAGCTACAGCGACGGCTGTCCTATCTGCTGCTCACGTGGGTATTTATGTTCATTGGTTGTAAGGGAACCTTGAGAGTGTTCACCAGCGCCACCCTCGACCTTAGCGGCGGACGTAGCATATCCTGTAATACAGCGAGCGTGACGTGGAACGTCATCTAAGGACGAGGGCGGAAAATGTGCGAGAGCCCTCTTAAGCTACCTATGGCATGAAGACTGCCAAAACCGAGACCCTCGTTAAGCTATTAGCAGGTAAGTTAAAGGCAATGAGGGGCCCGTTTGACAAACCTATGAAGGGAGCCAACAGTCACCGAAACCAAGGTGCATAGGGGAATGTTTGTTTATGTGTTGTGCTTATCAGTGGGATATTATAGTACTTAAATTAAAAAATCGCTGAAAAAATACTTATAAAGCAGCAGAAAAAACAACCATGCCGCCGGTGGGATCCGATCCCACGACCTCCCAATATCGCGTCCGGTGCTCTTACCAACTGAGCTACGGCGACGTCTGTCCAATCTGCTGCTCTCGTGGGTATTTATGTTCATTGGGTGTAAGCGAACCTTGAGAGTGTTCACCAGCGCCACCCTCGACCATAGCGGCGGATGTAGCACGTCCTGTAATACCGCGAGAGTGACATGGAACGTCATCTAACCGCGAGGACGGAAACTGTGCGAGAGCCCTCTTAAGCTACCTATGACATCAAGACTGCCAGAACCGAGACCCTCGTTAAGCTATAAGCAGGTAAGTTAAAGGAAATGAGGGGCCCGTTTGACAAACCTATTAACGGAGCCAACAGTCACCGAAACCAAGGTGCATAGGGGAATGTTTATTTATGTGTTGTGCTTATCAGTGGGATAGTGTAGTACTTAGATTAAAAAATCGCTTAAAGAAAATTTCTTATAAAGCAGCAGAAAAAACAACCATTCCGCCGGTGGGATCCGAACCCACGACCGCCGAATATCACGTCGGGTGCTCTTACCAACTGAGCTACGGTGACGGCTGTCCAATGTGCTGCTCTCGTGGGTATTTATGTTCATTGGGTGTAAGCGAACCTTGAGAGTGTTCACCAGCGCCACCCTCGACCTATAGCGGCGGACGTAGCACGTTCTGCAATACTGCGAGAGTGACGTGGAACGTCATCAAAGGACGAGGGCGGAAACTGTGCGAGAGCCCTCTTAAGCTACCTATGGCATCAAGACTGCCAGAACCGAGACCATCGTTAAGCTATTAGCAGGTAAGTTAAAGGAAAGGAGGGGCCCGTTTGACAAACCTATGAATGGAGCCAACAGTCACCGAAACAAAGGTGCATAGGGGAATGTTTTTTTATGTGTTGTGCTTACCAGTGGGATATTATAGTACTTAGATTAATAAATCGCTTAAAGAAAATTACTTTAAAGCAACAGAAAAAACAACCATGCCGCCGGTGGGATCCGAAACCACGACCTCCGATAATTGCGTCCGGCGCTCTTACCAACTGAGCTACGGCGACGGCTGTCCAATCTGCTGCTTTCGGGGGTATTTATGTTCATTGGGTGTAAGCGAACCTTGAGAGTGTTCACCAGCGCCACCCTCGACCTTAGCGGTGGACGTAGCACGTCCTGTAATACAGCGAGCGTGACGTGGAACGTCATCTAAGGACGAGGGCGGAAAATGTGCGAGAGCCCTCTTAAGCTACCTATGGCATGAAGACTGCCAAAACCGAGACCCTCGTTAAGCTATTAGCAGGTAAGTTAAAGGAAATGAGGGGCCCGTTTGACAAACCTATGAAGGGAGCCAACAGTCACCGAAACCAAGGTGCATAGGGGAATGTTTTTTTATGTGTTGTGCTTATCAGTGGGATATTGTAGTACTTAGATTAATAAATCGCTTAAAGAATATACTTATAAAGCAGCAGAAAAAACAACCAAGCCGCCGGTGGGATCCGAACCTACGACCGCCGAATATCGCGTCCGGTGCTCTTACCAACTGAGCTACGGCAACGGCTCTCCAATCTGCTGCTCTCGTGGGTAATTATGTTCATTGGGTGTAAGCGAACCTTGAGAGTGTTCACCAGCGCCACCCTCGACCATAGCGGCGGACGTGGCACGTCCTGTAATACCGCGAGCGTGACGTGGAACGTCACCTAACGGCGAGGGCGGAAACTGTGCGAGAGCCCTCATAAGCTACCTATGGCATCAAAACTGCCAGACCCGAGACCCTCGCTAAGCAATTAGCAGGTATGTTAAAGGAAATGAGGGGCCCGTTTGACAAACCTATGAAGGGAGCCAACAGTAACCGAAACCAAGGTGCATAGGGGAATGTTTTTTTATGTGTTGTGCTTACCAGTGGGATATTATAGTACTTAGATTAATAAATCGCTCAAAGAAAATTACTTTAAAGCAACAGAAAAAACAACCATGCCGCCGGTGGGATCCGAACCCACGACCTCCGAATATCGCGTCCGGTGCTCTTACCAACTGAGCTACGGCGACGGCTGTCCAATCTGCTGCTCTCGTGGGTATTTATGTTCATTGGGTGTAAGCGCACATTGAGAGTGTTCACCAGCGCCACCCTCGACCATAGCGGCGGACGTAGCACGTCCTGTAATACTGCGAGCGTGACGTGGAACGTCATCTAACGGCGAGGGCGGAAACTGTGCGAGAGCCCTCTTAAGCTACCTATGGCATCAAAACTGCCAGAACCGAGACCCTCGTTAAGCTATTAGCAGGTAAGTTAAAGGAAATGAGGGGCCTGTTTGACAAACCTATGAAGGGAGCCAACAGTCACCGAAACCAAGGTGCATAGGGGAATGTTTTTTTATGTGTTGTGCTGATCAGTGGGATATTATAGTACTTATATTAATAAATCGCTTAAAGAAAATTACTTATAAAGCACCTGAAAAAACAACCATGCCGCCGGTGGGATCCTAACCAACGACCTCCAAATATCACGTTCGGTGCTCTTACCAACTGAGCTACGGCGACGGCTGTTCAATCTGCTGCTCTCGTGGGTATTTATGTTCATTGGGTGTAAGCGAACCTTGAGAGTGTTCACCAGCGCCGCCCTCGACCTTAGCGGCGGACGTAGCACGTCCTGTAATACAGTGAGCGTGACGTGGAACGTCATCTAAGGACGAGGGCGGAAACTGTGCGAGAGCCCTCGTAAGCTACCTATGCCATCAAGACTGCCAGAACCAAGATCCTGGTTAAGCTATTAGCAGATAAGTTAAAGGAAATGAAGGGCCCGTTTGACAAACCTATGAAGGGTGCCAACAGTCACCGAAACCAAGGTGCATAGGGGAATGTTTTTTTTGTGTATGGCTTATCAGTGGGATCATATAGTACTTAAAATAATAAATCGCTTAAAGAAAATTGCTTATAAAGCAGCAGAAGAAACAACCATGCCGCCGGTGGGATCCGAACTCATGACCTCCGAATATCGCGTCCGGTGCTCCTACCAACTGAGCTACGGCGACGGCTGTCCAATCTGCTGCTCTCGTGGGTATTTATGTTCATTGGGTGTAAGCTAACCTTGAGAGTGTTCACCAGCGCCACCCTCTACATAGCGGCGGACGTAGCACGTCCTGTAATACCGCGAGCGTGACGTGGAACGTCATCTAACGGAGAGGGCGGAAACTGTCCGAGAGCCCTCTTAAGCTACCTATAGCATCAAGACTGCCAGAACCGAGACCCTCGTTAAGCTATAAGCAGGTAAGTTAAAGGAAATGAGGGGCCCGTTTGACAAACCTATGAAGGGAGCCAACAGTCACCGAAACCAAGGTGCATAGGGGAATGTTTATTTATGTGTTGTGCTTATCAGTGGGATATTGTAGTACTTAGATTAAAAAATCGCTTAAAGAAACTTACTTATAAAGCAGCAGAAAAAACAACCATGCCGCCGGTGGGATCCGAACCCACGACCGCCGAATATCACGTCCGGTGCTCTTACCAACTGAGCTACGGCGACGGCTGTCCAATGTGCTGCTCTCGTGGGTATTTATGTTCATTGGGTGTAAGCGAACCTTGAGAGTGTTCACCAGCGCCACCCTCGACCTATAGCGGCGGACGTAGCACGTTCTGCAATACTGCGAGCGTGACGTGGAACGTCATCAAAGGACGAGGGCGGAAACTGTGCGAGAGCCCTCTTAAGCTACCTATGGCATCAAGACTGCCAGAACCGAGACCCTCGTTAAGCTATTAGCAGGTAAGTTAAAGGAAAGGAGGGGCCCGTTTGACAAACCTATGAAGGGAGCCAACAGTCACCGAAACCAAGGTGCATAGGGGAATGTTTTTTATGCGTTGTGCTGATCAGTGGGATATTATAGTACTTATATTAGTAAATCGCTTAAAGAAAATTACTTATAAAGCGCCTGAAAAACAACCATGCCGCCGGTGGGATCCTAACCAACGACCTCCAAATATCACGTTCGGTGCTCTTACCAACTGAGCTACGGCGACGGCTGTCGAATCTGCTGCTTTCGTGGGTATTTATGTTCATTGGGTGTAAGCGAACCTTGAGAGTGTTCACCAGCGCCACCCTCGACCTTAGCGGCGGACGTAGCACGTCCTGTAATACAGCGAGCGTGACGTGGAACGTCATCTAAGGACGAGTGCGGAAAATGTGCGAGAGCCCTCTTAAGCTACCTATGGCATGAAGACTGCCAAAACCGAGACCCTCGTTAAGCTAATAGCAGGTAAGTTAAAGGAAATGAGGGGCCCGTTTGACAAACCTATGAAGAAAGCCAACAGTCACCGAAACCAAGGTGCATAGGGGAATGTTTTTTTTTTATGTGTTGTGCTTATCAGTGGGATATTGTAGTACTTAGATTAATAAATCATTTAAAGAATATACTTATAAAGCAGCAGAAAAAACTACCAAGCCGCCAGTGGGATCCGAACCTACGACCGCCGAATATCGCGTCCGGTGCTCTTACCAACTGAACTACGGCAACGGCTGTCCAATCTGCTTCTCTCGTGGGCATTTATGTTCATTGGGTGTAAGCGAACCTTGAGAGTGTTCACCAGCGCCACCCTCGACCATAGCGGCGGACGTAGCACGTCCTGTAATACAGCGAGCGTGATGTGGAACGTCACCTAACGGCGAGGGCGGAAACTGTGCAAGAGCCCTCTTAAGCTACCTATGGCGTCAAGACTCCCAGAACCCAGACCCTCGTTAAGCTATTAGCAGGTAAGTTAAAGGAAATGAGGGGCCCAATTGACAAACCTATGAAGGGAGCCAACAGTCACCGAAACCAAGGTGCATAGGGGAATGTTTTTTTATGTGTTGTGCTTATCAGTGGGATATTGTAGTACTTAGATTAATAAATCGCTTAAAGAAAATTACTTAAAAGCAGAAAAAACAACCATGCCGCCGGTGGGATCAGAACCCACAACCTCCGAATATCGCGCTCGGTGCTCTTACCAACTGAGCTACGGCGACGGCTGTCCAATCTGCTGCTCTCGTGGGTATTTATGTTCATTGGGTGTAAGAGAACCTTGAGAGTGTTCACCAGCGCCACCCTCGACCATAGCGGCGGACGTAGCACGTTCTGCAATACTGCGAGCGTGACGTGGAACGTCATCAAAGGAGGCGGGCGGAAACTGTGCGAGAGCCCTCTTAAGCTACCTATGCCATCAAGACTGCCAGAACCGAGACCCTCGTTAAGCTTTTAGCAGGTCAGTTAAAGGAAATGAGGGGCCCGTTTGACAAACGTATGAAGGGAGCCAACAGTCACCGAAACCAAGGTGCATAGGGGAATGTTTCTTTATGCGTTGTGCTGATCAGTGGGATATTATAGTTCTTATATTAGTAAATCGCTTAAAGAAAATTACTTATAAAGCGCCTGAAAAACAACCATGCCGCCGGTGGGATCCTTACCAACGACCTCCAAATATCACGTTCGGTGCTCTTACCAACTGAGCTACGGCGACGGCTGTCCAATCTGCTGCTTTCGTGGGTATTTATGTTCATTGGGTGTAAGCGAACCTTGAGAGTGTTCACCAGCGCCACCCTCGACCTTAGCGGCGGACGCAGAACGTCCTGTATAACAGCGAGCGTGACGTGGAACGTCTTCTAAGGACGAGTGCGGAAAATATGCGAGAGCCCTCTTAAGCTACCTATGGCATGAAGACTGCCAAAACCGAGACCCTCGTTAAGCAATTAGCAGGTAAGTTAAAGGAAATGAGGGGCCCGTTTGACAAACCTATGAAGGGAGCCAACAGTCACCGAAACCAAGGTGCATAGGGGAATGTTTTTTTTATGTGTTGTGCTTATCAGTGGGATATTGTAGTACTTAGATTAATAAATCGTTTAAAGAATATACTTTTAAAGCAGCAGAAAAAATAACCAAGCCGCCAGTGGGATCCGAACCTACGACCGCCGAATATCGCGTCCGGTGCTTTACCAACTGAGCTTCGGCAACGGCTCTCCAATCTGCTGCTCTCGTGGGTAATTATGTTCATTGGGTGTAAGCGAACCTTGAGAGTGTTCACCAGCGCCACCCTCGACCATAGCGGCGGACGTAGCACGTCCTGTAATACCGCGAGCGCGACGTGGAACGTCACCTAACGGCGAGGGCGGAAACTGTGCGAGAGCCCTCATAAGCTACCTATGGCATCAAGACTGCCAGAACCGAGACCCTCGTTAAGCTATTAGCAGGTAAGTTAAAGGAAATGAGGGGCCCGTTTGACAAACCTATGAAGGGAGCCAACAGTCACCGAAACCAAGGTGCATAGGGGAATGTTTTTTATGTGTTGTGCTTATCAGTGGGATATTGTAGTACTTAGATTAATAAATAGCTTAAAGAAAATACTTATAAAGCAAAAAAAAAAACAACCATGCCGCCGGTGGGATCCGAACCCACGACCGCAGAATATCGCGTCCGGTGCTCTTACCAACTGAACTACGGCAACGGCTGTCCAATCTGCTTCTCTCGTGGGCATTTATGTTCATTGGGTGTAAGCGAACCTTGAGAGTGTTCACCAGCGCCACCCTCGACCATACCGGCGGACGTAGCACGTCCTGTAAACCGCGAGCGTGATGTGGAACGTAATCTAACGGCGAGGGCGGAAACTGTGCGAGAGCCCTCTTAAGCTACCTATGGCATGAAGACTGCCAAAACCGAGACCCTCGTTAAGCTATTAGCAGGTAAGTTAAAGGAAATGAGGGGCCCGTTTGACAAACCTATGAAGGGAGCCAACAGTCACCGAAACCAAGGTGCATAGGGGAATGTTTTTTTTATGTGTTGTGCTTATCAGTGTGATATTGTAGTACTTAGATTAATAAATCGTTTAAAGAATATGCTTATAAAGCAGCAGAAAAAACAACCAAGCCGCCAGTGGGATCCGAACCTACGACCGCCGAATATCGCGTCCGGTGCTCTTACCAACTGAGCTACGGCAACGGCTCTCCAATCTGCTGCTCTCGTGGGTAATTATGTTCATTGGGTGTAAGCGAACCTTGAGAGTGTTCACCAGCGCCACCCTCGACCATAGCGGCGGACGTAGCACGTCCTGTAATACCGCGAGCGCGACGTGGAACGTCACCTCACGGCGAGGGCGGAAACTGTGCGAGAGCCCTCTTAAGCTACCTATGGCATCAAAACTGCCAGAACCGAGACCCTCGTTAAGCTATTAGCAGGTAAGTTAAAGGAAATGAGGGGCCTGTTTGACAAACCTATGAAGGGAGCCAACAGTCACCGAAACCAAGGTGCATAGGGGAATGTTTTTTTATGTGTTGTGCTGATCAGTGGGATATTATAGTACTTATATTAGTAAATCGCTTAAAGAAAATTACTTATAAAGCACCTGAAAAAACAACCATGCCGCCGGTGGGATCCTAACCAACGACCTCCAAATATCACGTTCGGTGCTCTTACCAACTGAGCTACGGCGACGGCTGTTCAATCTGCTGCTCTCGTGGGTATTTATGTTCATTGGGTGTAAGCGAACCTTGAGAGTGTTCACCAGCGCCGCCCTCGACCTTAGCGGCGGACGTAGCACGTCCTGTAATACAGTGAGCGTGACGTGGAACGTCATCTAAGGACGAGGGCGGAAACTGTGCGAGAGCCCTCGTAAGCTACCTATGCCATCAAGACTGCCAGAACCAAGACCCTCGTTAAGCTATTAGCAGGTAAGTTAAAGGAAATGAGGGGCCCGTTTGACAAACCTATGAAGGGAGCCAACAGTCACCGAAACCAAGGTGCATAGGGGAATGTTTTTTTTATGTGTTGTGCTTATCAGTGGGATATTGTAGTACTTAGATTAATAAATCGTTTAAAGAATATGCTTATAAAGCAGCAGAAAAAACAACCAAGCCGCCAGTGGGATCCGAACCTACGACCGCCGAATATCGCGTCCGGTGCTCTTACCAACTGAGCTACGGCAACGGCTCTCCAATCTGCTGCTCTCGTGGGTAATTATGTTCATTGGGTGTAAGCGAACCTTGAGAGTGTTCACCAGCGCCACCCTCGACCATAGCGGCGGACGTAGCACGTCCTGCAATACTGCGAGCGTGACGTGGAACGTCATCAAAGGACGAGGGCGGAAACTGTGCGAGAGCCCTCTTAAGCTACCTATGGCATCAAGACTGCCAGAACCGAGACCATCGTTAAGCTATTAGCAGGTAAGTTAAAGGAAAGGAGGGGCCCGTTTGACAAACCTATGAATGGAGCCAACAGTCACCGAAACAAAGGTGCATAGGGGAATGTTTTTTTATGTGTTGTGCTTACCAGTGGGATATTATAGTACTTAGATTAATAAATCGCTTAAAGAAAATTACTTTAAAGTAACAGAAAAAACAACCATGCCGCCGGTGGGATCCGAACCCACGACCGCCGAATATCGCGTCCGGTGCTCTTACCAACTGAGCTACGGCGACGGCTGTCCAATGTTCTGCTCTCGTGGGTATTTATGTTCATTGGGTGTAAGCGAACCTTGAGAGTGTTCACCAGCGCCACCCTCGACCATAGCGGCGGACGTAGCACGTTCTGCAATACTGCGAGCGTGACGTGGAACGTCATCAAAGGACGAGGGCGGAAACTGTGCGAGAGCCCTCTTAAGCTACCTATGGCATCAAGACTGCCAGAACCGAGACCATCGTTAAGCTATTAGCAGGTAAGTTAAAGGAAAGGAGGGGCCCGTTTGACAAACCTATGAATGGAGCCAACAGTCACCGAAACAAAGGTGCATAGGGGAATGTTTTTTTATGTGTTGTGCTTACCAGTGGGATATTATAGTACTTAGATTAATAAATCGCTTAAAGAAAATTACTTTAAAGCAACAGAAAAAACAACCATGCCGCCTGTGGGATCCGAAACCACGACCTCCGATAATTGCGTCCGGCGCTCTTACCAACTGAGCTACGGCGACGGCTGTCCAATCTGCTGCTTTCGTGGGTATTTATGTTCATTGGGTGTAAGCGAACCTTGAGAGTGTTCACCAGCGCCACCCTCGACCTTAGCGGTGGACGTAGCACGTCCTGTAATACAGCGAGCGTGACGTGGAACGTCATCTAAGGACGAGGGCGGAAAATGTGCGAGAGCCCTCTTAAGCTACCTATGGCATGAAGACTGCCAAAACCGAGACCCTCGTTAAGCTATTAGCAGGTAAGTTAAAGGAAATGAGGGGCCCGTTTGACAAACCTATGAAGGGAGCCAACAGTCACCGAAACCAAGGTGCATAGGGGAATGTTTTTTTATGTGTTGTGCTTATCAGTGGGATATTGTAGTACTTAGATTAATAAATCGCTTAAAGAATATACTTATAAAGCAGCAGAAAAAACAACCAAGCCGCCGGTGGGATCCGAACCTACGACCGCCGAATATCGCGTCCGGTGCTCTTACCAACTGAGCTACGGCAACGGCTCTCCAATCTGCTGCTCTCGTGGGTAATTATGTTCATTGGGTGTAAGCGAACCTTGAGAGTGTTCACCAGCGCCACCCTCGACCATAGCGGCGGACGTAGCACGTCCTGTAATACCGCGAGCGTGACGTGGAACGTCACCTAACGGCGAGGGCGGAAACTGTGCGAGAGCCCTCATAAGCTACCTATGGCATCAAAACTGCCAGACCCGAGACCCTCGCTAAGCTATTAGCAGGTATGTTAAAGGAAATGAGGGGCCCGTTTGACAAACCTATGAAGGGAGCCAACAGTAACCGAAACCAAGGTGCATAGGGGAATGTTTTTTTATGTGTTGTGCTTACCAGTGGGATATTATAGTACTTAGATTAATAAATCGCTCAAAGAAAATTACTTTAAAGCAACAGAAAAAACAACCATGCCGCCGGTGGGATCCGAACCCACGACCTCCGAATATCGCGTCCGGTGCTCTTACCAACTGAGCTACGGCGACGGCTGTCCAATCTGCTGCTCTCGTGGGTATTTATGTTCATTGGGTGTAAGCGCACATTGAGAGTGTTCACCAGCGCCACCCTCGACCATAGCGGCGGACGTAGCACGTCCTGTAATACCGCGAGCGTGACGTGGAACGTCATCTAACGGCGAGGGCGGAAACTGTGCGAGAGCCCTCTTAAGCTACCTATGGCATCAAAACTGCCAGAACCGAGACCCTCGTTAAGCTATTAGCAGGTAAGTTAAAGGAAATGAGGGGCCTGTTTGACAAACCTATGAAGGGAGCCAACAGTCACCGAAACCAAGGTGCATAGGGGAATGTTTTTTTATGTGTTGTGCTGATCAGTGGGATATTATAGTACTTATATTAGTAAATCGCTTAAAGAAAATTACTTATAAAGCACCTGAAAAAACAACCATGCCGCCGGTGGGATCCTAACCAACGACCTCCAAATATCACGTTCGGTGCTCTTACCAACTGAGCTACGGCGACGGCTGTTCAATCTGCTGCTCTCGTGGGTATTTATGTTCATTGGGTGTAAGCGAACCTTGAGAGTGTTCACCAGCGCCGCCCTCGACCTTAGCGGCGGACGTAGCACGTCCTGTAATACAGTGAGCGTGACGTGGAACGTCATCTAAGGACGAGGGCGGAAACTGTGCGAGAGCCCTCGTAAGCTACCTATGGCATGAAGACTGCCAAAACCGAGACCCTCGTTAAGCTATTAGCAGGTAAGTTAAAGGAAATGAGGGGCCCGTTTGACAAACCTATGAAGGGAGCCAACAGTCACCGAAACCAAGGTGCATAGGGGAATGTTTTTTTTTATGTGTTGTGCTTATCAGTGGGATATTGTAGTACTTAGATTAATAAATCGTTTAAAGAATATACTTTTAAAGCAGCAGAAAAAATAACCAAGCCGCCGGTGGGATCCTTACCAACGACCTCCAAATATCACGTTCGGTGCTCTTACCAACTGAGCTACGGCGACGGCTGTCCAATCTGCTGCTCTCGTGGGTAATTATGTTCATTGGGTGTAAGCGAACCTTGAGAGTGTTCACCAGCGCCACCCTCGACCATAGCGGCGGACGTAGCACGTCCTGTAATACCGCGAGCGCGACGTGGAACGTCACCTAACGGCGAGGGCGGAAACTGTGCGAGAGCCCTCATAAGCTACTTATGGCATCAAGACTGCCAGAACCGAGACCCTCGTTAAGCTATTAGCAGGTAAGTTAAAGGAAATGAGGGGCCCGTTTGACAAACCTATGAAGGGAGCCAAGTCACCGAAACCGAGGTGCATAGGGGAATGTTTTTTATGTGTTGTGCTTATCAGTGGGATATTGTAGTACTTAGATTATTAAATAGCTTAAAGAAAATACTTATAAAGCAAAAGAAAAAAACAACCATGCCGCCGGTGGGATCCGAACCCACGACCTCCGAATATCGCGTCCGGTGCTCTTACCAACTGAGCTACAGCGACGGCTCTCCTATCTGCTGCTCAAGTGGGTATTTATGTTCATTGGTTGTAAGAGAACCTTGAGAGTGTTCACCAGCGCCAACCTCCACCATAGAGGCGAACGTAGCACGTCCTGTAATACCGCGAGCGTCACGTGGAACGTCATCTAACGGCGAGGGCGGAAACTGTGCGAGAGCCCTCTTAAGCTACCTATGGCATCAAGACTGCCAGAACCGAGACCCTCGTTAAGCTATTAGCAGGTAAGTTAAAGCAAATGAGGGGCCCGTTTGACAAACCTATGAAGGGAGCCAACAGTCACCGAAACCGAGGTGCATAGGGGAATATTTTTATGTGTTGTGCTTATCAGTGGGATATTATAGTACTTAAATTAAAAAATCGTTTAAAAATACTTATAAAGCAGCAGAAAAAACAACCATGCCGCCGGTGGGATCCGATCCCACGACCTCCCAATATCGCGTCCGGTGCTCTTACCAACTGATCTACGGCGACGGCTGTCCAATCTGCTGCTCTCGTGGGTATTTATGTTCATTGTGTGTAAGCGAACCTTGAGAGTGTTCACCAGCGCTACCCTCGACCATAGCGGCGGATGTAGCACGTCCTGTAATACCGCGAGAGTGACGTGGAACGTCATCTAACGGCGAGGGCGGAAACTGTGCGAGAGCCCTCTTAAGCTACCTATGACATGAAGACTGCCAGAACCGAGACCCTCGTTAAGCTATAAGCAGGTAAGTTAAAGGAAATGAGGGGCCCGTTTGACAAACCTATTAAGGGAGCCAACAGTCACCGAAACCAAGGTGCATAGGGGAATGTTTATTTATGTGTTTTGCTTATCAGTGGGATATTGTAGTACTTAGATTAAAAAATCGCTTAAATAAAATTACTTATAAAGCAGCAGAAAAAACAACCATGCCGCCGGTGGGATCCGAACCCACGACCGCAGAATATCGCGTCCGGTGCTCTTACCAACTGAACTACGGCAACGGCTGTTCAATCTGCTTCTCTCGTGGGCATTTATGTTCATTGGGTGTAAGCGAACCTTGAGAGTGTTCACCAGCGCCACCCTCGACCATAGCGGCGGACGTAGCACGTCCTGTAAACCGCGAGCGCGACGTGGAACGTCACCTCACGGCGAGGGCGGAAACTGTGCGAGAGCCCTCATAAGCTACCTATGGCATCAAGACTGCCAGAACCGAGACCCTCGCTAAACTATTAGCAGGTTAATTAAAGGAAATGAGGGGCCCGTTTGACAAACCTATGAAGGGAGCCAACAGTCACCGAAACCAAGGTGCATAGGGGAATGTTTTTTATGCGTTGTGCTGATCAGTGGGATATTATAGTACTTATATTAGTAAATCGCTTAAAGAAAATTACTTATAAAGCGCCTGAAAAACAACCATGCCGCCGGTGGGATCCTAACCAACGACCTCCAAATATCACGTTCGGTGCTCTTACCAACTGAGCTACGGCGACGGCTGTCGAATCTGCTGCTTTCGTGGGTATTTATGTTCATTGGGTGTAAGCGAACCTTGAGAGTGTTCACCAGCGCCACCCTCGACCATAGTGGCGGACGTAGCACGTCCTGTAATACAGCGAGCGTGACGTGGAACGTCATTTAAGGACGAGTGCGGAAAATGTGCGAGAGCCCTCTTAAGCTACCTATGGCATGAAGACTGCCAAAACCGAGACCCTCGTTAAGCTATTAGCAGGTAAGTTAAAGGAAATGAGGGGCCCGTTTGACAAACCTATGAAGGGAGCCAACAGTCACCGAAACCAAGGTGCATAGGGGAATGTTTTTTTTATGTGTTGTGCTTATCAGTGGGATATTGTAGTACTTAGATTAATAAATCGTTTAAAGAATATACTTATAAAGCAGCAGAAAAAACAACCAAGCCGCCAGTGGGATCCGAACCTACGACCGCCGAATATCGCGTCCGGTGCTCTTACCAACTGAACTACGGCAGCGGCTGTCCAATCTGCTTCTCTCGTGGGCATTTATGTTCATTGGGTGTAAGCGAACCTTGAGAGTGTTCACCAGCGCCACCCTCGACCATAGCGGCGGACGTAGCACGTCCTGTAATCCGCGAGCGTGATGTGGAACGTAATCTAACGGCGAGGGCGGAAACTGTGCGAGAGCCCTCTTAAGCTACCTATGGCATCAAGACTCCCAGAACCCAGACACTCGTTAAGCTATTAGCAGGTAAGTTAAAGGAAATGAGGGGCCCGTTTGACAAACCTAGGAAGGGAGCCAACAGTCACCGAAACCAAGGTGCATAGGGGAATGTTTTTATGTGTTGTGCTTATCAGTGGGATATTATAGTACTTAGATTAATAAATTGCTTAAAGAAAATTACTTTAAAGCAACAGAAAAAACAACCATGCCGCCGGTGGGATCCGAACCCATGACCTCCGAATATCGCGTCCGGTGCTCCTACCAACTGAGCTACGGCGACGGCTGTCCAATCTGCTGCTCTCGTGGGTATTTATGTTCATTGGGTGTAAGCGAACCTTGAGAGTGTTCATCAGCGCCACCCTCGACCATAGCGGCAGACGTAGCACGTCCTGTAATACCGAGAGCGTGACGTGGAACGTCACCTAACGGCGAGGGCGGAAACTGTGCGAGAGCCCTCATAAGCTACCTATGGCATCAAGACTGCCAGAACCGAGACCCTCGCTAAACTATTAGCAGGTTAATTAAAGGAAATGAGGGGCCCGTTTGACAAACCTATGAAGGGAGCCAACAGTCACCGAAACCAATGTGCATAGGGGAATGTTTTTTATGTGTTGTGCTTACCGGTGGGATATTATAGTACTTGGAATAATAAATCGCTTAAAGAAAATTACTTATAAAGCAACAGAAAAAACAACCATGTCGCCGGTGGGATCCGAACCCACGACCTCCGAATATCGCGTCCGGTGCTCTTACCAACTGAGCTACGGCGACGGCTGTCCAATCTGCTGCTCTGGAGGGTATTTATGTTCATTGGGTGTAAGCGAACCTTGAGATTGTTCACCAGCGCCACCCTCGACCATAGCGGCGGGCGTAGCACGTCCTGTAATACCGCGAGCGTGACGTGGAACGTCATCCAACGGCGAGGGCGGAAACAGTGCGAGAGCCCTCTTGAGCTACCTATGGCATCAAGACTGCCAGAACCGAGACCCTCGTTAAGCTATTAGCAGGTAAGTTAAACGAAATGAGGGGCCCGTTTGACAAACCTATGAAGGGAGCCAACAGTCACCGAAACCAAGGTGCATAGGGGAATGTTTTTTATGTGTTGTGCTTATCAGTGGGATATTGTAGTATTTAGATTAATAAATCGCTTAAAGAAAAATACTTATAAAGCAGCAGCAAAAACAACCATGCCGCCGGTGGGATCCGAACCCACGACCGCCGAATATCGCGTCCGGTGCTCTTACCAACTGAGCTACGGCGACGGCTGTCCAATGTGCTGCTCTCGTGGGTATTTATGTTCATTGGGTGTAAGCGAACCTTGAGAGTGTTCACCAGCGCCACCCTCGACCATAGCGGCGGACGTAGCACGTTCTGCAATACTGCGAGCGTGACGTGGAACGTCATCAAAGGAGGAGGGCGGAAACTGGGCGAGAGCCCTCTTAAGCTACCTATGCCATCAAGACTGCCAGAACCGAGACCCTCGTTAAGCTTTTAGAAGGTCAGTTAAAGGAAATGAGGGGCCCGTTTGACAAACCTATGAAGGGAGCCAACAGTCACCGAAACCAAGGTGCATAGGGGAATGTTTCTTTATGCGTTGTGCTGATCAGTGGGATATAATAGTTCTTATATTAGTAAATCGCTTAAAGAAAATTACTTATAAAGCGCCTGAAAAACAACCATGCCGCCGGTGGGATCCTTACCAACGACCTCCAAATATCACGTTCGGTGCTCTTACCAACTGAGCTACGGCGACGGCTGTCCAATCTGCTGCTTTCGTGGGTATTTATGTTCATTGGGTGTAAGCGAACCTTGAGAGTGTTCACCAGCGCCACCCTCGACCTTAGCGGCGGACGTAGCACGTCCTGTAAACCGCGAGCGTGATGTGGAACGTAATCTAACGGCGAGGGCGGAAACTGTGCGAGAGCCCTCTTAAGCTACCTATGGCATGAAGACTGCCAAAACCGAGACCCTCGTTAAGCTATTAGCAGGTAAGTTAAAGGAAATGAGGGGCCCGTTTGACAAACCTATGAAGGGAGCCAACAGTCACCGAAACCAAGGTGCATAGGGGAATTTTTTTTTTATGTGTTGTGCTTATCAGTGGGATATTGTAGTACTTTGATTAATAAATCGTTTAAAGAATATACTTATAAAGCAGCAGAAAAAACAACCAAGCCGCCAGTGGGATCCGAACCTACGACCGCCGAATATCGCGTCCGGTGCTCTTACCAACTGAGCTACGGCGACGGCTGTCCAATCTGCTGCTCTCGTGGGTATTTATGTTTATTGTGTGTAAGCGAACCTTGAGAGTGTTCACCAGCGCCACCCTCGACCATAGCGGCGAATGTAGCACGTCCTGTAATACCGCGAGAGTGACGTGGAACGTCATCTAACGGCGAGGGCGGAAACTGTGCGAGAGCCCTCTTAAGCTACCTATGACATCAAGACTGCCAGAACCGAGACCCTCGTTAAGCTATAAGCAGGTAAGTTAAAGGAAATGAGGGGCCCGTTTGACAAACCTATTAAGGGAGCCAACAGTCACCGAAACCAAGGTGCATAGGGCAATGTTTATTTATGTGTTTTGCTTATCAGTGGGATATTGTAGTACTTAGATTAAAAAATCGCTTAAAGAAAATTACTTATAAAGCAGCAGAAAAAACAACCATGCCGCCGGTGGGATCCGAACCCACGACCGCAGAATATCGCGTCCGGTGCTCTTACCAACTGAACTACGGCAACGGCTGTCCAATCTGCTGCTCTCGTGGGTATTTATGTTCATTGGGTGTAAGCGAACCTTGAGAGTGTTCACCAGCGCCACCCTCGACCATAGCGGCGGACGTAGCACGTCCTGTAAACCGCGAGCGTGATGTGGAACGTAATCTAACGGCGAGGGCGGAAACTGTGCGAGAGCCCTCTTAAGCTACCTATGGCATGAAGACTGCCAAAACCGAGACCCTCGTTAAGCTATTAGCAGGTAAGTTAAAGGAAATGAGGGGCCCGTTTGACAAACCTATGAAGGGAGCCAACAGTCACCGAAACCAAGGTGCATAGGGGAATGTTTTTTTATGTGTTGTGCTTATCAGTGGGATATTGTAGTACTTAGATTAATAAATCGTTTAAAGAATATACTTATAAAGCAGCAGAAAAACAACCAAGCCACCAGTGGGATCCGAACCTACGACCGCCGAATATCGCGTCCGGTGCTCTTACCAACTGAGCTACGGCAACGGCTCTCCAATCTGCTGCTCTCGTGGGTAATTATGTTCATTGGGTGTAAGCGAACCTTGAGAGCGTTCACCAGCGCCACCCTCGACCATAGCGGCGGACGTAGCACGTCCTGTAATACCGCGAGCGCGACGTGGAACGTCACCTCACGGCGAGGGCGGAAACTGTGCGAGAGCCCTCTTAAGCTACCTATGGCATCAAAACTGCCAGAACCGAGACCCTCGCTAAGCTATTAGCAGGTATGTTAAAGGAAATGAGGGGCCCGTTTGACAAACCTATGAAGGGAGCCAACAGTCACCGAAACCAAGGTGCATAGGAGAATGTTTTTTTATGTGTTGTGCTTACCGGTGGGATATTATAGTACTTAAATTAATAAATCGCTTAAAGAAAATTACTTTAAAGCAAAAGAAAAAACAACCATGCCGCCGGTGGGATCCGAACCCACGACCGCCGAATATCGCGTCCGGTGCTCTTACCAACTGAGCTACGGCGACGGCTGTCCAATGTTCTGCTCTCGTGGGTATTTATGTTCATTGGGTGTAAGCGAACCTTGAGAGTGTTCACCAGCGCCACCCTCGACCATAGCGGCGGACGTAGCACGTTCTGCAATACTGCGAGCGTGAAGTGGAACGTCATCAAAGGAGGAGGGCGGAAACTGTGCGAGAGCCCTCTTAAGCTACCTATGGCATCAAGACTGCCAGAACCGAGACCCTCGTTAAGCTATTAGCAGGTAAGTTAAAGGAAAGGAGGGGCCCGTTTGACAAACCTATGAAGGGAGCCAACAGTCACCGAAACCAAGGTGCACAGGGGAATGTTTTTTATGCGTTGTGCTGATCAGTGGGATATTATAGTACATATATTAGTAAATCGCTTAAAGAAAATTACTTATAAAGCGCCTGAAAAACAACCATGCCGCCGGTGGGATCCTAACCAACGACCTCCAAATATCACGTTCGGTGCTCTTACCAACTGAGCTACGGCGACGGCTGTCGAATCTCCTGCTTTCGTGGGTATTTATGTTCATTGGGTGTAAGCGAACCTTGAGAGTGTTCACCAGCGCCACCCTCGACCTTAGCGGCGGACGTAGCACGTCCTGTAATACAGCGAGCACGAGTGCGGAAAATGTGCGAGAGCCCTCTTAAGCTACCTATGGCATGAAGACTGCCAAAACCGAGACCCTCGTTAAGCTATTAGCAGGTAAGTTAAAGGAAATGAGGGGCCCGTTTGACAAACCTATGAAGGGAGCCAACAGTCACCGAAACCAAGGTGCATAGGGGAATGTTTTTTTTGTGTTGTGCTTATCAGTGGGATATTGTAGTACTTAGATTAATAAATCGTTTAAAGAATATACTTATAAAGCAGCAGAAAAAACAACCAAGCCGCCAGTGGGATCCGAACCTACGACCGCCGAATATCGCGTCCGGTGCTCTTACCAACTGAACTACGGCAACGGCTGTCCAATCTGCTTCTCTTGTGGGCATTTATGTTCATTGGGTGTAAGCGAACCTTGAGAGTGTTCACCAGCGCCACCCTCGACCATAGCGGCGGACGTAGCACGTCCTGTAAACCGCGAGCGTGATGTGGAACGTAATCTAACGGCGAGGGCGGAAACTGTGCGAGAGCCCTCTTAAGCTACCTATGGCATTAAGACTCCCAGAACCCAGACCCTCGTTAAGCTATTAGCAGGTAAGTTAAAGGAAATGAGGGGCCCGTTTGACAAACCTATGAAGGGAGCCAACAGTCACCGAAACCAAGGTGCATAGGGGAATGTTTTTATGTGTTGTGCTTATCAGTGGGATATTATAGTACTTAGATTAATAAATCGCTTAAAGAAAATTACTTTAAAGCAACAGAAAAAACAACCATGCCGCCGGTGGGATCCGAACTCACGACCTCCCAATATCGCGTCCGGTGCTCATACCAACTGAGCTACGGCGACGGCTGTCCAATCTGCTGCTCTCGTGGGTATTTATGTTCATTGGGTGTAAGAGAACTTTGAGAGTGTTCACCAGCGCCACCCTCGACCATAGCGGCGGACGTAGCACGTCCTGTAATACCGCGAGCGTGACGTGGAACGTCATCTAACGGCGAGGGCGGAAACAGTGCGAGAGCCCTCTTAAGCTACCTATGGCATCAAGACTGCCAGAACCGAGACCCTCGTTAAGCTATTAGCAGGTAAGTTAAACGAAATGAGGGGCCCGTTTGACAAACCTATGAAGGGAGCCAACAATCACCGAAACCAAGGTGCATAGGGGATTGTTTTTTATGTGTTGTGCTTATCAGTGGGATATTGTAGTACTTATATTAATAAATACCTTAACGAAAATACTTATAAAGCAGCAGCAAAAACAACCATGCCGCCGGTGGGATCCGAACCCACGACCGCCGAATATCGCGTCCGGTGCTCTTACCAACTGAGCTACGGCGACGGCTGTCCAATGTGCTGCTCTCGTGGGTATTTATGTTCATTGCGTGTAAGCGAACCTTGAGAGTGTTCACCAGCGCCACCCTCGACCATAGCGGCGGACGTAGCACGTTCTGCAATACTGCGAGCGTGACGTGGAACGTCATCAAAGGAGGAGGGCGGAAACTGTGCGAGAGCCCTCCTAAGCTACCTATGCCATCAAGACTGCCAGAACCGAGACCCTCGTTAAGGTTTTAGAAGGTCAGTTAAAGGAAATGAGGGGCCCGTTTGACAAACCTATGAAGGGAGCCAACAGTCACCGAAACCAAGGTGCATAGGGGAATGTTTCTTTATGCGTTGTGCTGATCAGTGGGATATTATAGTTCTTATATTAGTAAATCGCTTAAAGAAAATTACTTATAAAGCGCCTGAAAAACAACCATGCCGCCGGTGGGATCCGAACCCACGACCGCAGAATATCGCGTCCGGTGCTCTTACCAACTGAACTACGACAACGGCTGTCCAATCTGCTTCTCTCGTGGGCATTTATGTTCATTGGGTGTAAGCAAACCTTGAGAGTGTTCACCAGCGCCACCCTCGACCATAGCGGCGGACGTAGCACGTCCTGTAAACCGCGAGCGTGATGTGGAACGTAATCTAACGGCGAGGGCGGAAACTGTGCGAGAGCCCTCTTAAGCTACCTATGGCATCAAGACTCCCAGAACCCAGACCCTCGTTAAGCTATTAGCAGGTAAGTTAAAGGAAATGAGGGGCCCGTTTGACAAACCTATGAAGGGAGCCAACAGTCACCGAAACCAAGGTGCATAGGGGAATGTTTTTTTATGTGTTGTGCTTATCAGTGGGATATTGTAGTACTTAGATTAATAAATCGTTTAAAGAATATACTTATAAAGCAGCAGAAAAAACAACCAAGCCGCCAGTGGGATCCGAACCTACGACCGCCGAATATCGCGTCCGGTGCTCTTACCAACTGAGCTACGGCAACGGCTCTCCAATCTGCTGCTCTCGTGGGTAATTATGTTCATTGGGTGTAAGCGAACCTTGAGAGTGTTCACCAGCGCCACCCTCGACCATAGCGGCGGACGTAGCACGTCCTGTAATACCGCGAGCGCGACGTGGAACGTCACCTAACGGCGAGGGCGGAAACTGTGCGATAGCCCTCATACGCTACCTATGGCATCAAAACTGCCAGAACCGAGACCCTCGCTAAGCTATTAGCAGGTATGTAAAGGAAATGAGGGGCCCGTTTGACAAACCTATGAAGGGAGCCAACAGTCACCGAAACCAAGGTGCATAGGGGAATGTTTTTTTATGTGTTGTGCTTCCCAGTGGGATATTATAGTACTTAGATTAATAAATCGCTTAAAGAAAATTACTTTAAAGCAACAGAAAAAACAACCATGCCGCCGGTGGGATCCGAACCCACGACCTCCGAATATCGCGTCCGGTGCTCTTACCAACTGAGCTACGGCGACGGCTGTCCAATCTGCTGCTCTCGTGGGTATTTATGTTCATTGGGTGTAAGGGAACCTTGAGAGTGTTCACCAGCGCCACCCTCGACCTTAGCGGCGGACGTAGCACGTCCTGTAATACAGCGAGCGTGACGTGGAACGTCACCTAACGGCGAGGGCGGAAACTGTGCGAGAGCCCTCTTAAGCTACCTATGGCGTCAAGACTGCCAGAAGCGAGACCCTCGTTAAGCTATTAGCAGGTAAGAGAAAGGAAATGAGGGGCCCGTTTGACAAACCTATGAAGGGAGCCAACAGTCACCGAAACCAAGGTGCATAGGGGAATGTTTTTTTATGTGTTGTGCTTATCAGTGGGATATTGTAGTACTTAGATTAATAAATCGCTTAAAGAAAATTACTTATAAAGCAGCAGAAAAACAACCATGCCGCCGGTGGGATCAGAACCCACAACCTCCGAATATCGCGCTCGGTGCTCTTACCAACTGAGCTACGGCGACGGCTGTCCAATCTGCTGCTCTTGTAGGTATTTATGTTCATTGGGTGTAAGAGAACCTTGAGAGTGTTCACCAGCGCCACCCTCAACCATAGCGGCGGACGTAGCACGTCCTGTAATACCGCGAGCGTGACGTGGAACGTCATCTAACGGCGAGGGCGGAAACTGTGCGAGAGCCTCTTAAGCTACCTATGGCATCAAGACTGCCAGAACCGAGACCCTCGTTAAGCTATTAGCAGGTAAGTTAAAGGAAATGAGGGGCCCGTTTGACAAACCTATGAAGGGAGCCAACAGTCACCGAAACCAAGGTGCATAGGGGAATGTTTTTTATATGTTGTGCTTATCAGTGGGATATTGTAGTACTTAGATTATTAAATCGCTTAAAGAAAATTACTTATAAAGCAGCAGAAAAAACAACCATGCCGCCGGTGGGATCCGAACCCACAACCTCCGAATATCGCGCTCGGTGCTCTTACCAACTGAGCTACGGTGACGGCTGTCCAATCTGCTGCTCTCGTGGGTATTTATGTTCATTGGGTGTAAGCGCACATTGAGAGTGTTCACCAGCGCCACCCTCGACCATAGCGGCGGACGTAGCACGTCCTGTAATACCGCGAGCGTGACGTGGAACGTCATCTAACGGCGAGAACGGAAACTGTGCGAGAGCCGTCTTAAGCTACCTATGGCATCAAAACTGCCAGAACCGAGACCCTCGCTAAGCTATTAGCAGGTATGTTAAAGGAAATGAGGGGCCCGTTTGACAAACCTATGAAGGCAGCCAACAGTCACCGAAACCAAGGTGCATAGGGGAATGTTTTTTTATGTGTTGTGCTTACCGGTGGGATATTATAGTACTTAGATTAATAAATCGCTTAAAGAAAATTACTTTAAAGCAAAAGAAAAAACAACCATGCCGCCGGTGGGATCCGAACCCACGACCGCCGAATATCGCGTCCGGTGCTCTTACCAACTGAGCTACGGCGACGGCTGTCCAATGTTCTGCTCTCGTGGGTATTTATGTTCATTGGGTGTAAGCGAACCTTGAGAGTGTTCACCAGCGCCACCCTCGACCATAGCGGCGGACGTAGCACGTTCTGCAATACTGCGAGCGTGAAGTGGAACGTCATCAAAAGGAGGAGGGCGGAAACTGTGCGAGAGCCCTCTTAAGCTACCTATGGCATCAAGACTGCCAGAACCGAGACCCTCGTTAAGCTATTAGCAGGTAAGTTAAAGGAAAGGAGGGGCCCGTTTGACAAACCTATGAAGGGAGCCAACAGTCACCGAAACCAAGGTGCACAGGGGAATGTTTTTTATGCGTTGTGCTGATCAGTGGGATATTATAGTACATATATTAGTAAATCGCTTAAAGAAAATTACTTATAAAGCGCCTGAAAAACAACCATGCCGCCGGTGGGATCCTAACCAACGACCTCCAAATATCACGTTCGGTGCTCTTACCAACTGAGCTACGGCGACGGCTGTCGAATCTGCTGCTTTCGTGGGTATTTATGTTCATTGGGTGTAAGCGAACCTTGAGAGTGTTCACCAGCGCCACCCTCGACCTTAGCGGCGGACGTAGCACGTCCTGTAATACAGCGAGCACGAGTGCGGAAAATGTGCGAGAGCCCTCTTAAGCTACCTATGGCATGAAGACTGCCAAAACCGAGACCCTCGTTAAGCTATTAGCAGGTAAGTTAAAGGAAATGAGGGGCCCGTTTGACAAACCTATGAAGGGAGCCAACAGTCACCGAAACCAAGGTGCATAGGGGAATGTTTTTTTTGTGTTGTGCTTATCAGTGGGATATTGTAGTACTTAGATTAATAAATCGTTTAAAGAATATACTTATAAAGCAGCAGAAAAAACAACCAAGCCGCCAGTGGGATCCGAACCTACGACCGCCGAATATCGCGTCCGGTGCTCTTACCAACTGAACTACGGCAACGGCTGTCCAATCTGCTTCTCTCGTGGGCATTTATGTTCATTGGGTGTAAGCGAACCTTGAGAGTGTTCACCAGCGCCACCCTCGACCATAGCGGCGGACGTAGCACGTCCTGTAAACCGCGAGCGTGATGTGGAACGTAATCTAACGGCGAGGGCGGAAACTGTGCGAGAGCCCTCTTAAGCTACCTATGGCATTAAGACTCCCAGAACCCAGACCCTCGTTAAGCTATTAGCAGGTAAGTTAAAGGAAATGAGGGGCCCGTTTGACAAACCTATGAAGGGAGCCAACAGTCACCGAAACCAAGGTGCATAGGGGAATGTTTTTATGTGTTGTGCTTATCAGTGGGATATTATAGTACTTAGATTAATAAATCGCTTAAAGAAAATTACTTTAAAGCAACAGAAAAAACAACCATGCCGCCGGTGGGATCCGAACTCACGACCTCCCAATATCGCGTCCGGTGCTCATACCAACTGAGCTACGGCGACGGCTGTCCAATGTGCTGCTCTCGTGGGTATTTATGTTCATTGCGTGTAAGCGAACCTTGAGAGTGTTCACCAGCGCCACCCTCGACCATAGCGGCGGACGTAGTACGTTCTGCAATACTGCGAGCGTGACGTGGAACGTCATCAAAGGAGGAGGGCGGAAACTGTGCGAGAGCCCTCTTAAGCTACCTATGCCATCAAGACTGCCAGAACCGAGACCCTCGTTAAGGTTTTAGAAGGTCAGTTAAAGGAAATGAGGGGCCCGTTTGACAAACCTATGAAGGGAGCCAACAGTCACCGAAACCAAGGTGCATAGGGGAATGTTTCTTTATGCGTTGTGCTGATCAGTGGGATATTATAGTTCTTATATTAGTAAATCGCTTAAAGAAAATTACTTATAAAGCGCCTGAAAAACAACCATGCCGCCGGTGGGATCCGAACCCACGACCGCAGAATATCGCGTCCGGTGCTCTTACCAACTGAACTACGACAACGGCTGTCCAATCTGCTTCTCTCGTGGGCATTTATGTTCATTGGGTGTAAGCGAACCTTGAGAGTGTTCACCAGCGCCACCCTCGACCATAGCGGCGGACGTAGCACGTCCTGTAAACCGCGAGCGTGATGTGGAACGTAATCTAACGGCGAGGGCGGAAACTGTGCGAGAGCCCTCTTAAGCTACCTATGGCATCAAGACTCCCAGAACCCAGACCCTCGTTAAGCTATTAGCAGGTAAGTTAAAGGAAATGAGGGGCCCGTTTGACAAACCTATGAAGGGAGCCAACAGTCACCGAAACCAAGGTGCATAGGGGAATGTTTTTTTTATGTGTTGTGCTTATCAGTGGGATATTGTAGTACTTAGATTAATAAATCGTTTAAAGAATATACTTATAAAGCAGCAGAAAAAACAACCAAGCCGCCAGTGGGATCCGAACCTACGACCGCCGAATATCGCGTCCGGTGCTCTTACCAACTGAGCTACGGCAACGGCTCTCCAATCTGCTGCTCTCGTGGGTAATTATGTTCATTGGGTGTAAGCGAACCTTGAGAGTGTTCACCAGCGCCACCCTCGACCATAGCGGCGGACGTAGCACGTCCTGTAATACCGCGAGCGCGACGTGGAACGTCACCTAACGGCGAGGGCGGAAACTGTGCGAGAGCCCTCATACGCTACCTATGGCATCAAAACTGCCAGAACCGAGACCCTCGCTAAGCTATTAGCAGGTATGTAAAGGAAATGAGGGGCCCGTTTGACAAACCTATGAAGGGAGCCAACAGTCACCGAAACCAAGGTGCATAGGGGAATGTTTTTTTATGTGTTGTGCTTACCAGTGGGATATTATAGTACTTAGATTAATAAATCGCTTAAAGAAAATTACTTTAAAGCAACAGAAAAAACAACCATGCCGCCGGTGGGATCCGAACCCACGACCTCCGAATATCGCGTCCGGTGCTCTTACCAACTGAGCTACGGCGACGGCTGTCCAATCTGCTGCTCTCGTGGGTATTTATGTTCATTGGGTGTAAGGGAACCTTGAGAGTGTTCACCAGCGCCACCCTCGACCTTAGCGGCGGACGTAGCACGTCCTGTAATACAGCGAGCGTGACGTGGAACGTCACCTAACGGCGAGGGCGGAAACTGTGCGAGAGCCCTCTTAAGCTACCTATGGCGTCAAGACTGCCAGAAGCGAGACCCTCGTTAAGCTATTAGCAGGTAAGAGAAAGGAAATGAGGGGCCCGTTTGACAAACCTATGAAGGGAGCCAACAGTCACCGAAACCAAGGTGCATAGGGGAATGTTTTTTATGTGTTGTGCTTATCAGTGGGATATTGTAGTACTTAGATTAATAAATCGCTTAAAGAAAATTACTTATAAAGCAGCAGAAAAACAACCATGCCGCCGGTGGGATCAGAACCCACAACCTCCGAATATCGCGCTCGGTGCTCTTACCAACTGAGCTACGGCGACGGCTGTCCAATCTGCTGCTCTTGTAGGTATTTATGTTCATTGGGTGTAAGAGAACCTTGAGAGTGTTCACCAGCGCCACCCTCAACCATAGCGGCGGACGTAGCACGTCCTGTAATACCGCGAGCGTGACGTGGAACGTCATCTAACGGCGAGGGCGGAAACTGTGCGAGAGCCCTCTTAAGCTACCTATGGCATCAAGACTGCCAGAACCGAGACCCTCGTTAAGCTATTAGCAGGTAAGTTAAAGGAAATGAGGGGCCCGTTTGACAAACCTATGAAGGGAGCCAACAGTCACCGAAACCAAGGTGCATAGGGGAATGTTTTTTTATATGTTGTGCTTATCAGTGGGATATTGTAGTACTTAGATTAATAAATCGCTTAAAGAAAATTACTTATAAAGCAGCAGAAAAAACAACCATGCCGCCGGTGGGATCCGAACCCACAACCTCCGAATATCGCGCTCGGTGCTCTTACCAACTGAGCTACGGTGACGGCTGTCCAATCTGCTGCTCTCGTGGGTATTTATGTTCATTGGGTGTAAGCGCACATTGAGAGTGTTCACCAGCGCCACCCTCGACCATAGCGGCGGACGTAGCACGTCCTGTAATACCGCGAGCGTGACGTGGAACGTCATCTAACGGCGAGAACGGAAACTGTGCGAGAGCCCTCTTAAGCTACCTATGGCATCAAGACTGCCAGAACCAAAACCCTCGTTAAGCTATTAGCAGGTAAGTTAAAGGAAATGAGGGGCCCGTTTGACAAACCTATGAAGGGAGCCAACAGTCACCGAAACCAAGGTGCATAGGGGAATATTTTTTATGCGTTGTGCTGATCAGTGGGATATTATAGTACTTATATTAGTAAATCGCTTAAAGAAAATTACTTATAAAGCACCTGAAAAAACAACCATGCCGCCGGTGGGATCCTAACCAACGACCTCCAAATATCACATTCGGTGCTCTTACCAACTGAGCTACGGCGACGGCTGTTCAATCTGCTGCTCTCGTGGGTATTTATGTTCATTGGGTGTAAGCGAACCTTGAGAGTGTTCACCAGCGCCGCCCTCGGCCTTAGCGGCGGACATAGCACGTCCTGTATTACAGTGAGCGTGACGTGCAACGTCATCTAAGAACGAGGGCGGAAACTGTGCGAGAGCCCTCGTAAGCTACCTATGCCATCAAGACTGCCAGAACCAAGATCCTGGTTAAGCTATTAGCAGATAAGTTAAAGGAAATGAAGGGCCCGTTTGACAAACCTATGAAGGGTGCCAACAGTCACCGAAACCAAGGTGCATAGGGGAATGTTTTTTTTGTGTTTGGCTTATCAGTGGGATCATATAGTACTTAAAATAATAAATCGCTCAAAGAAAATTACTTATAAAGCAGCAGAAGAAACAACCATGCCGCCGGTGGGATCCGAACCCATGACCTCCGAATATCGCGTCCGGTGCTCCTACCAACTGAGCTACGGCGACGGCTGTCCAATCTGCTGCTCTGGAGGGTATTTATGTTCATTGGGTGTAAGCGAACCTTGAGAGTGTTCACCAGTGCCACCCTCGACCTTAGCGGCGGACGTAGCACGTCCTGTAAACCGCGAGCGTGATGTGGAACGGAATCTAACGGCGAGGGCGGAAACTGTGCGAGAGCCCTCTTAAGCCTCCTATGGCATCAAGACTCCCAGAACCCAGACCCTCGTTAAGCTATTAGCAGGTAAGTTAAAAGAAATGAGGGGCCCGTTTGACAAACCTATGAAGGGAGACAACAGTCACCGAAACCAAGGTGCATAGGGGAATGTTTTTATGTGTTGTGCTTATCAGTGGGATATTATAGTACTTAGAATAATAAATCGCTTAAAGAAACTTACTTATAAAGCAGCAGAAAAACAACCATGCCGCCGGTGGGATCCGAACCCACGACCTCCGAATATTGCGTTCGGTGCTCTTACCAACTGAGCTACGGCGACGGCTGTCCAATCTGCTGCTCTCGTGGGTATTTATGTTCATTGGGTGTAAGCGAACCTTGAGAGTGTTCACCAGTGCCACCCTCGACCTTAGCGGCGGACGTAGCACGTCCTGTAACACCGCGAGCGTGACGTGGAACGTCATCTAAGGACGAGAGCGGAAACTGTGCGAGAGCCCTCTTAATCTACCTATGGCATCAAGACTGCCAGAACCGAGACCCTCGCTAAGCTATTAGCAGGTAAGTTAAAGGAAAAGAGGGGCCCGTTTGACAAACCTATGAAGGGAGCCAACAGTCACCGAAACAAGGTGCATAGGGGAATGTTTTTTATGTGTTGTGCTTACCAGTGGGATATTATAGTACTTAGATTAATAAATCGCTTAAAGAAAATAACTTATAATGCAACAAAAAAAACAACCATGCCGCCGGTGGGATCCGAACCCACGACCTCCGAATATCGCGTCCGGTGCTCTTACCAACTGAGCTACGGCGACGGCTGTCCAATCTGCTGCTCTCGTGGGAATTTATGTTCATTTGGTGTAAGCGAACCTTTAGAGTGTTCACCAGCGAGACCCTCGACCTATAGCGGCGGACGTAGCACGTTCTGCAATACTGCAAGCGTGACGTGGAACGTCATCAAAGGACGAGGGCGGAAACTGTGCGAGAGCCCTCTTAAGCTACCTATGGCATCAGGACTGCCAGAACCGAGACCCTCGTTAAGCTATTAGCAGGTAAGTTAAAGGAAAGGAGGGGCCCGTTTGACAAACCTATGAAGGTAGCCAACAGTCACCGAAGCCAAGGTGCATAGGGGAATGTTTTTTATGCGTTGTGCTGATCAGTGGGATATTATAGTACTTATATTAGTAAATCGCTTAAAGAAAATTACTTATAAAGCGCCTGAAAAACAACCATGCCGCCGGTGGGATCCTAACCAACGACCTCCAAATATCACGTTCGGTGCTCTTACCAACTGAGCTACGGCGACGGCTGTCGAATCTGCTGCTTTCGTGGGGATTTATGTTCATTGGGTGTAAGCGAACCTTGAGAGTGTTCACCAGCGCCACCCTCGCCCTTAGCCGCGGACGTAGCACGTCCTGTAATACAGCGAGCGTGACGTGGAACGTCATCTAAGGACGAGTGCGGAAAATGTGCGAGAGCCCTCTTAAGCTACCTATGGCATGAAGACTGCCAAAACCGAGACCCTCGTTAAGCTATTAGCAGGTAAGTTAAAAGAAATGAGGGGCCCGTTTGACAAACCTATGAAGGGAGCCAACAGTCACCGAAACCAAGGTGCATAGGGGAATGTTTTTTTTATGTGTTGTGCTTATCAGTGGGATATTGTAGTACTTAGATTAATAAATCGTTTAAAGAATATACTTTTAAAGCAGCAGAAAAAACAATCAAGCCGCCAGTGGGATCCGAACCTACGACCCCCGAATATCGCGTCCGGTGCTCTTACCAACTGAGCTACGGCAACGGCTCTCCAATCTGCTGCTCTCGTGGGTAATTATGTTCATTGGGTGTAAGCGAACCTTGAGAGTGTTCACCAGCGCCACCCTCGACCATAGCGGCGGACGTAGCACGTCCTGTAATACCGCGAGCGTGACGTGGAACGTCACCTAACGGCGAGGGCGGAAACTGTGCGAGAGCCCTCATAAACTACCTATGGCATCAAAACTGCCAGAACAGAGACCCTCGCTAAGCCATTAGCAGGTATGTTAAAGGAAATGAGGGGCCCGTTTGACAAACCTATGAAGGGAGCCAACAGTCACCGAAACCAAGGTGCATAGGGGAATGTTTTTTATGTGTCGTGCTTACCAGTGGGATAATATAGTACTTAGATTAATAAATCGCTTAAAGAAAATTACTTATAAAGCAGCAGAAAAAATAACCATGCCGCCGGTAGGATCCGAAGCCACGACCGCAGAATATCGCTTCCGGTGCTCTTACCAACTGAGCTACGGCGACGGCTGTCCAATCTGCTGCTCTCGTGGGAATTTATGTTCATTGGGAGTAAGCGAACCTTTAGAGTGTTCACCAGCGCCACCCTCGACCTATAGCGGCGGACGTAGCACGTTCTGCAATACTGCGAGCGTGACGTGGAACGTCATCAAAGGACGAGGGCGGAAACTGTGCGAGAGCCCTCTTAAGCTACCTATGGCATCAGGACTGCCAGAACCGAGACCCTCGTTAAGCTATTAGCAGGTAAGTTAAAGGAAAGGAGGGGCCCGTTTGACAAACCTATGAAGGGAGCCAACAGTCACCGAAACCAAGGTGCATAGGGGAATGTTTTTTTTTATGTGTTGTGCTTATCAGTGGGATATTGTAGTACTTAGATTAATAAATCGCTTAAAGAAAATTACTTATAAAGCAGCAGAAAAACAACCATGCCGCCGGTGGGATCAGAACCCACAACCTCAGAATATCGCGCTCGGTGCTCTTACCAACTGAGCTACGGCGACGGCTGTCCAATCTGCTGCTCTCGTGGGTATTTATGTTCATTGGGTGTAAGAGAACCTTGAGAGTGTTCACCAGCGCCACCCTCGACCATAGCGGCGGACGTAGCACGTCCTGTAATACCGCGAGCGTGACGTGGAACGTCATCTAAAGACGAGGGCGTAAACTGTGCGAGAGCCCTCTTAAGCTACCTATGGCATCAAGACTGCCAGAACGGAGACCCTCGTTAAGCTATTAGCAGGTAAGTTAAAGGAAATGAGGGGCCCGTTTGACAAACCTATGAAGGGAGCCAACAGTCACCGAAACCGAGGTGCATAGGGGAATGTTTTTTATGTGTTGTGCTTATCAGTGGAATATTGTAGTACCTAGATTTATAAATAGCTTAAAGAAAATACTTATAAAGCAAAAAAAAACAACCATGCCGCCGGTGGGATCCGAACCCACGACCTCCGAATATCGCGTCCGGTGCTCTTACCAACTGAGCTACAGCGACGGCTGTCCTATCTGATGCTCAAGTGGGTATTTATGTTCATTGGTTGTAAGCGAACCTTGAGAGTGTTCACCAGCGCCAACCTCCACCATAGAGGCGAACGTAGCACGTCCTGTAATACCGCGAGCGTCACGTGGAACGTCATCTAACGGCGAGGGCGGAAACTGTGCGAGAGCCCTCTTAAGCTACCTATGGCATCAAGACTGCCAGAACCAAGACCCTCGTTAAGCTATTAGCAGGTAAGTTAAAGCAAATGAGGGGCCCTTTTGACAAACCTATGAAGGGAGCCAATAGTCACCGAAACCAAGGTGCATAGGGGAATTTTTTTTTATGTGTTGTGCTTACCAGTGGGATATTATAGTACTTAGATTAATAAATCGCTTAAAGAAAATTACTTATAAAGCAACAGAAAAAACAACCATGCCACCGGTCGGATCCGAACCCACGACCTCCGAATATCGCGTCCGGTGCTCTTACCAACTGAGCTACAGCGACGGCTGTCCTATCTGCTGCTCACGTGAGTATTTATGTTCATTGGTTGTAAGCGAACCTTGAGAGTGTTCACCAGCGCCACCCTCGACCATAGCGGCGAATGTAGCACGTCCTGTAATACCGCGAGCGTGACGTGGAACGTCATCTAACGGCGAGGGCGGAAGCTGTGCGAGAGCCCTCTTAAGCTACCTATGGCATCAAGACTGCCAGAACCGAGACCTTCGTTAAGCTATAAGCAGGTAAGTTAAAGGAAATGAGGGGCCCGTTTGACAAACCTATTAAGGGAGCCAACAGTCACCGAAACCAAGGTGCATAGGGGAATGTTTATTTATGTGTTTTGCTTATCAGTGGGATATTGTAGTACTTAGATTAAAAAATCGCTTAAAGAAAATTACTTATAAAGCAGCAGAAAAAACAACCATGCCGCCGGTAGGATCCGAACCCACGACCTCCGAATATCGCGTCCGGTGCTCTTACCAACTGAGCTACGGCGACGGCTGTCCAATCTGCTGCTCTCGTGGGAATTTATGTTCATTTGGTGTAAGCGAACCTTTAGAGTGTTCACCAGCGAGACCCTCGACCTATAGCGGCAAACGTAGCACGTTCTGCAATACTGCGAGCGTGACGTGGAACGTCATCAAAGGACGAGGGCGGAAACTGTGCGAGAGCCCTCTTAAGCTACCTATGGCATCAGGACTGCCAGAACCGAGACCCTCGTTAAGCTATTAGCAGGTAAGTTAAAGGAAAGGAGGGGCCCGTTTGACAAACCTATGAAGGGAGCCCACAGTCACCGAAGCCAAGGTGCATAGGGGAATGTTTTTTATGCGTTGTGCTGATCAGTCGGATATTATAGTACTTATATTAGTAAATCGCTTAAAGAAAATTACTTATAAAGCGCCTGAAAAACAACCATGCCGCCGGTGGGATTCTAACCAACGACCTCCAAATATCACGTTCGGTGCTCTTACCAACTGAGCTACGGCGACGGCTGTCGAATCTGCTGCTTTCGTGGGGATTTATGTTCATTGGGTGTAAGCGAACCTTGAGAGTGTTCACCAGCGCCACCCTCGCCCTTAGCCGCGGACGTAGCACGTCCTGTAATACAGCGAGCGTGACGTGGAACGTCATCTAAGGACGAGTGCGGAAAATGTGCGAGAGCCCTCTTAAGCTACCTATGGCATGAAGACTGCCAAAACCGAGACCCTCGTTAAGCTATTAGCAGGTAAGTTAAAAGAAATGAGGGGCCCGTTTGACAAACCTATGAAGGGAGCCAACAGTCACCGAAACCAAGGTGCATAGGGGAATGTTTTTTTTATGTGTTGTGCTTATCAGTGGGATATTGTAGTACTTAGATTAATAAATCGTTTAAAGAATATACTTTTAAAGCAGCAGAAAAAACAATCAAGCCGCCAGTGGGATCCGAACCTACGACCCCCGAATATCGCGTCCGGTGCTCTTACCAACTGAGCTACGGCAACGGCTCTCCAATCTGCTGGTCTCGTGGGTAATTATGTTCATTGGGTGTAAGCGAACCTTGAGAGTGTTCACCAGCGCCACCCTCGACCATAGCGGCGGACGTAGCACGTCCTGTAATACCGCGAGCGTGACGTGGAACGTCACCTAACGGCGAGGGCGGAAACTGTGCGAGAGCCCTCTTAAGCTACCTATGGCGTCAAGACTGCCAGAACCAAGACCCTCGTTAAGCTATTAGCAGGTAAGTTAAAGGAAATGAGGGGCCCGTTTGACAAACCTATGAAGGGAGCCAACAGTCACCGAAACCAAGGTGCATAGGGGAATGTTTTTTTATGTGTTGTGCTTATCAGTGGGATATTGTAGTACTTAGATTAATAAATCGCTTAAAGAAAATTACTTATAAACCAGCAGAAAAACAACCATGCCGCCGGTGGGATCAGAACCCACAACCTCAGAATATCGCGCTCGGTGCTCTTACCAACTGAGCTATTGCGACGGCTGTCCAATCTGCTGCTCTCGTGGGTATTTATGTTCATTGGGTGTAAGAGAACCTTGAGAGTGTTCACCAGCGCCACCCTCGACCATAGCGGCGGACGTAGCACGTCCTGTAATACCGCGAGCGTGACGTGGAACGTCATCTAAAGACGAGGGCGTAAACTGTGCGAGAGCCCTCTTAAGCTACCTATGGCATCAAGACTGCCAGAACGGAGACCCTCGTTAAGCTATTAGCAGGTAAGTTAAAGGAAATGAGGGGCCCGTTTGACAAACCTATGAAGGGAGCCAACAGTCACCGAAACCGAGGTGCATAGGGGAATGTTTTTTATGTGTTGTGCTTATCAGTGGAATATTGTAGTACCTAGATTTATAAATAGCTTAAAGAAAATACTTATAAAGCAAAGAAAACAACCATGCCGCCGGTGGGATCCGAACCCACGACCTCCGAATATCGCGTCCGGTGCTCTTACCAACTGAGCTACAGCGACGGCTGTCCTATCTGATGCTCAAGTGGGTATTTATGTTCATTGGTTGTAAGCGAATTTTGAGAGTGTTCACCAGCGCCAACCTCCACCATAGAGGCGAACGTAGCACGTCCTGTAATACCGCGAGCGTCACGTGGAACGTCATCTAACGGCGAGGGCGGAAACTGTGCGAGAGCCCTCTTAAGCTACCTATGGCATCAAGACTGCCAGAACCAAGACCCTCGTTAAGCTATTAGCAGGTAAGTTAAAGCAAATGAGGGGCCCTTTTGACAAGCCTATGAAGGGAGCCAATAGTCACCGAAACCAAGGTGCATAGGGGAATTTTTTTTTATGTGTTGTGCTTACCAGTGGGATATTATAGTACTTAGATTAATAAATCGCTTAAAGAAAATTACTTATAAAGCAACAGAAAAAACAACCATGCCACCGGTCGGATCCGAACCCACGACCTCCGAATATCGCGTCCGGTGCTCTTACCAACTGAGCTACAGCGACGGCTGTCCTATCTGCTGCTCACGTGGGTATTTATGTTCATTGGTTGTAAGCGAACCTTGAGAGTGTTCACCAGCGCCACCCTCGACCATAGCGGCGAACGTAGCACGTCCTGTAATACCGCGAGCGTGACGTGGAACGTCATCTAACGGCGAGGGCGGAAGCTGTGCGAGAGCCCTCTTAAGCTACCTATGGCATCAAGACTGCCAGAACCGAGACCTTCGTTAAGCTATAAGCAGGTAAGTTAAAGGAAATGAGGGGCCCGTTTGACAAACCTATTAAGGGAGCCAACAGTCACCGAAACCAAGGTGCATAGGGGAATGTTTATTTATGTGTTTTGCTTATCAGTGGGATATTGTAGTACTTAGATTAAAAAATCGCTTAAAGAAAATTACTTATAAAGCAGCAGAAAAAACAACCATGCCGCCGGTAGGATCCGAACCCACGACCGCAGAATATCGCGTCCGGTGCTCTTACCAACTGAACTACGGCAACGGCTGTCCAATCTGCTTCTCTCGTGGGCATTTATGTTCATTGGGTGTAAGCGAACCTTGAGAGTGTTCACCAGCGCCACCCTCGACCATAGCGGCGGACGTAGCACGTCCTGTAAACCGCGAGCGTGATGTGGAACGTAATCTAACGGCGAGGGCGGAAACTGTGCGAGAGCCCTCTTAAGCTACCTATGGCATCAAGACTCCCAGAACCCAGACCCTCGTTAAGCTATTAGCAGGTAAGTTAAAGGAAATGAGGGGCCCGTTTGACAAACCTATGAAGGGAGACAACAGTCACCGAAACCAAGGTGCATAGGGGAATGTTTTTATGTGTTGTGCTTATCAGTGGGATATTATAGTACTTAGAATAATAAATCGCTTAAAGAAAATTACTTATAAAGCAGCAGAAAAACAACCATGCCGCCGGTGGGATCCGAACCCACGACCTCCGAATATCGCGTTCGGTGCTCTTACCAACTGAGCTACGGCGACGGCTGTCCAATGTGCTGCTCTCGTGGGTATTTATGTTCATTGGGTGTAAGCGAACCTTGAGAGTGTTCACCAGCGCAACCCTCGACCTATAGCGGCGGACGTAGCACGTTCTGCAATACTGCGAGCGTGACGTGGAACGTCATCTAACGGCGAGGGCGGAAACTGTGCGAGAGCCCTCTTAAGCTACCTATGGCATCAAGACTGCCAGAACCGAGACCCTCGTTAAGCTATTAGCAGGTAAGTTAAAGCAAATGAGGGGCCCGTTTGACAAACCTATGAAGGGAGCCAACAGTCACCGAAACCGAGGTGCATAGGGGAATATTTTTTATGTGTTGTGCTTATCAGTGGGATATTATAGTACTTAAATTAAAAAATCGTTTAAAAATACTTATAAAGCAGCAGAAAAAACAACCATGTCGCCGGTGGGATCCGAACCCACGACCTCCGAATATCGCGTCCGGTGCTCTTACCAACTGAGCTACGGCGACGGCTGTCCAATCTGCTGCTCTCGTGGGTATTTATGTTCATTGTGTGTAAGCGAACCTTGAGAGTGTTCAGCAGCGCCACCCTCGACCATAGCGGCGGATGTAGCACGTCCTGTAATACCGCGAGAGTGACGTGGAACGTCATCTAACGGCGAGGGCGGAAACTGTGCGAGAGCCCTCTTAAGCTACCTATGACATCAAGACTGCCAGAACCGAGACCCTCGTTAAGCTATAAGCAGGTAAGTTAAAGGAAATGAGGGGCCCGTTTGACAAACCTATTAAGGGAGCCAACAGTCACCGAAACCAAGGTGCATAGGGCAATGTTTATTTATGTGTTTTGCTTATCAGTGGGATATTGTAGTACTTAGATTAAAAAATCGCTTAAAGAAAATTACTTATAAAGCAGCAGAAAAAACAACCATGCCGCCGGTGGGATCCGAACCCACGACCGCAGAATATCGCGTCCGGTGCTCTTACCAACTGAACTACGGCAACGGCTGTCCAATCTGCTGCTCTCGTGGGTATTTATGTTCATTGGGTGTAAGCGAACCTTGAGAGTGTTCACCAGCGCCACCCTCGACCATAGCGGCGGACGTAGCACGTCCTTTAAACCGCGAGCGTGATGTGGAACGTAATCTAACGGCGAGGGCGGAAACTGTGCGAGAGCCCTCTTAAGCTACGTATGGCATGAAGACTGCCAAAACCGAGACCCTCGTTAAGCTATTAGCAGGCAAGTTAAAGGAAATGAGGGGCCCGTTTGACAAACCTATGAAGGGAGCCAACAGTCACCGAAACCAAGGTGCATAGGGGAATGTTTTTTTATGTGTTTTGCTTATCAGTGGGATATTGTAGTACTTAGATTATTAAATCGTTTAAAGAATATACTTATAAAGCAGCAGAAAAAACAACCAAGCCGCCAGTGGGATCCGAACCCACGACCTCCCAATATCGCGTCCGGTGCTCATACCAACTGAGCTACGGCGACAGCTGTCCAATCTGCTGCTCTCGTGGGTATTTATGTTCATTGGGTGTAAGAGAACTTTGAGAGTGTTCACCAGCGCCACCCTCGACCATAGCGGCGGACGTAGCACGTCCTGTAATACCGCGAGCGTGACGTGGAACGTCATCTAACGGCGAGGGCGGAAACAGTGCGAGAGCCCTCTTAAGCTACCTATGGCATCAAGACTGCCAGAACCGAGACCCTCGTTAAGCTATTAGCAGGTAAGTTAAACGAAATGAGGGGCCCGTTTGACAAACCTATGAAGGGAGCCAACAATCACCGAAACCAAGGTGCATAGGGGATTGTTTTTTATGTGTTGTGCTTATCAGTGGGATATTGTAGTACTTATATTAATAAATACCTTAAAGAAAATACTTATAAAGCAGCAGCAAAAACAACCATGCCGCCGGTGGGATCCGAACCCACGACCGCCGAATATCGCGTCCGGTGCTCTTACCAACTGAGCTACGGCGACGGCTGTCCAATGTGCTGCTCTCGTGGGTATTTATGTTCATTGCGTGTAAGCGAACCTTGAGAGTGTTCACCAGCGCCACCCTCGACCATAGCGGCGGACGTAGCACGTTCTGCAATACTGCGAGCGTGACGTGGAACGTCATCAAAGGAGGAGGGCGGAAACTGTGCGAGAGCCCTCTTAAGCTACCTATGCCATCAAGACTGCCAGAACCGAGACCCTCGTTAAGGTTTTAGAAGGTCATTTAAAGGAAATGAGGGGCCCGTTTGACAAACCTATGAAGGGAGCCAACAGTCACCGAATCCAAGGTGCATAGGGGAATGTTTCTTTATGCGTTGTGCTGATCAGTGGGATATTATAGTTCTTATATTAGTAAATCGCTTAAAGAAAATTACTTATAAAGCGCCTGAAAAACAACCATGCCGCCGGTGGGATCCGAACCCACGACCGCAGAATATCGCGTCCGGTGCTCTTACCAACTGAACTACGACAACGGCTGTCCAATCTGCTTCTCTCGTGGGCATTTATGTTCATTGGGTGTAAGCGAACCTTGAGAGTGTTCACCAGCGCCACCCTCGACCATAGCGGCGGACGTAGCACGTCCTGTAAACCGCGAGCGTGATGTGGAACGTAATCTAACGGCGAGGGCGGAAACTGTGCGAGAGCCCTCTTAAGCTACCTATGGCATCAAGACTCCCAGAACCCAGACCCTCGTTAAGCTATTAGCAGGTAAGTTAAAGGAAATGAGGGGCCCGTTTGACAAACCTATGAAGGGAGCCAACAGTCACCGAAACCAAGGTGCATAGGGGAATGTTTTTATGTGTTGTGCTTATCAGTGGGATATTATAGTACTTAGAATAATAAATCGCTTAAAGAAAATTACTTATAAAGCAGCAGAAAAACAACCATGCCGCCGGTGGGATCCGAGCCCACGTCCTCCGAATATCGCGTTCGGTGCTCTTACCAACTGAGCTACGGCGACGGCTGTCCAATCTGCTGCTCTCGTGGGTATTTATGTTCATTGGGTGTAAGCGAACCTTGAGAGTGTTCACCAGTGCCACCCTCGACCTTAGCGGCGGACGTGCACGTCCTGTAATACCGCGAGCGTGACGTGGAACGTCATCTAAGGACGAGGGCGGAAACTGTGCGAGAGCCCTCTTAATCTACCTATGGCATCAAGACTGCCAGAACCGAGACCCTCGCTAAGCTGTTAGCAGGTAAGTTAAAGGAAATGAGGGGCCCGTTTGACAAACCTATGAAGGGAGCCAACAGTCACCGAAACAAGGTGCATAGGGGAATGTTTTTTTATGTGTTGTGCTTACCAGTGGGATATTATAGTACTTAGATTATTAAATCGCTTAAAGAAAATTACTTATAATTCAACAAAAAAAACAACCATGCCGCCGGTGGGATCCGAACCCACGACCTCCGAATATCGCATCCGGTGCTCTTACCAACTGAGCTACGGCGACGGCTGTCCAATCTGCTGCTCTCGTGGGAATTTATGTTCATTGGGTGTAAGCGAGCCTTTAGAGTGTTCACCAGCGCCACCCTCTACATAGCGGCGGACGTAGCACGTCCTGTAATACCGCGAGCGTGACGTGGAACGTCATCTAAGGACGAGTGCGGAAAATGTGCGAGAGCCCTCTTAAGCTACCTATGGCATCAAGACTGCCAGAACCGAGACCCTCGCTAAACTATTAGCAGGTTAATTAAAGGAAGTGAGGGGCCCGTTTGACAAACCTATGAAGGGAGCCAACAGTCACCGAAACCAAGGTGCATAGGGGAATGTTTTTTTTTATGTGTTGTGCTTATCAGTGGGATAGTGTAGTACTTAGATTAATAAATCGTTTAAAGAATATACTTATAAAGCAGCAGAAAAAACAACCAAGCCGCCAGTGGGATACGAACCTACGACCGCCGAATATCGCGTCCGGTGCTCTTACCAACTGAGCTACGGCAACGGCTCTCCAATCTGCTGCTCTCGTGGGTAATTATGTTCATTGGGTGTAAGCGAACCTTGAGAGTGTTCACCAGCGCCACCCTCGACCATAGCGGCGGACGTAGCACGTCCTGTAATACCGCGAGCGCGACGTGGAACGTCACCTAACGACGAGGGCGGAAACTGTGCGAGAGCCCTCATACGCTACCTATGGCATCAAAACTGCCAGAACCGAGACCCTCGCTAAGCTATTAGCAGGTATGTAAAGGAAATGAGGGGCCCGTTTGACAAACCTATGAAGGGAGCCAACAGTCACCGAAACCAAGGTGCATAGGGGAATGTTTTTTTATGTGTTGTGCTTACCAGTGGGATATTATAGTACTTAGATTAATAAATCGCTTAAAGAAAATTACTTTAAAGCAACAGAAAAAACAACCATGCCGCCGGTGGGATCCGAACCCACGACCTCCGAATATCGCGTCCGGTGCTCTTACCAACTGAGCTACGGCGACGGCTGTCCAATCTGCTGCTCTCGTGGGTATTTATGTTCATTGGGTGTAAGGGAACCTTGAGAGTGTTCACCAGCGCCACCCTCGACCTTAGCGGCGGACGTAGCACGTCCTGTAATACAGCGAGCGTGACGTGGAACGTCACCTAACGGCGAGGGCGGAAACTGTGCGAGAGCCTTCTTAAGCTACCTATGGCGTCAAGACTGCCAGAAGCGAGACCCTCGTTAAGCTATTAGCAGGTAAGAGAAAGGAAATGAGGGGCCCGTTTGACAAACCTATGAAGCGAGCCAACAGTCACCGAAACCAAGGTGCATAGGGGAATGTTTTTTTTATGTTTTGTGTTTATCAGTGGGATATTGTAGTACTTAGATTAATAAATCGCTTAAAGAAAATTACTTATAAAGCAGCAGAAAAAACAACCATGCCGCCGGTGGGATCAGAACCCACAACCTCCGAATATCGCGCTCGGTGCTCTTACCAACTGAGCTACGGCGACGGCTGTCCAATCTGCTGCTCTCGTAGGTATTTATGTTCATTGGGTGTAAGAGAACCTTGAGAGTGTTCACCAGCGCCACCCTCGACCATAGCGGCGGACGTAGCACGTCCTGTAATACCGCGAGCGTGACGTGGAACGTCATCTAACGGCGAGGGCGGAAACTGTGCGAGAGCCCTCTTAAGCTACCTATGCCATCAAGACTGCCAGAACCAAGATCCTGGTTAAGCTATTAGCAGATAAGTTAAAGGAAATGAAGGGCCCGTTTGACAAACCTATGAAGGGTGCCAACAGTCACCGAAACCAAGGTGCATAGGGGAATGTTTTTTTTGTGTTTGGCTTATCAGTGGGATCATATAGTACTTAAAATAATAAATCGCTCAAAGAAAATTACTTATAAAGCAGCAGAAGAAACAACCATGCCGCCGGTGGGATCCGAACCCATGACCTCCGAATATCGCGTCCGTTGCTCCTACCAACTGAGCTACGGCGACGGCTATCCAATCTGCTGCTCTGGAGGGTATTCATGTTCATTGGGTGTAAGCGAACCTTGAGAGTGTTCACCAGTGCCACCCTCGACCTTAGCGGCGGACGTAGCACGTCCTGTAATACCGCGAGCGTGACGTGGAACGTCATCTAAGGACGAGGGCGGAAACTGTGCGAGAGCCCTCTTAATCTACCTATGGCATCAAGACTGCCAGAACCGAGACCCTCGCTAAGCTATTAGCAGGTAAGTTAAAGGAAAAGAGGGGCCCGTTTGACAAACCTATGAAGGGAGCCAACAGTCACCGAAACAAGGTGCATAAGGGAATGTTTTTTATGTGTTGTGCTTACCAGTGGGATATTATAGTACTTAGATTAATAAATCGCTTAAAGAAAATTACTTATAAAGCAGCAAAAAAAAACAACCATGCAGCCGGTGGGATCCGAACCCACGACCTCCGAATATCGCGTTCGGTGCTCTTACCAACTGAGCTACGGCGACGGCTGTTCAATCTGCTGCTCTCGTGGGTATTTATGTTCATTGGGTGTAAGCGAACCTTGAGAGTGTTCACCAGCGCCGCCCTCGACCTTAGCGGCGGACATAGCACGTCCTGTAATACAGTGAGCGTGACGTGGAACGTCATCTAAGAACGAGGGCGGAAACTGTGCGAGAGCCCTCGTAAGCTACCTATGCCATCAAGACTGCCAGAACCAAGATCCTGGTTAAGCTATTAGCAGATAAGTTAAAGGAAATGAAGGGCCCGTTTGACAAACCTATGAAGGGTGCCAACAGTCACCGAAACCAAGGTGCATAGGGGAATGTTTTTTTTGTGTTTGGCTTATCAGTGGGATCATATAGTACTTAAAATAATAAATCGCTTAAAAATACTTATAAAGCAGCAGAAAAAACAACCATGCCGCCGGTGGGATCCGATCCCACGACCTCCCAATATCGCGTCCGGTGCTCTTACCAACTGAGCTACGGCGACGGCTGTCCAATCTGCTGCTCTCGTGGGTATTTATGTTCATTGGGTGTAAGCGAACCTTGAGAGTGTTCACCAGCGCCACCCTCGACCATAGCGGCGGATGTAGCACGTCCTGTAATACCGCGAGCGTGACGTGGAACGTCACCTAACGGCGAGGGCGGAAACTGTGCGAGAGCCCTCTTAATCTACCTATGACATCAAGACTGCCAGAACCGAGACCCTCGTTAAGCTATAAGCAGGTAAGTTAAAGGAAATGAGGGGCCCGTTTGACAAACCTATTAAGGGAGCCAACAGTCACCGAAACCAAGGTGCATAGGGGAATGTTTATTTATGTGTTTTGCTTATCAGTGGGATATTGTAGTACTTAGATTAAAAAATCGCTTAAAGAAAATTACTTATAAAGCAGCAGAAAAAACAACCATGCCGCCGGTAGGATCCGAACCCACGACCGCAGAATATCGCGTCCGGTGCTCTTACCAACTGAACTACGGCAACGGCTGTCCAATCTGCTTCTCTCGTGGGCATTTATGTTCATTGGGTGTAAGCGAACCTTGAGAGTGTTCACCAGCGCCACCCTCGACCATAGCGGCGGACGTAGCACGTCCTGTAAACCGCGAGCGTGATGTGGAACGTAATCTAACGGCGAGGGCGGAAACTGTGCGAGAGCCCTCTTAAGCTACCTATGGCATCAAGAATCCCAGAACCCAGACCCTCGTTAAGCTATTAGCAGGTAAGTTAAAGGAAATGAGGGGCCCGTTTGACAAACCTATGAAGGGAGACAACAGTCACCGAAACCAAGGTGCATAGGGGAATGTTTTTATGTGTTGTGCTTATCAGTGGGATATTATAGTACTTAGAATAAAAAATCGCTTAAAGAAAATTACTTATAAAGCAGCAGAAAAACAACCATGCCGCCGGTGGGATCCGAACCCACGACCTCCGAATATCGCGTTCGGTGCTCTTACCATCTGAGCTACGGCGACAGCTGTCCAATCTGCTGCTCTCGTGGGTATTTATGTTCATTGGGTGTAAGCGAACCTTGAGAGTGTTCACCAGTGCCACCCTCGACCTTAGCGGCGGACGTAGCACGTCCTGTAATACCGCGAGCGTGACGTGGAACGTTATCTAAGGACGAGGGCGGAAACTGTGCGAGAGCCCTCTTAATCTACCTATGGCATCAAGACTGCCAGAACCGAGACCCTCGCTAAGCTATTAGCAGGTAAGTTAAAGGAAATGAGGGGCCCGTTTGACAAACCTATGAAGGGAGCCAACAGTCACCGAAACCAAGGTGCATAGGGGAATGTTTATTTATGTGTTGTGCTTATCAGTGGGATATTGTAGTACTTAGATTAAAATATCGCCTAAAGAAAATTACTTATAAAGCAGCAGAAAAAACAACCATGCCGCCGGTGGGATCCGAACCCACGACCGCCGAATATCACGTCCGGTGCTCTTACCAACTGAGCTACGGCGACGGCTGTCCAATGTGCTGCTCTCGTGGGTATTTATGTTCATTGGGTGTAAGCGAACCTTGAGAGTGTTCACCAGCGCCACCCTCGACCTATAGCGGCGGACGTAGCACGTTCTGCAATACTGCGAGCGTGACGTGGAACGTCATCAAAGGACGAGGGCGGAAACTGTGCGAGAGCCCTCTTAAGCTACCTATGGCATCAAGACTGCCAGAACCGAGACCCTCGTTAAGCTATTAGCAGGTAAGTTAAAGGAAAGGAGGGGCCCGTTTGACAAACCTATGAAGGGAGCCAACAGTCACCGAAACCAAGGTGCATAGGGGAATGTTTTTTATGCGTTGTGCTGATCAGTGGGATATTATAGCCCTTATATTAGTAAATCGCTTAAAGAAAATTACTTATAAAGCGCCTGAAAAACAACCATGCCGCCGGTGGGATCCTAACCAACGACCTCCAAATATCACGTTCGGTGCTCTTACCAACTGAGCTACGGCGACGGCTGTCGAATCTGCTGCTTTCGTGGGTATTTATGTTCATTGGGTGTAAGCGAACCTTGAGAGTGTTCACCAGCGCCACCCTCGACCTTAGCGGCGGACGTAGCACGTCCTGTAATACCGCGAGCGTCACGTGGAACGTCATCTAAAGACGAGGGCGTAAACTGTGCGAGAGCCCTCTTAAGCTACCTATGGCATCAAGACTGCCAGAACGGAGACCCTCGTTAAGCTATTAGCAGGTAAGTTAAAAGAAATGAGGGGCCCGTTTGACAAACCTATGAAGGGAGCCAACAGTCACCGAAACCAAGGTGCATAGGGGAATGTTTTTTTTATGTGTTGTGCTTATCAGTGGGATATTGTAGTACTTAGATTAATAAATCGTTTAAAGAATATACTTATAAAGCAGCAGAAAAAACAATCAAGCCGCATGTGGGATCCGAATCTACGACCGCCGAATATCGCGTCCGGTGCTCTTACCAACTGAGATACGGCAACGGCTCTCCAATCTGCTGCTCTCGTGGGTAATTATGTTCATTGGGTGTAAGCGAACATTGAGAGTGTTCACCAGCGCCCCCCTCTACCATAGCGGCGGACGTAGCACGTCCTGTAATGCCGCGAGCGTGACGTGGAACGTCACCTAACGGCGAGGGCGGAAACTGTGCGAGAGCCCTCATAAGCTACCTATGGCATCAAAACTGCCAGAACCGAGACCCTCGCTAAGCTATTAGCAGGTATGTTAAAGGAAATGAAGGGCCCGTTTGACAAACCTATGAAGGGAGCCAACAGTCACCGAAACCAAGGTGCATAGGGGAATGTTTTTTATGTGTTGTGCTTACCAGTGGGATATTATAGTACTTAGATTAATAAATCGCTTAAAAAAAATTACTTTAAAGCAACAGAAAAAACAACCATGCCGCCGGTGGGATCCGAACCAACGACCTCCGAATATCGCGTCCGGTGCTCTTACCAACTGAGCTACGGCGACGGCTGTCCAATCTGCTGCTCTCGTGGGTATTTATGTTCATTGGGTGTAAGCGAACCTTGAGAGTGTTCACCAGCGCCAACCTCCACCATAGAGGCGAACGTCGCACGTCCTGTAATACCGCGAGCGTCACGTGGAACGTCATCTAACGGCGAGGGCGGAAACTGTGCGAGAGCCCTCTTAAGCTACCTATGGCATCAAGACTGCCAGAACCGAGACCCTCGTTAAGCTATTAGCAGGTAAGTTAAAGCAAATGAGGGGCCCGTTTGACAAACCTATGAAGGGAGCCAACAGTCACCGAAACCGAGGTGCATAGGGGAATATTTTTTATGTGTTGTGCTTATCAGTGGGATATTATAGTACTTAAATTAAAAAATCATTTAAAAATACTTATAAAGCAGCAGAAAAAACAACCATGTCGCCGGTGGGATCCGAACCCACGACCTCCGAATATCGCGTCCGGTGCTCTTACCAACTGAGCTACGGCGACGGCTGTCCAATCTGCTGCTCTCGTGGGAATTTATGTTCATTGGGTGTAAGCGAGCCTTTAGAGTGTTCACCAGCGCCACCCTCTACATAGCGGCGGACGTAGCACGTCCTGTAATACCGCGAGCGTGACGTGGAACGTCATCTAAGGACGAGTGCGGAAAATGTGCGAGAGCCCTCTTAAGCTACCTATGGCATCAAGACTGCCAGAACCGAGACCCTCGCTAAACTATTAGCAGGTTAATTAAAGGAAGTGAGGGGCCCGTTTGACAAACCTATGAAGGGAGCCAACAGTCACCGAAACCAAGGTGCATAGGGGAATGTTTTTTTTTATGTGTTGTGCTTATCAGTGGGATAGTGTAGTACTTAGATTAATAAATCGTTTAATGAATATACTTATAAAGCAGCAGAAAAAACAACCAAGCCGCCAGTGGGATACGAACCTACGACCGCCGAATATCGCGTCCGGTGCTCTTACCAACTGAGCTACGGCAACGGCTCTCCAATCTGCTGCTCTCGTGGGTAATTATGTTCATTGGGTGTAAGCGAACCTTGAGAGTGTTCACCAGCGCCACCCTCGACCATAGCGGCGGACGTAGCACGTCCTGTATTACCGCGAGCGCGACGTGGAACGTCACCTAACGACGAGGGCGGAAACTGTGCGAGAGCCCTCATACGCTACCTATGGCATCAAAACTGCCAGAACCGAGACCCTCGCTAAGCTATTAGCAGGTATGTAAAGGAAATGAGGGGCCCGTTTGACAAACCTATGAAGGGAGCCAACAGTCACCGAAACCAAGGTGCATAGGGGAATGTTTTTTTATGTGTTGTGCTTACCAGTGGGATATTATAGTACTTAGATTAATAAATCGCTTAAAGGAAATTACTTTAAAGCAACAGAAAAAACAACCATGCCGCCGGTGGGATCCGAACCCACGACCTCCGAATATCGCGTCCGGTGCTCTTACCAACTGAGCTACGGCGACGGCTGTCCAATCTGCTGCTCTCGTGGGTATTTATGTTCATTGGGTGTAAGGGAACCTTGAGAGTGTTCACCAGCGCCACCCTCGACCTTAGCGGCGGACGTAGCACGTCCTGTAATACAGCGAGCGTGACGTGGAACGTCACCTAACGGCGAGGGCGGAAACTGTGCGAGAGCCTTCTTAAGCTACCTATGGCGTCAAGACTGCCAGAAGCGAGACCCTCGTTAAGCTATTAGCAGGTAAGAGAAAGGAAATGAGGGGCCCGTTTGACAAACCTATGAAGCGAGCCAACAGTCACCGAAACCAAGGTGCATAGGGGAATGTTTTTTTATGTTTTGTGTTTATCAGTGGGATATTGTAGTACTTAGATTAATAAATCGCTTAAAGAAAATTACTTATAAAGCAGCAGAAAAAACAACCATGCCGCCGGTGGGATCAGAACCCACAACCTCCGAATATCGCGCTCGGTGCTCTTACCAACTGAGCTACGGCGACGGCTGTCCAATCTGCTGCTCTCGTAGGTATTTATGTTCATTGGGTGTAAGAGAACCTTGAGAGTGTTCACCAGCGCCACCCTCGACCATAGCGGCGGACGTAGCACGTCCTGTAATACCGCGAGCGTGACGTGGAACGTCATCTAACGGCGAGGGCGGAAACTGTGCGAGAGCCCTCTTAAGCTACCTATGCCATCAAGACTGCCAGAACCAAGATCCTGGTTAAGCTATTAGCAGATAAGTTAAAGGAAATGAAGGGCCCGTTTGACAAACCTATGAAGGGTGCCAACAGTCACCGAAACCAAGGTGCATAGGGGAATGTTTTTTTTGTGTTTGGCTTATCAGTGGGATCATATAGTACTTAAAATAATAAATCGCTCAAAGAAAATTACTTATAAAGCAGCAGAAGAAACAACCATGCCGCCGGTGGGATCCGAACCCATGACCTCCGAATATCGCGTCCGTTGCTCCTACCAACTGAGCTACGGCGACGGCTGTCCAATCTGCTGCTCTGGAGGGTATTCATGTTCATTGGGTGTAAGCGAACCTTGAGAGTGTTCACCAGTGCCACCCTCGACCTTAGCGGCGGACGTAGCACGTCCTGTAATACCGCGAGCGTGACGTGGAACGTCATCTAAGGACGAGGGCGGAAACTGTGCGAGAGCCCTCTTAATCTACCTATGGCATCAAGACTGCCAGAACCGAGACCCTCGCTAAGCTATTAGCAGGTAAGTTAAAGGAAAAGAGGGGCCCGTTTGACAAACCTATGAAGGGAGCCAACAGTCACCGAAACAAGGTGCATAAGGGAATGTTTTTTATGTGTTGTGCTTACCAGTGGGATATTATAGTACTTAGATTAATAAATCGCTTAAAGAAAATTACTTATAAAGCAGCAAAAAAAAACAACCATGCAGCCGGTGGGATCCGAACCCACGACCTCCGAATATCGCGTTCGGTGCTCTTACCAACTGAGCTACGGCGACGGCTGTTCAATCTGCTGCTCTCGTGGGTATTTATGTTCATTGGGTGTAAGCGAACCTTGAGAGTGTTCACCAGCGCCGCCCTCGACCTTAGCGGCGGACATAGCACGTCCTGTAATACAGTGAGCGTGACGTGGAACGTCATCTAAGAACGAGGGCGGAAACTGTGCGAGAGCCCTCGTAAGCTACCTATGCCATCAAGACTGCCAGAACCAAGATCCTGGTTAAGCTATTAGCAGATAAGTTAAAGGAAATGAAGGGCCCGTTTGACAAACCTATGAAGGGTGCCAACAGTCACCGAAACCAAGGTGCATAGGGGAATGTTTTTTTTGTGTTTGGCTTATCAGTGGGATCATATAGTACTTAAAATAATAAATCGCTTAAAAATACTTATAAAGCAGCAGAAAAAACAACCATGCCGCCGGTGGGATCCGATCCCACGACCTCCCAATATCGCGTCCGGTGCTCTTACCAACTGAGCTACGGCGACGGCTGTCCAATCTGCTGCTCTCGTGGGTATTTATGTTCATTGGGTGTAAGCGAACCTTGAGAGTGTTCACCAGCGCCACCCTCGACCATAGCGGCGGATGTAGCACGTCCTGTAATACCGCGAGCGTGACGTGGAACGTCACCTAACGGCGAGGGCGGAAACTGTGCGAGAGCCCTCTTAATCTACCTATGACATCAAGACTGCCAGAACCGAGACCCTCGTTAAGCTATAAGCAGGTAAGTTAAAGGAAATGAGGGGCCCGTTTGACAAACCTATTAAGGGAGCCAACAGTCACCGAAACCAAGGTGCATAGGGGAATGTTTATTTATGTGTTTTGCTTATCAGTGGGATATTGTAGTACTTAGATTAAAAAATCGCTTAAAGAAAATTACTTATAAAGCAGCAGAAAAAACAACCATGCCGCCGGTAGGATCCGAACCCACGACCGCAGAATATCGCGTCCGGTGCTCTTACCAACTGAACTACGGCAACGGCTGTCCAATCTGCTTCTCTCGTGGGCATTTATGTTCATTGGGTGTAAGCGAACCTTGAGAGTGTTCACCAGCGCCACCCTCGACCATAGCGGCGGACGTAGCACGTCCTGTAAACCGCGAGCGTGATGTGGAACGTAATCTAACGGCGAGGGCGGAAACTGTGCGAGAGCCCTCTTAAGCTACCTATGGCATCAAGAATCCCAGAACCCAGACCCTCGTTAAGCTATTAGCAGGTAAGTTAAAGGAAATGAGGGGCCCGTTTGACAAACCTATGAAGGGAGACAACAGTCACCGAAACCAAGGTGCATAGGGGAATGTTTTTATGTGTTGTGCTTATCAGTGGGATATTATAGTACTTAGAATAAAAAATCGCTTAAAGAAAATTACTTATAAAGCAGCAGAAAAACAACCATGCCGCCGGTGGGATCCGAACCCACGACCTCCGAATATCGCGTTCGGTGCTCTTACCATCTGAGCTACGGCGACAGCTGTCCAATCTGCTGCTCTCGTGGGTATTTATGTTCATTGGGTGTAAGCGAACCTTGAGAGTGTTCACCAGTGCCACCCTCGACCTTAGCGGCGGACGTAGCACGTCCTGTAATACCGCGAGCGTGACGTGGAACGTCATCTAAGGACGAGGGCGGAAACTGTGCGAGAGCCCTCTTAATCTACCTATGGCATCAAGACTGCCAGAACCGAGACCCTCGCTAAGCTATTAGCAGGTAAGTTAAAGGAAATGAGGGGCCCGTTTGACAAACCTATGAAGGGAGCCAACAGTCACCGAAACCAAGGTGCATAGGGGAATGTTTATTTATGTGTTGTGCTTATCAGTGGGATATTGTAGTACTTAGATTAAAATATCGCCTAAAGAAAATTACTTATAAAGCAGCAGAAAAAACAACCATGCCGCCGGTGGGATCCGAACCCACGACCGCCGAATATCACGTCCGGTGCTCTTACCAACTGAGCTACGGCGACGGCTGTCCAATGTGCTGCTCTCGTGGGTATTTATGTTCATTGGGTGTAAGCGAACCTTGAGAGTGTTCACCAGCGCCACCCTCGACCTATAGCGGCGGACGTAGCACGTTCTGCAATACTGCGAGCGTGACGTGGAACGTCATCAAAGGACGAGGGCGGAAACTGTGCGAGAGCCCTCTTAAGCTACCTATGGCATCAAGACTGCCAGAACCGAGACCCTCGTTAAGCTATTAGCAGGTAAGTTAAAGGAAAGGAGGGGCCCGTTTGACAAACCTATGAAGGGAGCCAACAGTCACCGAAACCAAGGTGCATAGGGGAATGTTTTTTATGCGTTGTGCTGATCAGTGGGATATTATAGCCCTTATATTAGTAAATCGCTTAAAGAAAATTACTTATAAAGCGCCTGAAAAACAACCATGCCGCCGGTGGGATCCTAACCAACGACCTCCAAATATCACGTTCGGTGCTCTTACCAACTGAGCTACGGCGACGGCTGTCGAATCTGCTGCTTTCGTGGGTATTTATGTTCATTGGGTGTAAGCGAACCTTGAGAGTGTTCACCAGCGCCACCCTCGACCTTAGCGGCGGACGTAGCACGTCCTGTAATACCGCGAGCGTCACGTGGAACGTCATCTAAAGACGAGGGCGTAAACTGTGCGAGAGCCCTCTTAAGCTACCTATGGCATCAAGACTGCCAGAACGGAGACCCTCGTTAAGCTATTAGCAGGTAAGTTAAAAGAAATGAGGGGCCCGTTTGACAAACCTATGAAGGGAGCCAACAGTCACCGAAACCAAGGTGCATAGGGGAATGTTTTTTTTATGTGTTGTGCTTATCAGTGGGATATTGTAGTACTTAGATTAATAAATCGTTTAAAGAATATACTTATAAAGCAGCAGAAAAAACAATCAAGCCGCATGTGGGATCCGAATCTACGACCGCCGAATATCGCGTCCGGTGCTCTTACCAACTGAGATACGGCAACGGCTCTCCAATCTGCTGCTCTCGTGGGTAATTATGTTCATTGGGTGTAAGCGAACATTGAGAGTGTTCACCAGCGCCCCCCTCTACCATAGCGGCGGACGTAGCACGTCCTGTAATACCGCGAGCGTGACGTGGAACGTCACCTAACGGCGAGGGCGGAAACTGTGCGAGAGCCCTCATAAGCTACCTATGGCATCAAAACTGCCAGAACCGAGACCCTCGCTAAGCTATTAGCAGGTATGTTAAAGGAAATGAAGGGCCCGTTTGACAAACCTATGAAGGGAGCCAACAGTCACCGAAACCAAGGTGCATAGGGGAATGTTTTTTTATGTGTTGTGCTTACCAGTGGGATATTATAGTACTTAGATTAATAAATCGCTTAAAAAAAATTACTTTAAAGCAACAGAAAAAACAACCATGCCGCCGGTGGGATCCGAACCAACGACCTCCGAATATCGCGTCCGGTGCTCTTACCAACTGAGCTACGGCGACGGCTGTCCAATCTGCTGCTCTCGTGGGTATTTATGTTCATTGGGTGTAAGCGAACCTTGAGAGTGTTCACCAGCGCCAACCTCCACCATAGAGGCGAACGTCGCACGTCCTGTAATACCGCGAGCGTCACGTGGAACGTCATCTAACGGCGAGGGCGGAAACTGTGCGAGAGCCCTCTTAAGCTACCTATGGCATCAAGACTGCCAGAACCGAGACCCTCGTTAAGCTATTAGCAGGTAAGTTAAAGCAAATGAGGGGCCCGTTTGACAAACCTATGAAGGGAGCCAACAGTCACCGAAACCGAGGTGCATAGGGGAATATTTTTTATGTGTTGTGCTTATCAGTGGGATATTATAGTACTTAAATTAAAAAATCATTTAAAAATACTTATAAAGCAGCAGAAAAAACAACCATGTCGCCGGTGGGATCCGAACCCACGACCTCCGAATATCGCGTCCGGTGCTCTTACCAACTGAGCTACGGCGACGGCTGTCCAATCTGCTGCTCTCGTGGGTATTTATGTTCATTGTGTGTAAGCGAACCTTGAGAGTGTTCACCAGCGCCACCCTCGACCATAGCGGCGGATGTAGCACGTCCTGTAATACCGCGAGAGTGACGTGGAACGTCATCTAACGGCGAGGGCGGAAACTGTGCGAGAGCCCTCTTAAGCTACCTATGACATCAAGACTGCCAGAACCGAGACCCTCGTTAAGCTATAAGCAGGTAAGTTAAAGGAAATGAGGGGCCCGTTTGACAAACCTATTAAGGGATCCAACAGTCACCGAAACCAAGGTGCATAGGGCAATGTTTATTTATGTGTTTTGCTTATCAGTGGGATATTGTAGTACTTAGATTAAAAAATCGCTTAAAGAAAATTACTTATAAAGCAGCAGAAAAAACAATCATGCCGCCGGTGGGATCCGAACCCACGACCGCAGAATATCGCGTCCGGTGCTCTTACCAACTGAACTACGGCAACGGCTGTCCAATCTGCTGCTCTCGTGGGTATTTATGTTCATTGGGTGTAAGCGAACCTTGAGAGTGTTCACCAGCGCCACCCTCGACCATAGCGGCGGACGTAGCACGTCCTGTAAACCGCGAGCGTGATGTGGAACGTAATCTAACGGCGAGGGCGGAAACTGTGCGAGAGCCCTCTTAAGCTACCTATGGCATCAAAACTGCCAGAACCGAGACCCTCGCTAAGCTATTAGCAGGTATGTTAATGGAAATGAGGGGCCCGTTTGACAAACCTATGAAGGGAGCCAACAGTCACCGAAACCAAGGTGCATAGGGGAATGTTTTTTATGTGTTGTGCTTACCGGTGGGATATTATAGTACTTAAATTAATAAATCGCTTAAAGAAAATTACTTCAAAGCAAAAGAAAAAACAACCATGCCGCCGGTGGGATCCGAGCCCACGACCGCCGAATATCGCGACCGGTGCTCTTACCAACTGAGCTACGGCGACGGCTGTCCAATGTGCTGCTCTCGTGGGTATTTATGTTCATTGGGTGTAAGCGAACCTTGAGAGTGTTCACCAGCGCCACCCTCGACCTATAGCGGCGGACGTAGCACGTTCTGCAATACTGCGAGCGTGACGTGGAACGTCATCAAAGGACGAGGGCGGAAACTGTGCGAGTGCCCTCTTAAGCTACCTATGGCATCAAGACTGCCAGAACCGAGACCCTCGTTAAGCTATTAGCAGGTAAGTTAAAGGAAAGGAGGGGCCCGTTTGACAAACCTATGAAGGGAGCCAACAATCACCGAAACCAAGGTGCATAGGGGAATGTTTTTATGTGTTGTGCTTATCAGTGGGATATTATAGTACTTAGAATAATAAATCGCTTAAAGAAAATTACTTATAAAGCAGCAGAAAAAACAATCAAGCCGCCAGTGGGATCCGAACCTACGACCGCCGAATATCGCGTCCGGTGCTCTTACCAACTGAGCTACGGCAACGGCTCTCCAATCTGCTGCTCTCGTGGGTAATTATGTTCATTGGGTGTAAGCGAACCTTGAGAGTGTTCGCCAGCGCCACCCTCGACCATAGCGGCGGACGTAGCACGTCCTGTAATACCGCGAGCGTGACGTGGAACGTCACCTAACGGCGAGGGCGGAAACTGTGCGAGAGCCCTCATAAACTACCTATGGCATCAAAACTGCCAGAACCGAGACCCTCGCTAAGCTATTAGCAGGTATGTTAAAGGAAATGAGGGGCCCGTTTGACAAACCTCTGAAGGGAGCCAACAGTCACCGAAACCAAGGTGCATAGGGGAATGTTTTTTATGTGTTGCGCTTACCAGTGGGATAATATAGTACTTAGAATAATAAATCGCTTAAAGAAAATTACTTATAAAGCAGCAGAAAAAACAACCATGCCGGCGGTAGGATCCGAACCCACGACCGCAGAATATCACTTCCGGTGCTCTTACCAACTGAACTACGGCAACGGCTGTCCAATCTGCTTCTCTCGTGGGCATTTATGTTCATTGGGTGTAAGCGAACCTTGAGAGTGTTCACCAGCGCCACCCTCGACCATAGCGGCGGACGAGAACGTCCTGTAAACCGCGAGCGTGATGTGGAACGTAATCTAACGGCGAGGGCGGAAACTGTGCGAGAGCCCTCTTAAGCTACCTATGGCATCAAGACTCCCAGAACACAGACCCTCGTTAAGCTATTAGCAGGTAAGTTAAAAGAAATGATGGGCCCGTTTGACAAACCTATGAAGGGAGACAACAGTCACCGAAACCAAGGTGCATAGGGGAATGTTTTTATGTGTTGTGCTTATCAGTGGGATATTATAGTACTTATAATAATAAATCGCTTAAAGAAACTTACTTATGAAGCAGCAGAAAAACAACCATGCCGCCGGTGGGATCCGAACCCACGACCTCCGAATATTGCGTTCGGTGCTCTTACCAACTGAGCTACGGCGACGGCTGTCCAATCTGCTGCTCTCGTGGGTATTTATGTTCATTAGGTGTAAGCGAACCTTGAGAGTGTTCACCAGTGCCACCCTCGACCTTAGCGGCGGACGTAGCACGTCCTGTAATACCGCGAGCGTGACGTGGAACGTCATCTAAGGACGAGGGCGGAAACTGTGCGAGAGCCCTCTTAATCTACCTATGGCATCAAGACTGCCAGAACCGAGACCCTCGCTAAGCTATTAGCAGGTAAGTTAAAGGAAAAGAGGGGCCCGTTTGACAAACCTATGAAGGGAGCCAACAGTCACCGAAACAAGGTGCATAGGTGAATGTTTTTTATGTGTTGTGCTTACCAGTGGGATATTATAGTACTTAGATTATTAAATCGCTTAAAGAAAATTACTTATAATGCAACAGAAAAAACAACCATGCCGCCGGTGGGATCCGAACCCACGACCTCCGAATATCCCGTCCGGTGCTCTTACCAACTGAGCTACGGCGACGGCTGTCCAATCTGCTGCTCTCGTGGGAATTTATGTTCATTGGGTGTAAGCGAACCTTTAGAGTGTTCACCAGCGCCACCCTCGACCTATAGCGGCGGACGTAGCACGTTCTGCAATACTGCGAGCGTGACGTGGAACGTCATCAAAGGACGAGGGCGGAAACTGTGCGAGAGCCCTCTTAAGCTACCTATGGCATCAGGACTGCCAGAACCGAGACCCTCGTTAAGCTATTAGCAGGTAAGTTAAAGGAAAGGAGGGGCCCGTTTGACAAACCTATGAAGGGAGCCAACAGTCACCGAAACCAAGGTGCATAGGGGAATGATTTTTATGCGTTGTGCTGATCAGTGGGATATTATAGTACTTATATTAGTAAATCGCTTAAAGAAAATTACTTATAAAGCGCCTGAAAAACAACCATGCCGCCTGTGGGATCCGAACCCACGACCTCCGAATATCGCGTCCTGTGCTCTTACCAACTGAGCTACGGCGACGGCTGTCCAATCTGCTGCTCTCGAGGGTATTTATGTTCATTGGGTGTAAGCGAACCTTGAGAGTGTTCACCAGCGCCACCCTCGACCTTAGCGGCGGACGTAGCACGTCCTGTAATACAGCGAGCGTGACGTGGAACGTCACCTAACGGCGAGGGCGGAAACTGTGCGAGAGCCCTCTTAAGCTACCTATGGCGTCAAGACTGCCAGAACCAAGACCCTCGTTAAGCTATTAGCAGGTAAGTTAAAGGAAATGAGGGGCCCGTTTGACAAACCTATGAAGGGAGCCAACAGTCACCGAAACCAAGGTGCATAGGGGAATGTTTTTTTTTATGTGTTGTGCTTATCAGTGGGATATTGTAGTACTTAGATTAATAAATCGCTTAAAGAAAATTACTTATAAAGCAGCAGAAAAACAACCATGCCGCCGGTGGGATCAGAACCCACAACCTCAGAATATCGCGCTCGGTGCTCTTACCAACTGAGCTACGGCGACGGCTGTCCAATCTGCTGCTCTCGTGGGTATTTATGTTCATTGGGTGTAAGAGAACCTTGAGAGTGTTCACCAGCGCCACCCTCGACCATAGCGGCGGACGTAGCACGTCCTGTAATACCGCGAGCGTGACGTGGAACGTCATCTAAAGACGAGGGCGTAAACTGTGCGAGAGCCCTCTTAAGCTACCTATGGCATCAAGACTGCCAGAACGGAGACCCTCGTTAAGCTATTAGCAGGTAAGTTAAAGGAAATGAGGGGCCCGTTTGACAAACCTATGAAGGGAGCCAACAGTCACCGAAACCGAGGTGCATAGGGGAATGTTTTTTATGTGTTGTGCTTATCAGTGGAATATTGTAGTACCTAGATTTATAAATAGCTTAAAGAAAATACTTATAAAGCAAAAAAACAACCATGCCGCCGGTGGGATCCGAACCCACGACCTCCGAATATCGCGTCCGGTGCTCTTACCAACTGAGCTACAGCGACGGCTGTCCTATCTGATGCTCAAGTGGGTATTTATGTTCATAGGTTGTAAGCGAACCTTGAGAGTGTTCACCAGCGCCAACCTCAACCATAGAGGCGAACGTAGCACGTCCTGTAATACCGCGAGCGTCACGTGGAACGTCATCTAACGGCGAGGGCGGAAACTGTGCGAGAGCCCTCTTAAGCTACCTATGGCATCAAGACTGCCAGAACCAAGACCCTCGTTAAGCTATTAGCAGGTAAGTTAAAGCAAATGAGGGGCCCTTTTGACAAACCTATGAAGGCAGCCAATAGTCACCGAAACCAAGGTGCATAGGGGAATTTTTTTTTATGTGTTGTGCTTACCAGTGGGATATTATAGTACTTAGATTAATAAATCGGTTAAAGAAAATTACTTATAAAGCAGCAGAAAAAACAACCATGCCGCCGGTAGGATCCGAACCCACGACCGCAGAATATCGCGTCCGGTGCTCTTACCAACTGAACTACGGCAACGGCTGTCCAATCTGCTTCTCTCGTGGGCATTTATGTTCATTGGGTGTAAGCGAACATTGAGAGTGTTCACCAGCGCCACCCTCGACCATAGCGGCGGACGTAGCACGTCCTGTAAACCGCGAGCGTGATGTGGAACGTAATCTAACGGCGAGGGCGGAAACTGTGCGAGAGCCCTCTTAAGCTACCTATGGCATCAAGACTCCCAGAGCCCAGACCCTCGTTAAGCTATTAGCAGGTAAGTTAAAGGAAATGAGGGGCCCGTTTGACAAACCTATGAAGGGAGACAACAGTCACCGAAACCAAGGTGCATAGGGGAATGTTTTTATGTGTTGTGCTTATCAGTGGGATATTATAGTACTTAGAATAATAAATCGCTTAAAGAAAATTACTTATAAAGCAGCAGAAAAACAACCATGCCGCCGGTGGGATCCGAACCCACGACCTCCGAATATCGCGTTCGGTGCTCTTACCAACTGAGCTACGGCGACGGCTGTCCAATCTGCTGCTCTCGTGGGTATTTATGTTCATTGGGTGCAAGCGAACCTTGAGAGTGTTCACCAGTGCCACCCTCGACCTTAGCGGCGGATGTAGCACGTCCTGTAATACCGCGAGCGTGACGTGGAACGTCATCTAAGGACGAGGGCGGAAACTGTGCGAGAGCCCTCTTAATCTACCTATGGCATCAAGACTGCCAGAACCGAGACCCTCGCTAAGCTATTAGCAGGGAAGTTAAAGGAAATGAGGGGCCCGTTTGACAAACCTATGAAGGGAGCCAACAGTCACCGAAACCAAGGTGCATAGGGGAACGTTTATTTATGTGTTGTGCTTATCAGTGGGATATTGTAGTACTTAGATTAAAATATCGCTTAAAGAAAATTACTTATAAAGCAGCAGAAAAAACAACCATGCCGCCGGTGGGATCCGAACCCACGACCGCCGAATATCACGTCCGGTGCTCTTACCAACTGAGCTACGGCGACGGCTGTCCAATGTGCTGCTCTCGTGGGTATTTATGTTCATTGGGTGTAAGCGAACCTTGAGAGTGTTCACCAGCGCCACCCTCGACCTATAGCGGCGGACGTAGCACGTTCTGCAATACTGCGAGCGTGACGTGGAACGTCATCAAAGGACGAGGGCGGAAACTGTGCGAGAGCCCTCTTAAGCTACCTATGGCATCAAGACTGCCAGAACTGAGACCCTCGTTAAGCTATTAGCAGGTAAGTTAAAGGAAAGGAGGGGCCCGTTTGACAAACCTATGAAGGGAGCCAACAGTCACCGAAACCAAGGTGCATAGGGGAATGTTTTTTATGCGTTGTGCTGATCAGTGGGATATTATAGCCCTTATATTAGTAAATCGCTTAAAGAAAATTACTTATAAAGCGCCTGAAAAACAACCATGCCGCCGGTGGGATCCTAACCAACGACCTCCAAATATCACGTTCGGTGCTCTTACCAACTGAGCTACGGCGACGGCTGTCGAATCTGCTGCTTTCGTGGGTATTTATGTTCATTGGGTGTAAGCGAACCTTAAAAGTGTTCACCAGCGCCACCCTCGACCTATAGCGGCGGACGTAGCACGTTCTGCAATACTGCGAGCGTGACGTGGAACGTCATCAAAGGACGAGGGCGGAAACTGTGCGAGAGCCCTCTTAAGCTACCTATGGCATCAGGACTGCCAGAACCGAGACCCTCGTTAAGCTATTAGCAGGTAAGTTAAAGGAAAGGAGGGGCCCGTTTGACAAACCTATGAAGGGAGCCAACAGTCACCGAAACCAAGGTGCATAGGGGAATGATTTTTATGCGTTGTGCTGATCAGTGGGATATTATAGTACTTATATTAGTAAATCGCTTAAAGAAAATTACTTATAAAGCGCCTGAAAAACAACCATGCCGCCTGTGGGATCCGAACCCACGACCTCCGAATATCGCGTCCTGTGCTCTTACCAACTGAGCTACGGCGACGGCTGTCCAATCTGCTGCTCTCGAGGGTATTTATGTTCATTGGGTGTAAGCGAACCTTGAGAGTGTTCACCAGCGCCACCCTCGACCTTAGCGGCGGACGTAGCACGTCCTGTAATACAGCGAGCGTGACGTGGAACGTCACCTAACGGCGAGGGCGGAAACTGTGCGAGAGCCCTCTTAAGCTACCTATGGCGTCAAGACTGCCAGAACCAAGACCCTCGTTAAGCTATTAGCAGGTAAGTTAAAGGAAATGAGGGGCCCGTTTGACAAACCTATGAAGGGAGCCAACAGTCACCGAAACCGAGGTGCATAGGGGAATGTTTTTTATGTGTTGTGCTTATCAGTGGAATATTGTAGTACCTAGATTTATAAATAGCTTAAAGAAAATACTTATAAAGCAAAAAAACAACCATGCCGCCGGTGGGATCCGAACCCACGACCTCCGAATATCGCGTCCGGTGCTCTTACCAACTGAGCTACAGCGACGGCTGTCCTATCTGATGCTCAAGTGGGTATTTATGTTCATTGGTTGTAAGCGAACCTTGAGAGTGTTCACCAGCGCCAACCTCAACCATAGAGGCGAACGTAGCACGTCCTGTAATACCGCGAGCGTCACGTGGAACGTCATCTAACGGCGAGGGCGGAAACTGTGCGAGAGCCCTCTTAAGCTACCTATGGCATCAAGACTGCCAGAACCAAGACCCTCGTTAAGCTATTAGCAGGTAAGTTAAAGCAAATGAGGGGCCCTTTTGACAAACCTATGAAGGCAGCCAATAGTCACCGAAACCAAGGTGCATAGGGGAATTTTTTTTTATGTGTTGTGCTTACCAGTGGGATATTATAGTACTTAGATTAATAAATCGGTTAAAGAAAATTACTTATAAAGCAGCAGAAAAAACAACCATGCCGCCGGTAGGATCCGAACCCACGACCGCAGAATATCGCGTCCGGTGCTCTTACCAACTGAACTACGGCAACGGCTGTCCAATCTGCTTCTCTCGTGGGCATTTATGTTCATTGGGTGTAAGCGAACATTGAGAGTGTTCACCAGCGCCACCCTCGACCATAGCGGCGGACGTAGCACGTCCTGTAAACCGCGAGCGTGATGTGGAACGTAATCTAACGGCGAGGGCGGAAACTGTGCGAGAGCCCTCTTAAGCTACCTATGGCATCAAGACTCCCAGAGCCCAGACCCTCGTTAAGCTATTAGCAGGTAAGTTAAAGGAAATGAGGGGCCGTTTGACAAACCTATGAAGGGAGACAACAGTCACCGAAACCAAGGTGCATAGGGGAATGTTTTTATGTGTTGTGCTTATCAGTGGGATATTATAGTACTTAGAATAATAAATCGCTTAAAGAAAATTACTTATAAAGCAGCAGAAAAACAACCATGCCGCCGGTGGGATCCGAACCCACGACCTCCGAATATCGCGTTCGGTGCTCTTACCAACTGAGCTACGGCGACGGCTGTCCAATCTGCTGCTCTCGTGGGTATTTATGTTCATTGGGTGCAAGCGAACCTTGAGAGTGTTCACCAGTGCCACCCTCGACCTTAGCGGCGGATGTAGCACGTCCTGTAATACCGCGAGCGTGACGTGGAACGTCATCTAAGGACGAGGGCGGAAACTGTGCGAGAGCCCTCTTAATCTACCTATGGCATCAAGACTGCCAGAACCGAGACCCTCGCTAAGCTATTAGCAGGGAAGTTAAAGGAAATGAGGGGCCCGTTTGACAAACCTATGAAGGGAGCCAACAGTCACCGAAACCAAGGTGCATAGGGGAACGTTTATTTATGTGTTGTGCTTATCAGTGGGATATTGTAGTACTTAGATTAAAATATCGCTTAAAGAAAATTACTTATAAAGCAGCAGAAAAAACAACCATGCCGCCGGTGGGATCCGAACCCACGACCGCCGAATATCACGTCCGGTGCTCTTACCAACTGAGCTACGGCGACGGCTGTCCAATGTGCTGCTCTCGTGGGTATTTATGTTCATTGGGTGTAAGCGAACCTTGAGAGTGTTCACCAGCGCCACCCTCGACCTATAGCGGCGGACGTAGCACGTTCTGCAATACTGCGAGCGTGACGTGGAACGTCATCAAAGGACGAGGGCGGAAACTGTGCGAGAGCCCTCTTAAGCTACCTATGGCATCAAGACTGCCAGAACTGAGACCCTCGTTAAGCTATTAGCAGGTAAGTTAAAGGAAAGGAGGGGCCCGTTTGACAAACCTATGAAGGGAGCCAACAGTCACCGAAACCAAGGTGCATAGGGGAATGTTTTTTATGCGTTGTGCTGATCAGTGGGATATTATAGCCCTTATATTAGTAAATCGCTTAAAGAAAATTACTTATAAAGCGCCTGAAAAACAACCATGCCGCCGGTGGGATCCTAACCAACGACCTCCAAATATCACGTTCGGTGCTCTTACCAACTGAGCTACGGCGACGGCTGTCGAATCTGCTGCTTTCGTGGGTATTTATGTTCATTGGGTGTAAGCGAACCTTAAAAGTGTTCACCAGCGCCACCCTCGACCTTAGCGGCGGACGTAGCACGTCCTGTAATACAGCGAGCGTGACGTGGAACGTCATCTAAGGACGAGTGCGGAAAATGTGCGAGAGCCCTCTTAAGCTACCTATGGCATGAAGACTGCCAAAACCGAGACCCTCGTTAAGCTATTAGCAGGTAAGTTAAAAGAAATGAGGGGCCCGTTTGACAAACCTATGAAGGGAGCCAACAGTCACCGAAACCAAGGTGCATAGGGGAATGTTTTTTTATGTGTTGTGCTTATCAGTGGGATATTGTAGTACTTAGATTAATAAATCGTTTAAAGAATATACTTATAAAGCAGCAGAAAAAACAATCAAGCCGCCAGTGGGATCCGAATCTACGACCGCCGAATATCGCGTCCGGTGCTCTTACCAACTGAGCTACGGCAACGGCTCTCCAATCTGCTGCTCTCGTGGGTAATTATGTTCATTGGGTGTAAGCGAACCTTGAGAGTGTTCACCAGCGCCCCCCTCGACCATAGCGGCGGACGTAGCACGTCCTGTAATACCGCGAGCGTGACGTGGAACGTCACCTAACGGCGAGGGCGGAAACTGTGCGAGAGCCCTCATAAGCTACCTATGGCATCAAAACTGCCAGAACCGAGACCCTCCCTAAGCTATTAGCAGGTATGTTAAAGGAAATGAAGGGCCCGTTTGACAAACCTATGAAGGGAGCCAACAGTCACCGAAACCAAGGTGCATAGGGGAATGTTTTTTTATGTGTTGTGCTTACCAGTGGGATATTATAGTACTTAGATTAATAAATCGCTTAAAAAAATTACTTTAAAGCAACAGAAAAAACAACCATGCCGCCGGTGGGATCCGAACCAACGACCTCCGAATATCGCGTCCGGTGCTCTTACCAACTGAGCTACGGCGACGGCTGTCCAATCTGCTGCTCTCGTGGGTGTTTATGTTCATTGGGTGTAAGCGAACCTTGAGAGTGTTCACCAGCGCCACCCTCGACCTTAGCGGCGGACGTAGCACGTCCTGTAATACAGCGAGCGTGACGTGGAACGTCACCTAACGGCGAGGGCGGAAACTGTGCGAGAGCCCTCTTAAGCTACCTATGGTGTCAAGACTGCCAGAACCAAGACCCTCGTTAAGCTATTAGCAGGTAAGTTGAAGGAAATGAGGGGCCCGTTTGACAAACCTATGAAGGGAGCCAACAGTCACCGAAACCAAGGTGCATAGGGGAATGTTTTTTTTATGTATTGTGCTTATCAGTGGGATATTGTGGTACTTAGATTAATAAATCGCTTAAAGAAAATTACTTATAAAGCAGCAGAAAAAACAACCATGCCGCCGGTGGGATCAGAACCCACAACCTCCGAATATCGCGCTCGGTGCTCTTACCAACTGAGCTACGGCGACGGCTGTCCAATCTGCTGCTCTCGTGGGTATTTATGTTCATTGGGTGTAAGAGAACCTTGAGAGTGTTCACCAGCGCCACCCTCGACCATAGCGGCGGACGTAGCACATCCTGTAATACCGCGAGCGTGACGTGGAACGTCATCTAACGGCGAGGGCGGAAACTGTGCGAGAGCCCTCTTAAGCTAGCTATGGCATCAAGACTGCCAGAACCGAGACCCTCGTTAAGCTATTAGCAGGTAAGTTAAAAGAAATGAGGGGCCCGTTTGACAAACCTATGAAGGGAGCCAACAGTCACCGAAACCAAGGTGCATACGGGAATGTTTTTTATGTGTTGTGCTTATCAGTGGGATATTGTAGTACTTATATTAATAAATACCTTAAAGGAAATACTTATAAAGCAGCAGCAAAAACAACCATGCCCCCGGTGGGATCCGAACCCACGACCGCCGAATATCGCGTCCGGTGCTCTTACCAACTGAGCTACGGCGACGGCTGTCCAATCTGCTGCTCTCGTGGGTATTTATGTTCATTGGGTGTAAGCGAACCTTGAGAGTGTTCACCAGCGCCACTCTCGACCTTAGCGGCGGACGTAGCACGTCCTGTAAACCGCGAGCGTGATGTGGAACGTAATCTAACGGCGAGGGCGGAAACTGTGCGAGAGCCCTCTTAAGCTACCTATGGCATCAAGACTCCCAGAACCCAGACCCTCGTTAAGCTATTAGCAGGTAAGTTAAAAGAAATGAGGGGCCCGTTTGACAAACCTATGAAGGGAGACAACAGTCACCGAAACCAAGGTGCATAGGGGAATGTTTTTATGTGTTGTGCTTATCAGTGGGATATTATAGTACTTAGAATAATAAATCGCTTAAAGAAACTTACTTATAAAGCAGCAGAAAAACAACCATGCCGCCGGTGGGATCCGAACCCACGACCTCCGAATATTGCGTTCGGTGCTCTTACCAACTGAGCTACGGCGACGGCTGTCCAATCTGCTGCTCTCGTGGGTATTTATGTTCATTGGGTGTAAGCGAACCTTGAGAGTGTTCACCAGCGCCACCCTCGACCTTAGCGGCGGACGTAGCACGTCCTGTAATACCGCGAGCGTGACGTGGAACGTCATCTAACGGCGAGGGCGGAAACTGTGCGAGAGCCCTCTTAAGCTACCTATGGCATGCATCAAGACTGCCAGAACCGAGACCCTCGTTAAGCTATTAGCAGGTAAGTTAAAGGAAATGAGGGACCCGTTTGACAAACCTATGAAGGGAGCCAACAGTCACCGAAACCAAGGTGCATAGGGGAATGTTTTTTTAAATGTTGTGCTTATCAGTGGGATATTGTAGTACTTAGATTAATAAATCGCTTAAAGAAAATTACTTATAAAGCAGCAGAAAAAACAACCATGCCGCCGGTGGGATCCGAACCCACAACCTCCGAATATCGCGCTCGGTGCTCTTACCAACTGAGCTACGGTGACGGCTGTCCAATCTGCTGCTCTCGTGGGTATTTATGTTCATTGGGTGTAAGCGCACATTGAGAGTGTTCACCAGCGCCACCCTCGACCATAGCGGCGGACGTAGCACGTCCTGTAATACCGCGAGCGTGACGTGGAACGTCATCTAACGGCGAGGGCGGAAACTGTGCGAGAGCCCTCTTAAGCTACCTATGGCATCAAGACTGCCAGAACCAAAACCCTCGTTAAGCTATTAGCAGGTAAGTTAAAGGAAATGAGGGGCCCGTTTGACAAACCTATGAAGGGAGCCAACAGTCTCCGAAACCAAGGTGCATAGGGGAATATTTTTTATGCGTTGTGCTGATCAGTGGGATATTATAGTACTTATATTAGTAAATCGCTTAAAGAAAATTACTTATGAAGCACCTGAAAAAACAACCATGCCGCCGGTGGGATCCTAACCAACGACCTCCAAATATCACATTCGGTGCTCTTACCAACTGAGCTACGGCGACGGCTCTTCAATCTGCTGCTCTCGTGGTTATTTATGTTCATTGGGTGTAAGCGAACCTTGAGAGTGTTCACCAGCGCCGCCCTCGACCTTAGCGGCGGACATAGCACGTCCTGTAATACAGTGAGCGTGACGTGGAACGTCATCTAAGAACGAGGGCGGAAACTGTGCGAGAGCCCTCGTAAGCTACCTATGCCATCAAGACTGCCAGAACCAAGATCCTGGTTAAGCTATTAGCAGATAAGTTAAAGGAAATGAAGGGCCCGTTTGACAAACCTATGAAGGGTGCCAACAGTCACCGAAACCAAGGTGCATAGGGGAATGTTTTTTTTGTGTTTGGCTTATCAGTGGGATCATATAGTACTTAAAATAATAAATCGCTCAAAGAAAATTACTTATAAAGCAGCAGAAGAAACAACCATGCCGCCGGTGGGATCCGAACCCATGACCTCCGAATATCGCGTCCGGTGCTCCTACCAACTGAGCTACGGCGACGGCTGTCCAATCTGCTGCTCTGGAGGGTATTTATGTTCATTGGGTGTAAGCGAACCTTGAGAGTGTTCACCAGTGCCACCCTCGACCTTAGCGGCGGACGTAGCACGTCCTCTAATACCGCGAGCGTGACGTGGAACGTCATCTAAGGACGAGGGCGGAAACTGTGCGAGAGCCCTCTTAATCTACCTATGGCATCAAGACTGCCAGAACCGAGACCCTCGCTAAGCTATTAGCAGGTAAGTTAAAGGAAAAGAGGGGCCCGTTTGACAAACCTATGAAGGGAGCCAACAGTCACCGAAACAAGGTGCATAAGGGAATGTTTTTTATGTGTTGTGCTTACCAGTGGGATATTATAGTACTTAGATTAATAAATCGCTTAAAGAAAATTACTTATAAAGCAGCAAAAAAAACAACCATGCAGCCGGTGGGATCCGAACCCACGACCTCCGAATATCGCGTTCGGTGCTCTTACCAACTGAGCTACGACGACGGCTGTCCAATCTGCTGCTCTCGTGGGTATTTATGTTCATTGGGTGTAAGCGAACCTTGAGAGTGTTCACCAGCGCCACCCTCGACCTTAGCGGCGGACGTAGCACGTCCTGTAAACCGCGAGCGTGATGTGGAACGTAATCTAACGGCGAGGGCGGAAACTGTGCGAGAGCCCTCTTAAGCTACCTATGGCATCAAGACTCCCAGAACCCAGACGCTCGTTAAGCTATTAGCAGGTAAGTTAAAAGAAATGAGGGGCCCGTTTGACAAACCTATGAAGGGAGACAACAGTCACCGAAACCAAGGTGCATAGGGGAATGTTTTTATGTGTTGTGCTTATCAGTGGGATATTATAGTACTTAGAATAATAAATCGCTTAAAGAAACTTACTTATAAAGCAGCAGAAAAACAACCATGCCGCCGGTGGGATCCGAACCCACGACCACCGAATATTGCGTTCGGTGCTCTTACCAGCTGAGCTACGGCGACGGCTGTCCAATCTGCTGCTCTCGTGGGTATTTATGTTCATTGGGTGTAAGCGAACCTTGAGAGTGTTCACCAGTGCCACCCTCGACCTTAGCGGCGGACGTAGCACGTCCTGTAATACCGCGAGCGTGACGTGGAACGTCATCTAAGGACGAGAGCGGAAACTGTGCGAGAGCCCTCTTAATCTACCTATGGCATCAAGACTGCCAGAACCGAGACCCTCGCTAAGCTATTAGCAGGTAAGTTAAAGGAAAAGAGGGGCCCGTTTGACAAACCTATGAAGGGAGCCAACAGTCACCGAAACAAGGTGCATAGGGGAATGTTTTTTATGTGTTGTGCTTACCAGTGGGATATTATAGTACTTAGATTAATAAATCGCTTAAAGAAAATTACTTATAATGCAACAAAAAAAACAACCATGCCGCCGGTGGGATCCGAACCCACGACCTCCGAATATCGCGTCCGGTGCTCTTACCAACTGAGCTACGGCGACGGCTGTCCAATCTGCTGCTCTCGTGGGAATTTATGTTCATTTGGTGTAAGCGAACCTTTAGAGTGTTCACCAGCGCCACCCTCGACCTATAGCGGCGGACGTAGCACGTTCTGCAATACTGCGAGCGTGACGTGGAACGTCATCAAAGGACGAGGGCGGAAACTGTGCGAGAGCCCTCTTAAGCTACCTATGGCATCAGGACTGCCAGAACCGAGACCCTCGTTAAGCTATTAGCAGGTAAGTTAAAGGAAAGGAGGGGCCCGTTTGACAAACCTATGAAGGGAGCCAACAGTCACCGAAGCCAAGGTGCATAGGGGAATGTTTTTTATGCGTTGTGCTGATCAGTGGGATATTATAGTACTTATATTAGTAAATTGCTTAAAGAAAATTTCTTATAAAGCGCCTGAAAAACAACCATGCCGCCGGTGGGATCCTAACCAACGACCTCCAAATATCACGTTCGGTGCTCTTACCAACTGAGCTACGGCGACGGCTGTCGAATCTGCTGCTTTCGTGGGGATTTATGTTCATTGGGTGTAAGCGAACCTTGAGAGTGTTCACCAGCGCCACCCTCGCCCTTAGCCGCGGACGTAGCACGTCCTGTAATACAGCGAGCGTGACGTGGAACGTCATCTAAGGACGAGTGCGGAAAATGTGCGAGAGCCCTCTTAAGCTACCTATGGCATGAAGACTGCCAAAACCGAGACCCTCGTTAAGCTATTAGCAGGTAAGTTAAAGGAAAAGAGGGGCCCGTTTGACAAACCTATGAAGGGAGCCAACAGTCACCGAAACAAGGTGCATAGGGGAATGTTTTTTATGTGTTGTGCTTACCAGTGGGATATTATAGTACTTAGATTATTAAATCGCTTAAAGAAAATTACTTATAATGCAACAGAAAAAACAACCATGCCGCCGGTGGGATCCGAACCCACGACCTCCGAATATCCCGTCCGGTGCTCTTACCAACTGAGCTACGGCGACGGCTGTCCAATCTGCTGCTCTCGTGGGAATTTATGTTCATTGGGTGTAAGCGAACCTTTAGAGTGTTCACCAGCGCCACCCTCGACCTATAGCGGCGGACGTAGCACGTTCTGCAATACTGCGAGCGTGACGTGGAACGTCATCAAAGGACGAGGGCGGAAACTGTGCGAGAGCCCTCTTAAGCTACCTATGGCGTCAAGACTGCCAGAACCAAGACCCTCGTTAAGCTATTAGCAGGTAAGTTAAAGGAAATGAGGGGCCCGTTTGACAAACCTATGAAGGGAGCCAACAGTCACCGAAGCCAAGGTGCATAGGGGAATGTTTTTTATGCGTTGTGCTGATCAGTGGGATATTATAGTACTTATATTAGTAAATTGCTTAAAGAAAATTACTTATAAAGCGCCTGAAAAACAACCATGCCGCCGGTGGGTTCCTAACCAACGACCTCCAAATATCACGTTCGGTGCTCTTACCAACTGAGCTACGGCGACGGCTGTCGAATCTGCTGCTTTCGTGGGGATTTATGTTCATTGGGTGTAAGCGAACCTTGAGAGTGTTCACCAGCGCCACCCTCGCCCTTAGCCGCGGACGTAGCACGTCCTGTAATACAGCGAGCGTGACGTGGAACGTCATCTAAGGACGAGTGCGGAAAATGTGCGAGAGCCCTCTTAAGCTACCCATGGCATGAAGACTGCCAAAACCGAGACCCTCGTTAAGCTATTAGCAGGTATGTTAAAGGAAATGAGGGGCCCGTTTGACAAACCTCTGAAGGGAGCCAACAGTCACCGAAACCAAGGTGCATAGGGGAATGTTTTTTATGTGTTGTGCTTACCAGTGGGATAATATAGTACTTAGATTAATAAATCGCTTAAAGAAAATTACTTATAAAGCAGCAGAAAAAACAACCATGCCGGCGGTAGGATCCGAACCCACGACCGCAGAATATCGCTTCCGGTGCTCTTACCAACTGAACTACGGCAACGGCTGTCCAATCTGCTTCTCTCGTGGGCATTTATGTTCATTGGGTGTAAGCGAACCTTGAGAGTGTTCACCAGCGCCACCCTCGACCATAGCGGCGGACGAGAACGTCCTGTAAACCGCGAGCGTGATGTGGAACGTAATCTAACGGCGAGGGCGGAAACTGTGCGAGAGCCCTCTTAAGCTACCTATGGCATCAAGACTCCCAGAACCCAGACCCTCGTTAAGCTATTAGCAGGTAAGTTAAGAGAAATGATGGGCCCGTTTGACAAACCTATGAAGGGAGACAACAGTCACCGAAACCAAGGTGCATAGGGGAATGTTTTTATGTGTTGTGCTTATCAGTGGGATATTATAGTACTTATAATAATAAATCGCTTAAAGAAACTTACTTATGAAGCAGCAGAAAAACAACCATGCCGCCGGTGGGATCCGAACCCACGACCTCCGAATATTGCGTTCGGTGCTCTTACCAACTGAGCTACGGCGACTGCTGTCCAATCTGCTGCTCTCGTGGGTATTTATGTTCATTAGGTGTAAGCGAACCTTGAGAGTGTTCACCAGTGCCACCCTCGACCTTAGCGGCGGACGTAGCACGTCCTGTAATACCGCGAGCGTGACGTGGAACGTCATCTAAGGACGAGGGCGGAAACTGTGCGAGAGCCCACTTAATCTACCTATGGCATCAAGACTGCCAGAACCGAGACCCTCGCTAAGCTATTAGCAGGTAAGTTAAAGGAAAAGAGGGGCCCGTTTGACAAACCTATGAAGGGAGCCAACAGTCACCGAAACAAGGTGCATAGGGGAATGTTTTTTATGTGTTGTGCTTACCAGTGGGATATTATAGTACTTAGATTATTAAATCGCTTAAAGAAAATTACTTATAATGCAACAGAAAAAACAACCATGCCGCCGGTGGGATCCGAACCCACGACCTCCGAATATCCCGTCCGGTGCTCTTACCAACTGAGCTACGGCGACGGCTGTCCAATCTGCTGCTCTCGTGGGAATTTATGTTCATTGGGTGTAAGCGAACCTTTAGAGTGTTCACCAGCGCCACCCTCGACCTATAGCGGCGGACGTAGCACGTTCTGCAATACTGCGAGCGTGACGTGGAACGTCATCAAAGGACGAGGGCGGAAACTGTGCGAGAGCCCTCTTAAGCTACCTATGGCATCAGGACTGCCAGAACCGAGACCCTCGTTAAGCTATTAGCAGGTAAGTTAAAGGAAAGGAGGGGCCCGTTTGACAAACCTATGAAGGGAGCCAACAGTCACCGAAACCAAGGTGCATAGGGGAATGTTTTTTTTTATGTGTTGTGCTTATCAGTGGGATATTGTAGTACTTAGATTAATAAATCGCTTAAAGAAAATTACTTATAAAGCAGCAGAAAAACAACCATGCCGCCGGTGGGATCAGAACCCACAACCTCAGAATATCGCGCTCGGTGCTCTTACCAACTGAGCTACGGCGACGGCTGTCCAATCTGCTGCTCTCGTGGGTATTTATGTTCATTGGGTGTAAGAGAACCTTGAGAGTGTTCACCAGCGCCACCCTCGACCATAGCGGCGGACGTAGCACGTCCTGTAATACCGCGAGCGTGACGTGGAACGTCATCTAAAGACGAGGGCGTAAACTGTGCGAGAGCCCTCTTAAGCTACCTATGGCATCAAGACTGCCAGAACGGAGACCCTCGTTAAGCTATTAGCAGGTAAGTTAAAGGAAATGAGGGGCCCGTTTGACAAACCTATGAAGGGAGCCAACAGTCACCGAAACCGAGGTGCATAGGGGAATGTTTTTTATGTGTTGTGCTTATCAGTGGAATATTGTAGTACCTAGATTTATAAATAGCTTAAAGAAAATACTTATAAAGCAAAAAAACAACCATGCCGCCGGTGGGATCCGAGCCCACGACCTCCGAATATCGCGTCCGGTGCTCTTACCAACTGAGCTACAGCGACGGCTGTCCTATCTGATGCTCAAGTGGGTATTTATGTTCATTGGTTGTAAGCGAACCTTGAGAGTGTTCACCAGCGCCAACCTCAACCATAGAGGCGAACGTAGCACGTCCTGTAATACCGCGAGCGTCACGTGGAACGTCATCTAACGGCGAGGGCGGAAACTGTGCGAGAGCCCTCTTAAGCTACCTATGGCATCAAGACTGCCAGAACCAAGACCCTCGTTAAGCTATTAGCAGGTAAGTTAAAGCAAATGAGGGGCCCTTTTGACAAACCTATGAAGGCAGCCAATAGTCACCGAAACCAAGGTGCATAGGGGAATTTTTTTTATGTGTTGTGCTTACCAGTGGGATATTATAGTACTTAGATTAATAAATCGCTTAAAGAAAATTACTTATAAAGCAACAGAAAAAACAACCATGCCACCGGTCGGATCCGAACCCACGACCTCCGAATATCGCGTCCGGTGCTCTTACCAACTGAGCTACGGCGACGGCTGTCCAATCTGCTGCTCTCGTGGGTATTTATGTTCATTGGGTGTAAGCGAACCTTGAGAGTGTTCACCAGCGCCACCCTCGACCATAGAGGCGGATGTAGCACGTCCTGTAATACCGCGAGAGTGACGTGGAACGTCATCTAACGGCGAGGGCGGAAACTGTGCGAGAGCCCTCTTAAGCTACCTATGACATCAAGACTGCCAGAACCGAGACCCTCGTTAAGCTATAAGCAGGTAACTTAAAGGAAATGAGGGGCCCGTTTGACAAACCTATTAAGGGAGCCAACAGTCACCGAAACCAAGGTGCATAGGGGAATGTTTATTTATGTGTTTTGCTTATCAGTGGGATATTGTAGTAATTAGATTAAAAAATCGCTTAAAGAAAATTACTTATAAAGCAGCAGAAAAAACAACCATGCCGCCGGTAGGATCCGAACCCACGACCGCAGAATATCGCGTCCGGTGCTCTTACCAACTGAACTACGGCAACGGCTGTCCAATCTGCTTCTCTCGTGGGCATTTATGTTCATTGGGTGTAAGCGAACCTTGAGAGTGTTCACCAGCGCCACCCTCGACCATAGCGGCGGACGTAGCACGTCCTGTAAACCGCGAGCGTGATGTGGAACGTAATCTAACGGCGAGGGCGGAAACTGTGCGAGAGCCCTCTTAAGCTACCTATGGCATCAAGACTCCCAGAGCCCAGACCCTCGTTAAGCTATTAGCAGGTAAGTTAAAGGAAATGAGGGGCCCTTTTGACAAACCTATGAAGGGAGACAACAGTCACCGAAACCAAGGTGCATAGGGGAATGTTTTTATGTGTTGTGCTTATCAGTGGGATATTATAGTACTTAGAATAATAAATTGCTTAAAGAAAATTACTTATAAAGCAGCAGAAAAACAACCATGCCGCCGGTGGGATCCGAACCCACGACCTCCGAATATCGCGTTCGGTGCTCTTACCAACTGAGCTACGGCGACGGCTGTCCAATCTGCTGCTCTCGTGGGTATTTATGTTCATTGGGTGCAAGCGAACCTTGAGAGTGTTCACCAGTGCCACCCTCGACCTTAGCGGTGGACGTAGCACGTCCTGTAATACCGCGAGCGTGACGTGGAACGTCATCTAAGGACGAGGGCGGAAACTGTGCGAGAGCCCTCTTAATCTACCTATGGCATCAAGACTGCCAGAACCGAGACCCTCGCTAAGCTATTAGCAGGGAAGTTAAAGGAAATGAGGGGCCCGTTTGACAAACCTATGAAGGGAGCCAACAGTCACCGAAACCAAGGTGCATAGGGGAATGTTTATTTATGTGTTGTGCTTATCAGTGGGATATTGTAGTACTTAGATTAAAATATCGCTTAAAGAAAATTACTTATAAAGCAGCAGAAAAAACAACCATGCCGCCGGTGGGATCCGAACCCACGACCGCCGAATATCACGTCCGGTGCTCTTACCAACTGAGCTACGGCGACGGCTGTCCAATGTGCTGCTCTCGTGGGTATTTATGTTCATTGGGTGTAAGCGAACCTTGAGAGTGTTCACCAGCGCCACCCTCGACCTATAGCGGCGGACGTAGCACGTTCTGCAATACTGCGAGCGTGACGTGGAACGTCATCAAAGGACGAGGGCGGAAACTGTGCGAGAGCCCTCTTAAGCTACCTATGGCATCAAGACTGCCAGAACTGAGACCCTCGTTAAGCTATTAGCAGGTAAGTTAAAGGAAAGGAGGGGCCCGTTTGACAAACCTATGAAGGGAGCCAACAGTCACCGAAACCAAGGTGCATAGGGGAATGTTTTTTATGCGTTGTGCTGATCAGTGGGATATTATAGCCCTTATATTAGTAAATCGCTTAAAGAAAATTACTTATAAAGCGCCTGAAAAACAACCATGCCGCCGGTGGGATCCTAACCAACGACCTCCAAATATCACGTTCGGTGCTCTTACCAACTGAGCTACGGCGACGGCTGTCGAATCTGCTGCTTTCGTGGGTATTTATGTTCATTGCGTGTAAGCGAACCTTAAAAGTGTTCACCAGCGCCACCCTCGACCTTAGCGGCGGACGTAGCACGTCCTGTAATACAGCGAGCGTGACGTGGAACGTCATCTAAGGACGAGTGCGGAAAATGTGCGAGAGCCCTCTTAAGCTACCTATGGCATGAAGACTGCCAAAACCGAGACCCTCGTTAAGCTATTAGCAGGTAAGTTAAAAGAAATGAGGGGCCCGTTTGACAAACCTATGAAGGGAGCCAACAGTCACCGAAACCAAGGTGCATAGGGGAATGTTTTTTTATGTGTTGTGCTTATCAGTGGGATATTGTAGTACTTAGATTAATAAATCGTTTAAAGAATATACTTATAAAGCAGCAGAAAAAACAATCAAGCCGCCAGTGGGATCCGAATCTACGACCGCCGAATATCGCGTCCGGTGCTCTTACCAACTGAGCTACGGCAACGGCTCTCCAATCTGCTGCTCTCGTGGGTAATTATGTTCATTGGGTGTAAGCGAACCTTGAGAGTGTTCACCAGCGCCCCCCTCGACCATAGCGGCGGACGTAGCACGTCCTGTAATACCGCGAGCGTGACGTGGAACGTCACCTAACGGCGAGGGCGGAAACTGTGCGAGAGCCCTCATAAGCTACCTATGGCATCAAAACTGCCAGAACCGAGACCCTCCCTAAGCTATTAGCAGGTATGTTAAAGGAAATGAAGGGCCCGTTTGACAAACCTATGAAGGGAGCCAACAGTCACCGAAACCAAGGTGCATAGGGGAATGTTTTTTTATGTGTTGTGCTTACCAGTGGGATATTATAGTACTTAGATTAATAAATCGCTTAAAAAAATTACTTTAAAGCAACAGAAAAAACAACCATGCCGCCGGTGGGATCCGAACCAACGACCTCCGAATATCGCGTCCGGTGCTCTTACCAACTGAGCTACGGCGACGGCTGTCCAATCTGCTGCTCTCGTGGGTATTTATGTTCATTGGGTGTAAGCGAACCTTGAGAGTGTTCACCAGCGCCACCCTCGACCTTAGCGGCGGACGTAGCACGTCCTGTAATACAGCGAGCGTGACGTGGAACGTCACCTAACGGCGAGGGCGGAAACTGTGCGAGAGCCCTCTTAAGCTACCTATGGTGTCAAGACTGCCAGAACCAAGACCCTCGTTAAGCTATTAGCAGGTAAGTTAAAGGAAATGAGGGGCCCGTTTGACAAACCTATGAAGGGAGCCAACAGTCACCGAAACCAAGGTGCATAGGGGAATGTTTTTTATGTGTTGTGCTTACCAGTGGGATAATATAGTACTTAGATTAATAAATCGCTTAAAGAAAATTACTTATAAAGCAGCAGAAAAAACAACCATGCCGCCGGTAGGATCCGAACCCACGACCGCAGAATATCGCTTCCGGTGCTCTTACCAACTGAACTACGGCAACGGCTGTCCAATCTGCTTCTCTCGTGGGCATTTATGTTCATTGGGTGTAAGCGAACCTTGAGAGTGTTCACCAGCGCCACCCTCGACCATAGCGGCGGACGAGAACGTCCTGTAAACCGCGAGCGTGATGTGGAACGTAATCTAACGGCGAGGGCGGAAACTGTGCGAGAGCCCTCTTAAGCTACCTATGGCATCAAGACTCCCAGAACCCAGACCCTCGATAAGCTATTAGCAGGTAAGTTAAAAGAAATGATGGGCCCGTTTGAAAAAACCTATGAAGGGAGACAACAGTCACCGAAACCAAGGTGCATAGGGGAATGTTTTTATGTGTTGTGCTTATCAGTGGGATATTATAGTACTTAGAATAATAAATCGCTTAAAGAAACTTACTTATAAAGCAGCAGAAAAACAACCATGCCGCCGGTGGGATCCGAACCCACGACCACCGAATATTGCGTTCGGTGCTCTTACCAGCTGAGCTACGGCGACGGCTGTCCAATCTGCTGCTCTCGTGGGTATTTATGTTCATTGGGTGTAAGCGAACCTTGAGAGTGTTCACCAGTGCCACCCTCGACCTTAGCGGCGGACGTAGCACGTCCTGTAATACCGCGAGCGTGACGTGGAACGTCATCTAAGGACGAGAGCGGAAACTGTGCGAGAGCCCTCTTAATCTACCTATGGCATCAAGACTGCCAGAACCGAGACCCTCGCTAAGCTATTAGCAGGTAAGTTAAAGGAAAAGAGGGGCCCGTTTGACAAACCTATGAAGGGAGCCAACAGTCACCGAAACAAGGTGCATAGGGGAATGTTTTTTATGTGTTGTGCTTACCAGTGGGATATTATAGTACTTAGATTAATAAATCGCTTAAAGAAAATTACTTATAATGCAACAAAAAAAACAACCATGCCGCCGGTGGGATCCGAACCCACGACCTCCGAATATCGCGTCCGGTGCTCTTACCAACTGAGCTACGGCGACGGCTGTCCAATCTGCTGCTCTCGTGGGAATTTATGTTCATTTGGTGTAAGCGAACCTTTAGAGTGTTCACCAGCGCCACCCTCGACCTATAGCGGCGGACGTAGCACGTTCTGCAATACTGCGAGCGTGACGTGGAACGTCATCAAAGGACGAGGGCGGAAACTGTGCGAGAGCCCTCTTAAGCTACCTATGGCATCAGGACTGCCAGAACCGAGACCCTCGTTAAGCTATTAGCAGGTAAGTTAAAGGAAAGGAGGGGCCCGTTTGACAAACCTATGAAGGGAGCCAACAGTCACCGAAGCCAAGGTGCATAGGGGAATGTTTTTTATGCGTTGTGCTGATCAGTGGGATATTATAGTACTTATATTAGTAAATTGCTTAAAGAAAATTTCTTATAAAGCGCCTGAAAAACAACCATGCCGCCGGTGGGATCCTAACCAACGACCTCCAAATATCACGTTCGGTGCTCTTACCAACTGAGCTACGGCGACGGCTGTCGAATCTGCTGCTTTCGTGGGGATTTATGTTCATTGGGTGTAAGCGAACCTTGAGAGTGTTCACCAGCGCCACCCTCGCCCTTAGCCGCGGACGTAGCACGTCCTGTAATACAGCGAGCGTGACGTGGAACGTCATCTAAGGACGAGTGCGGAAAATGTGCGAGAGCCCTCTTAAGCTACCTATGGCATGAAGACTGCCAAAACCGAGACCCTCGTTAAGCTATTAGCAGGTAAGTTAAAGGAAAAGAGGGGCCCGTTTGACAAACCTATGAAGGGAGCCAACAGTCACCGAAACAAGGTGCATAGGGGAATGTTTTTTATGTGTTGTGCTTACCAGTGGGATATTATAGTACTTAGATTATTAAATCGCTTAAAGAAAATTACTTATAATGCAACAGAAAAAACAACCATGCCGCCGGTGGGATCCGAACCCACGACCTCCGAATATCCCGTCCGGTGCTCTTACCAACTGAGCTACGGCGACGGCTGTCCAATCTGCTGCTCTCGTGGGAATTTATGTTCATTGGGTGTAAGCGAACCTTTAGAGTGTTCACCAGCGCCACCCTCGACCTATAGCGGCGGACGTAGCACGTTCTGCAATACTGCGAGCGTGACGTGGAACGTCATCAAAGGACGAGGGCGGAAACTGTGCGAGAGCCCTCTTAAGCTACCTATGGCGTCAAGACTGCCAGAACCAAGACCCTCGTTAAGCTATTAGCAGGTAAGTTAAAGGAAATGAGGGGCCCGTTTGACAAACCTATGAAGGGAGCCAACAGTCACCGAAGCCAAGGTGTATAGGGGAATGTTTTTTATGCGTTGTGCTGATCAGTGGGATATTATAGTACTTATATTAGTAAATTGCTTAAAGAAAATTACTTATAAAGCGCCTGAAAAACAACCATGCCGCCGGTGGGTTCCTAACCAACGACCTCCAAATATCACGTTCGGTGCTCTTACCAACTGAGCTACGGCGACGGCTGTCGAATCTGCTGCTTTCGTGGGGATTTATGTTCATTGGGTGTAAGCGAACCTTGAGAGTGTTCACCAGCGCCACCCTCGCCCTTAGCCGCGGACGTAGCACGTCCTGTAATACAGCGAGCGTGACGTGGAACGTCATCTAAGGACGAGTGCGGAAAATGTGCGAGAGCCCTCTTAAGCTACCCATGGCATGAAGACTGCCAAAACCGAGACCCTCGTTAAGCTATTAGCAGGTAAGTTAAAAGAAATGAGGGGCCCGTTTGACAAACCTATGAAGGGAGCCAACAGTCACCGAAACCAAGGTGCATAGGGGAATGTTTTTTTTTATGTGTTGTGCTTATCAGTGGGATATTGTAGTACTTAGATTAATAAATCGTTTAAAGAATATACTTTTAAAGCAGCAGAAAAAACAATCAAGCCGCCAGTGGGATCCGAACCTACGACCGCCGAATATCGCGTCCGGTGCTCTTACCAACTGAGCTACGGCAACGGCTCTCCAATCTGCTGCTCTCGTGGGTAATTATGTTCATTGGGTGTAAGCGAACCTTGAGAGTGTTCGCCAGCGCCACCCTCGACCATAGCGGCGGACGTAGCACGTCCTGTAATACCGCGAGCGTGACGTGGAACGTCACCTAACGGCGAGGGCGGAAACTGTGCGAGAGCCCTCATAAACTACCTATGGCATCAAAACTGCCAGAACCGAGACCCTCGCTAAGCTATTAGCAGGTATGTTAAAGGAAATGAGGGGCCCGTTTGACAAACCTCTGAAGGGAGCCAACAGTCACCGAAACCAAGGTGCATAGGGGAATGTTTTTTATGTGTTGTGCTTACCAGTGGGATAATATAGTACTTAGATTAATAAATCGCTTAAAGAAAATTACTTATAAAGCAGCAGAAAAAACAACCATGCCGGCGGTAGGATCCGAACCCACGACCGCAGAATATCGCTTCCGGTGCTCTTACCAACTGAACTACGGCAACGGCTGTCCAATCTGCTTCTCTCGTGGGCATTTATGTTCATTGGGTGTAAGCGAACCTTGAGAGTGTTCACCAGCGCCACCCTCGACCATAGCGGCGGACGAGAACGTCCTGTAAACCGCGAGCGTGATGTGGAACGTAATCTAACGGCGAGGGCGGAAACTGTGCGAGAGCCCTCTTAAGCTACCTATGGCATCAAGACTCCCAGAACCCAGACCCTCGTTAAGCTATTAGCAGGTAAGTTAAAAGAAATGATGGGCCCGTTTGACAAACCTATGAAGGGAGACAACAGTCACCGAAACCAAGGTGCATAGGGGAATGTTTTTATGTGTTGTGCTTATCAGTGGGATATTATAGTACTTATAATAATAAATCGCTTAAAGAAACTTACTTATGAAGCAGCAGAAAAACAACCATGCCGCCGGTGGGATCCGAACCCACGACCTCCGAATATTGCGTTCGGTGCTCTTACCAACTGAGCTACGGCGACTGCTGTCCAATCTGCTGCTCTCGTGGGTATTTATGTTCATTAGGTGTAAGCGAACCTTGAGAGTGTTCACCAGTGCCACCCTCGACCTTAGCGGCGGACGTAGCACGTCCTGTAATACCGCGAGCGTGACGTGGAACGTCATCTAAGGACGAGGGCGGAAACTGTGCGAGAGCCCACTTAATCTACCTATGGCATCAAGACTGCCAGAACCGAGACCCTCGCTAAGCTATTAGCAGGTAAGTTAAAGGAAAAGAGGGGCCCGTTTGACAAACCTATGAAGGGAGCCAACAGTCACCGAAACAAGGTGCATAGGGGAATGTTTTTTATGTGTTGTGCTTACCAGTGGGATATTATAGTACTTAGATTATTAAATCGCTTAAAGAAAATTACTTATAATGCAACAGAAAAAACAACCATGCCGCCGGTGGGATCCGAACCCACGACCTCCGAATATCCCGTCCGGTGCTCTTACCAACTGAGCTACGGCGACGGCTGTCCAATCTGCTGCTCTCGTGGGAATTTATGTTCATTGGGTGTAAGCGAACCTTTAGAGTGTTCACCAGCGCCACCCTCGACCTATAGCGGCGGACGTAGCACGTTCTGCAATACTGCGAGCGTGACGTGGAACGTCATCAAAGGACGAGGGCGGAAACTGTGCGAGAGCCCTCTTAAGCTACCTATGGCATCAGGACTGCCAGAACCGAGACCCTCGTTAAGCTATTAGCAGGTAAGTTAAAGGAAAGGAGGGGCCCGTTTGACAAACCTATGAAGGGAGCCAACAGTCACCGAAACCAAGGTGCATAGGGGAATGTTTTTTATGCGTTGTGCTGATCAGTGGGATATTATAGTACTTATATTAGTAAATCGCTTAAAGAAAATTACTTAAAAAGCGCCTGAAAAACAACCATGCCGCCTGTGGGATCCGAACCCACGACCTCCGAATATCGCGTCCTGTGCTCTTACCAACTGAGCTACGGCGACGGCTGTCCAATCTGCTGCTCTCGAGGGTATTTATGTTCATTGGGTGTAAGCGAACCTTGAGAGTGTTCACCAGCGCCACCCTCGACCTTAGCGGCGGACGTAGCACGTCCTGTAATACAGCGAGCGTGACGTGGAACGTCACCTAACGGCGAGGGCGGAAACTGTGCGAGAGCCCTCTTAAGCTACCTATGGCGTCAAGACTGCCAGAACCAAGACCCTCGTTAAGCTATTAGCAGGTAAGTTAAAGGAAATGAGGGGCCCGTTTGACAAACCTATGAAGGGAGCCAACAGTCACCGAAACCAAGGTGCATAGGGGAATGTTTTTTTTTTATGTGTTGTGCTTATCAGTGGGATATTGTAGTACTTAGATTAATAAATCGCTTAAAGAAAATTACTTATAAAGCAGCAGAAAAACAACCATGCCGCCGGTGGGATCAGAACCCACAACCTCAGAATATCGCGCTCGGTGCTCTTACCAACTGAGCTACGGCGACGGCTGTCCAATCTGCTGCTCTCGTGGGTATTTATGTTCATTGGGTGTAAGAGAACCTTGAGAGTGTTCACCAGCGCCACCCTCGACCATAGCGGCGGACGTAGCACGTCCTGTAATACCGCGAGCGTGACGTGGAACGTCATCTAAAGACGAGGGCGTAAACTGTGCGAGAGCCCTCTTAAGCTACCTATGGCATCAAGACTGCCAGAACGGAGACCCTCGTTAAGCTATTAGCAGGTAAGTTAAAGGAAATGAGGGGCCCGTTTGACAAACCTATGAAGGGAGCCAACAGTCACCGAAACCGAGGTGCATAGGGGAATGTTTTTTATGTGTTGTGCTTATCAGTGGAATATTGTAGTACCTAGATTTATAAATAGCTTAAAGAAAATACTTATAAAGCAAAAAAACAACCATGCCGCCGGTGGGATCCGAGCCCACGACCTCCGAATATCGCGTCCGGTGCTCTTACCAACTGAGCTACAGCGACGGCTGTCCTATCTGATGCTCAAGTGGGTATTTATGTTCATTGGTTGTAAGCGAACCTTGAGAGTGTTCACCAGCGCCAACCTCAACCATAGAGGCGAACGTAGCACGTCCTGTAATACCGCGAGCGTCACGTGGAACGTCATCTAACGGCGAGGGCGGAAACTGTGCGAGAGCCCTCTTAAGCTACCTATGGCATCAAGACTGCCAGAACCAAGACCCTCGTTAAGCTATTAGCAGGTAAGTTAAAGCAAATGAGGGGCCCTTTTGACAAACCTATGAAGGCAGCCAATAGTCACCGAAACCAAGGTGCATAGGGGAATTTTTTTTTATGTGTTGTGCTTACCAGTGGGATATTATAGTACTTAGATTAATAAATCGCTTAAAGAAAATTACTTATAAAGCAACAGAAAAAACAACCATGCCACCGGTCGGATCCGAACCCACGACCTCCGAATATCGCGTCCGGTGCTCTTACCAACTGAGCTACGGCGACGGCTGTCCAATCTGCTGCTCTCGTGGGTATTTATGTTCATTGGGTGTAAGCGAACCTTGAGAGTGTTCACCAGCGCCACCCTCGACCATAGAGGCGGATGTAGCACGTCCTGTAATACCGCGAGAGTGACGTGGAACGTCATCTAACGGCGAGGGCGGAAACTGTGCGAGAGCCCTCTTAAGCTACCTATGACATCAAGACTGCCAGAACCGAGACCCTCGTTAAGCTATAAGCAGGTAACTTAATGGAAATGAGGGGCCCGTTTGACAAACCTATTAAGGGAGCCAACAGTCACCGAAACCAAGGTGCATAGGGGAATGTTTATTTATGTGTTTTGCTTATCAGTGGGATATTGTAGTACTTAGATTAAAAAATCGCTTAAAGAAAATTACTTATAAAGCAGCAGAAAAAACAACCATGCCGCCGGTAGGATCCGAACCCACGACCGCAGAATATCGCGTCCGGTGCTCTTACCAACTGAACTACGGCAACGGCTGTCCAATCTGCTTCTCTCGTGGGCATTTATGTTCATTGGGTGTAAGCGAAACTTGAGAGTGTTCACCAGCGCCACCCTCGACCATAGCGGCGGACGTAGCACGTCCTGTAAACCGCGAGCGTGATGTGGAACGTAATCTAACGGCGAGGGCGGAAACTGTGCGAGAGCCCTCTTAAGCTACCTATGGCATCAAGACTCCCAGAGCCCAGACCCTCGTTAAGCTATTAGCAGGTAAGTTAAAGGAAATGAGGGGCCCTTTTGACAAACCTATGAAGGGAGACAACAGTCACCGAAACCAAGGTGCATAGGGGAATGTTTTTATGTGTTGTGCTTATCAGTGGGATATTATAGTACTTAGAATAATAAATCGCTTAAAGAAAATTACTTATAAAGCAGCAGAAAAACAACCATGCCGCCGGTGGGATCCGAACCCACGACCTCCGAATATCGCGTTCGGTGCTCTTACCAACTGAGCTACGGCGACGGCTGTCCAATCTGCTGCTCTCGTGGGTATTTATGTTCATTGGGTGCAAGCGAACCTTGAGAGTGTTCACCAGTGCCACCCTCGACCTTAGCGGTGGACGTAGCACGTCCTGTAATACCGCGAGCGTGACGTGGAACGTCATCTAAGGACGAGGGCGGAAACTGTGCGAGAGCCCTCTTAATCTACCTATGGCATCAAGACTGCCAGAACCGAGACCCTCGCTAAGCTATTAGCAGGGAAGTTAAAGGAAATGAGGGGCCCTTTTGACAAACCTATGAAGGGAGACAACAGTCACCGAAACCAAGGTGCATAGGGGAATGTTTTTATGTGTTGTGCTTATCAGTGGGATATTATAGTACTTAGAATAATAAATCGCTTAAAGAAAATTACTTATAAAGCAGCAGAAAAAACAACCATGCCGCCGGTGGGATCCGAACCCACGACCGCCGAATATCACGTCCGGTGCTCTTACCAACTGAGCTACGGCGACGGCTGTCCAATGTGCTGCTCTCGTGGGTATTTATGTTCATTGGGTGTAAGCGAACCTTGAGAGTGTTCACCAGCGCCACCCTCGACCTATAGCGGCGGACGTAGCACGTTCTGCAATACTGCGAGCGTGACGTGGAACGTCATCAAAGGACGAGGGCGGAAACTGTGCGAGAGCCCTCTTAAGCTACCTATGGCATCAAGACTGCCAGAACTGAGACCCTCGTTAAGCTATTAGCAGGTAAGTTAAAGGAAAGGAGGGGCCCGTTTGACAAACCTATGAAGGGAGCCAACAGTCACCGAAACCAAGGTGCATAGGGGAATGTTTTTTATGCGTTGTGCTGATCAGTGGGATATTATAGCCCTTATATTAGTAAATCGCTTAAAGAAAATTACTTATAAAGCGCCTGAAAAACAACCATGCCGCCGGTGGGATCCTAACCAACGACCTCCAAATATCACGTTCGGTGCTCTTACCAACTGAGCTACGGCGACGGCTGTCGAATCTGCTGCTTTCGTGGGTATTTATGTTCATTGGGTGTAAGCGAACCTTAAAAGTGTTCACCAGCGCCACCCTCGACCTTAGCGGCGGACGTAGCACGTCCTGTAATACAGCGAGCGTGACGTGGAACGTCATCTAAGGACGAGTGCGGAAAATGTGCGAGAGCCCTCTTAAGCTACCTATGGCATGAAGACTGCCAAAACCGAGACCCTCGTTAAGCTATTAGCAGGTAAGTTAAAAGAAATGAGGGGCCCGTTTGACAAACCTATGAAGGGAGCCAACAGTCACCGAAACCAAGGTGCATAGGGGAATGTTTTTTTATGTGTTGTGCTTATCAGTGGGATATTGTAGTACTTAGATTAATAAATCGTTTAAAGAATATACTTATAAAGCAGCAGAAAAAACAATCAAGCCGCCAGTGGGATCCGAATCTACGACCGCCGAATATCGCGTCCGGTGCTCTTACCAACTGAGCTACGGCAACGGCTCTCCAATCTGCTGCTCTCGTGGGTAATTATGTTCATTGGGTGTAAGCGAACCTTGAGAGTGTTCACCAGCGCCCCCCTCGACCATAGCGGCGGACGTAGCACGTCCTGTAATACCGCGAGCGTGACGTGGAACGTCACCTAACGGCGAGGGCGGAAACTGTGCGAGAGCCCTCATAAGCTACCTATGGCATCAAAACTGCCAGAACCGAGACCCTCCCTAAGCTATTAGCAGGTATGTTAAAGGAAATGAAGGGCCCGTTTGACAAACCTATGAAGGGAGCCAACAGTCACCGAAACCAAGGTGCATAGGGGAATGTTTTTTTATGTGTTGTGCTTACCAGTGGGATATTATAGTACTTAGATTAATAAATCGCTTAAAAAAATTACTTTAAAGCAACAGAAAAAACAACCATGCCGCCGGTGGGATCCGAACCAACGACCTCCGAATATCGCGTCCGGTGCTCTTACCAACTGAGCTACGGCGACGGCTGTCCAATCTGCTGCTCTCGTGGGTATTTATGTTCATTGGGTGTAAGCGAACCTTGAGAGTGTTCACCAGCGCCACCCTCGACCTTAGCGGCGGACGTAGCACGTCCTGTAATACAGCGAGCGTGACGTGGAACGTCACCTAACGGCGAGGGCGGAAACTGTGCGAGAGCCCTCTTAAGCTACCTATGGTGTCAAGACTGCCAGAACCAAGACCCTCGTTAAGCTATTAGCAGGTAAGTTAAAGGAAATGAGGGGCCCGTTTGACAAACCTATGAAGGGAGCCAACAGTCACCGAAACCAAGGTGCATAGGGGAATGTTTTTTATGTGTTGTGCTTACCAGTGGGATAATATAGTACTTAGATTAATAAATCGCTTAAAGAAAATTACTTATAAAGCAGCAGAAAAAACAACCATGCCGCCGGTAGGATCCGAACCCACGACCGCAGAATATCGCTTCCGGTGCTCTTACCAACTGAACTACGGCAACGGCTGTCCAATCTGCTTCTCTCGTGGGCATTTATGTTCATTGGGTGTAAGCGAACCTTGAGAGTGTTCACCAGCGCCACCCTCGACCATAGCGGCGGACGAGAACGTCCTGTAAACCGCGAGCGTGATGTGGAACGTAATCTAACGGCGAGGGCGGAAACTGTGCGAGAGCCCTCTTAAGCTACCTATGGCATCAAGACTCCCAGAACCCAGACCCTCGATAAGCTATTAGCAGGTAAGTTAAAAGAAATGATGGGCCCGTTTGAAAAAACCTATGAAGGGAGACAACAGTCACCGAAACCAAGGTGCATAGGGGAATGTTTTTATGTGTTGTGCTTATCAGTGGGATATTATAGTACTTATAATAATAAATCGCTTAAAGAAACTTACTTATGAAGCAGCAGAAAAACAACCATGCCGCCGGTGGGATCCGAACCCACGACCTCCGAATATTGCGTTCGGTGCTCTTACCAACTGAGCTACGGCGACGGCTGTCCAATCTGCTGCTCTCGTGGGTATTTATGTTCATTAGGTGTAAGCGAACCTTGAGAGTGTTCACCAGTGCCACTCTCGACCTTAGCGGCGGACGTAGCACGTCCTGTAATACCGCGAGCGTGACGTGGAACGTCATCTAAGGACGAGGGCGGAAACTGTGCGAGAGCCCTCTTAATCTACCTATGGCATCAAGACTGCCAGAACCGAGACCCTCGCTAAGCTATTAGCAGGTAAGATAAAAGAAATGATGGGCCCGTTTGACAAACCTATGAAGGGAGACAACAGTCACCGAAACAAGGTGCATAGGGGAATGTTTTTTATGTGTTGTGCTTACCAGTGGGATATTATAGTACTTAGATTAATAAATCGCTTAAAGAAAATACTTATAATGCAACAGAAAAAACAACCATGCCGCCGGTGGGATCCGAAGCCACGACCTCCGAATATCCCGTCCGGTGCTCTTACCAACTGAGCTACGGCGACGGCTGTCCAATCTGCTGCTCTCGTGGGAATTTATGTTCATTGGGTGTAAGCGAACCTTTAGAGTGTTCACCAGCGCCACCCTCGACCTATAGCGGCGGACGTAGCACGTTCTGCAATACTGCGAGCGTGACGTGGAACGTCATCAAAGGACGAGGGCGGAAACTGTGCGAGAGCCCTCTTAAGCTACATATGGCATCAGGACTGCCAGAACCGAGACCCTCGTTAAGCTATTAGCAGGTAAGTTAAAGGAAAGGAGGGGCCCGTTTGACAAACCTATGAAGGGAGCCAACAGTCACCGAAACCAAGGTGCATAGGGGAATGTTTTTTATGCGTTGTGCTGATCAGTGGGATATTACAGTACATATATTAGTAAATCGCTTAAAGAAAATTACTTATAAAGCGCCTGAAAAACAACCATGCCGCCGGTGGGATCCTAACCAACGACCTCCAAATATCACGTTCGGTGCTCTTACCAACTGAGCTACGGCGACGGCTGTCGAATCTGCTGCTTTCGTGGGTATTTATGTTCATTGGGTGTAAGCGAACCTTGAGAGTGTTCACCAGCGCCACCCTCGACCTAAGCGGCGGACGTAGCACGTCCTGTAATACAGCGAGCGTGACGTGGAACGTCATCTAAGGACGAGTGCGGAAAATGTGCGAGAGCCCTCTTAAGCTACCTATGGCATCAAAACTGCCAGAACCGAGACCCTCGCTAAGCTATTAGCAGGTATGTAAAGGAAATGAGGGGCCCGTTTGACAAACCTATGAAGGGAGCCAACAGTCACCGAAACCAAGGTGCATAGGGGAATGTTTTTTTATGTGTTGTGCTTATCAGTGGGATATTGTAGTACTTAGATTAATAAATCGCTTAAAGAAAATTACTTATAAAGCAGCAGAAAAAACAACCATGCCGCCGGTGGGATCAGAACCCACAACCTCCGAATATCGCGCTCGGTGCTCTTACCAACTGAGCTACGGCGACGGCTGTCCAATCTGCTGCTCTCTTAGGTATTTATGTTCATTGGGTGTAAGAGAACCTTGAGAGTGTTCACCAGCGCCACCCTCGACCATAGCGGCGGACGTAGCACGTCCTGTAATACCGCGAGCGTGACCTGGAACGTCATCTAACGGCGAGGGCGGAAACTGTGCGAGAGCCCTCTTAAGCTACCTATGGCATCAAGACTGCCAGAACCGAGACCCTCGTTAAGCTATTAGCAGGTAAGTTAAAGGAAATGAGGGACCCGTTTGACAAACCTATGAAGGGAGCCAACAGTCACCGAAACCAAGGTGCATAGGGGAATGTTTTTTTAAATGTTGTGCTTATCAGTGGGATATTGTAGTACTTAGATTAATAAATCGCTTAAAGAAAATTACTTATAAAGCAGCAGAAAAAACAACCATGCCGCCGGTGGGATCCGAACCCACAACCTCCGAATATCGCGCTCGGTGCTCTTACCAACTGAGCTACGGTGACGGCTGTCCAATCTGCTGCTCTCGTGGGTATTTATGTTCATTGGGTGTAAGCGCACATTGAGAGTGTTCACCAGCGCCACCCTCGACCATAGCGGCGGACGTAGCACGTCCTGTAATACCGCGAGCGTGACGTGGAACGTCATCTAACGGCGAGGGCGGAAACTGTGCGAGAGCCCTCTTAAGCTACCTATGGCATCAAGACTGCCAGAACCAAAACCCTCGTTAAGCTATTAGCAGGTAAGTTAAAGGAAATGAGGGGCCCGTTTGACAAACCTATGAAGGGAGCCAACAGTCTCCGAAACCAAGGTGCATAGGGGAATATTTTTTATGCGTTGTGCTGATCAGTGGGATATTATAGTACTTATATTAGTAAATCGCTTAAAGAAAATTACTTATGAAGCACCTGAAAAAACAACCATGCCGCCGGTGGGATCCTAACCAACGACCTCCAAATATCACATTCGGTGCTCTTACCAACTGAGCTACGGCGACGGCTGTCCAATCTGCTGCTCTCGTGGGTATTTATGTTCATTGGGTGTAAGCGAACCTTGAGAGTGTTCACCAGCGCCACCCTCGACCTTAGCGGCGGACGTAGCACGTCCTGTAAACCGCGAGCGTGATGTGGAACGTAATCTAACGGCGAGGGCGGAAACTGTGCGAGAGCCCTCTTAAGCTACCTATGGCATCAAGACTCCCAGAACCCAGACGCTCGCTAAGCTATTAGCAGGTAAGTTAAAGGAAAAGAGGGGCCCGTTTGACAAACCTATGAAGGGAGCCAACAGTCACCGAAACAAGGTGCATAGGGGAATGTTTTTTATGTGTTGTGCTTACCAGTGGGATATTATAGTACTTAGATTAATAAATCGCTTAAAGAAAATTACTTATAATGCAACAAAAAAAACAACCATGCCGCCGGTGGGATCCGAACCCACGACCTCCGAATATCGCGTCCGGTGCTCTTACCAACTGAGCTACGGCGACGGCTGTCCAATCTGCTGCTCTCGTGGGAATTTATGTTCATTTGGTGTAAGCGAACCTTTAGAGTGTTCACCAGCGCCACCCTCGACCTATAGCGGCGGACGTAGCACGTTCTGCAATACTGCGAGCGTGACGTGGAACGTCATCAAAGGACGAGGGCGGAAACTGTGCGAGAGCCCTCTTAAGCTACCTATGGCATCAGGACTGCCAGAACCGAGACCCTCGTTAAGCTATTAGCAGGTAAGTTAAAGGAAAGGAGGGGCCCGTTTGACAAACCTATGAAGGGAGCCAACAGTCACCGAAGCCAAGGTGCATAGGGGAATGTTTTTTATGCGTTGTGCTGATCAGTGGGATATTATAGTACTTATATTAGTAAATTGCTTAAAGAAAATTTCTTATAAAGCGCGTGAAAAACAACCATGCCGCCGGTGGGATCCTAACCAACGACCTCCAAATATCACGTTCGGTGCTCTTACCAACTGAGCTACAACGACGGCTGTCGAATCTGCTGCTTTCGTGGGGATTTATGTTCATTGGGTGTAAGCGAACCTTGAGAGTGTTCACCAGCGCCACCCTCGCCCTTAGCCGCGGACGTAGCACGTCCTGTAATACAGCGAGCGTGACGTGGAACGTCATCTAAGGACGAGTGCGGAAAATGTGCGAGAGCCCTCTTAAGCTACCTATGGCATGAAGACTGCCAAAACCGAGACCCTCGTTAAGCTATTAGCAGGTAAGTTCAAGGAAAAGAGGGGCCCGTTTGACAAACCTATGAAGGGAGCCAACAGTCACCGAAACAAGGTGCATAGGGGAATGTTTTTTATGTGTTGTGCTTACCAGTGGGATATTATAGTACTTAGATTATTAAATCGCTTAAAGAAAATTACTTATAATGCAACAGAAAAAACAACCATGCCGCCGGTGGGATCCGAACTCACGACCTCCGAATATCCCGTCCGGTGCTCTTACCAACTGAGCTACGGCGACGGCTGTCCAATCTGCTGCTCTCGTGGGAATTTATGTTCATTGGGTGTAAGCGAACCTTTAGAGTGTTCACCAGCGCCACCCTCGACCTATAGCGGCGGACGTAGCACGTTCTGCAATACTGCGAGCGTGACGTGGAACGTCATCAAAGGACGAGGGCGGAAACTGTGCGAGAGCCCTCTTAAGCTACCTATGGCATCAGGACTGCCAGAACCGAGACCCTCGTTAAGCTATTAGCAGGTAAGTTAAAGGAAAGGAGGGGCCCGTTTGACAAACCTATGAAGGGAGCCAACAGTCACCGAAGCCAAGGTGCATAGGGGAATGTTTTTTATGCGTTGTGCTGATCAGTGGGATATTATAGTACTTATATTAGTAAATTGCTTAAAGAAAATTACTTATAAAGCGCCTGAAAAACAACCATGCCGCCGGTGGGTTCCTAACCAACGACCTCCAAATATCACGTTCGGTGCTCTTACCAACTGAGCTACGGCGACGGCTGTCGAATCTGCTGCTTTCGTGGGGATTTATGTTCATTGGGTGTAAGCGAACCTTGAGAGTGTTCACCAGCGCCACCCTCGCCGTTAGCCGCGGACGTAGCACGTCCTGTAATACAGCGAGCGTGACGTGGAACGTCATCTAAGGACGAGTGCGGAAAATGTGCGAGAGCCCTCTTAAGCTACCCATGGCATGAAGACTGCCAAAACCGAGACCCTCGTTAAGCTATTAGCAGGTAAGTTAAAAGAAATGAGGGGCCCGTTTGACAAACCTATGAAGGGAGCCAACAGTCACCGAAACCAAGGTGCATAGGGGAATGTTTTTTTTTTATGTGTTGTGCTTATCAGTGGGATATTGTAGTACTTAGATTAATAAATCGTTTAAAGAATATACTTTTAAAGCAGCAGAAAAAACAATCAAGCCGCCAGTGGGATCCGAACCTACGACCGCCGAATATCGCGTCCGGTGCTCTTACCAACTGAGCTACGGCAACGGCTCTCCAATCTGCTGCTCTCGTGGGTAATTATGTTCATTGGGTGTAAGCGAACCTTGAGAGTGTTCGCCAGCGCCACCCTCGACCATAGCGGCGGACGTAGCACGTCCTGTAATACCGCGAGCGTGACGTGGAACGTCACCTAACGGCGAGGGCGGAAACTGTGCGAGAGCCCTCATAAACTACCTATGGCATCAAAACTGCCAGAACCGAGACCCTCGCTAAGCTATTAGCAGGTATGTTAAAGGAAATGAGGGGCCCGTTTGACAAACCTCTGAAGGGAGCCAACAGTCACCGAAACCAAGGTGCATAGGGGAATGTTTTTTATGTGTTGTGCTTACCAGTGGGATAATATAGTACTTAGATTAATAAATCGCTTAAAGAAAATTACTTATAAAGCAGCAGAAAAACAACCATGCCGCCGGTGGGATCCGAACCCACGACCTCCGAATATTGCGTTCGGTGCTCTTACCAACTGAGCTACGGCGACGGCTGTCCAATCTGCTGCTCTCGTGGGTATTTATGTTCATTAGGTGTAAGCGAACCTTGAGAGTGTTCACCAGTGCCACCCTCGACCTTAGCGGCGGACGTAGCACGTCCTGTAATACCGCGAGCGTGACGTGGAACGTCATCTAAGGACGAGGGCGGAAACTGTGCGAGAGCCCTCTTAATCTACCTATGGCATCAAGACTGCCAGAACCAAGACCCTCGTTAAGCTATTAGCAGGTAAGTTAAAGGAAATGAGGGGCCCGTTTGACAAACCTATGAAGGGAGCCAACAGTCACCGAAACCAAGGTGCATAGGGGAATGTTTTTTTTTATGTGTTGTGCTTATCAGTGGGATATTGTAGTACTTAGATTAATAAATCGCTTAAAGAAAATTACTTATAAAGCAGCAGAAAAACAACCATGCCGCCGGTGGGATCAGAACCCACAACCTCAGAATATCGCGCTCGGTGCTCTTACCAACTGAGCTACGGCGACGGCTGTCCAATCTGCTGCTCTCGTGGGTATTTATGTTCATTGGGTGTAAGAGAACCTTGAGAGTGTTCACCAGCGCCACCCTCGACCATAGCGGCGGACGTAGCACGTCCTGTAATACCACGAGCGTGACGTGGAACGTCATCTAAAGACGAGGGCGTAAACTGTGCGAGAGCCCTCTTAAGCTACCTATGGCATCAAGACTGCCAGAACGGAGACCCTCGTTAAGCTATTAGCAGGTAAGTTAAAGGAAATGAGGGGCCCGTTTGACAAACCTATGAAGGGAGCCAACAGTCACCGAAACCGAGGTGCATAGGGGAATGTTTTTTATGTGTTGTGCTTATCAGTGGAATATTGTAGTACCTAGATTTATAAATAGCTTAAAGAAAATACTTATAAAGCAAAAAAACAACCATGCCGCCGGTGGGATCCGAACCCACGACCTCCGAATATCGCGTCCGGTGCTCTTACCAACTGAGCTACAGCGACGGCTGTCCTATCTGATGCTCAAGTGGGTATTTATGTTCATTGGTTGTAAGCGAACCTTGAGAGTGTTCACCAGCGCCAACCTCAACCATAGAGGCGAACGTAGCACGTCCTGTAATACCGCGAGCGTCACGTGGAACGTCATCTAACGGCGAGGGCGGAAACTGTGCGAGAGCCCTCTTAAGCTACCTATGGCATCAAGACTGCCAGAACCAAGACCCTCGTTAAGCTATTAGCAGGTAAGTTAAAGCAAATGAGGGGCCCTTTTGACAAACCTATGAAGGCAGCCAATAGTCACCGAAACCAAGGTGCATAGGGGAATTTTTTTTTATGTGTTGTGCTTACCAGTGGGATATTATAGTACTTAGATTAATAAATCGCTTAAAGAAAATTACTTATAAAGCAACAGAAAAAACAACCATGCCACCGGTCGGATCCGAACCCACGACCTCCAAATATCGCGTCCGGTGCTCTTACCAACTGAGCTACGGCGACGGCTGTCCAATCTGCTGCTCTCGTGGGTATTTATGTTCATTGGGTGTAAGCGAACCTTGAGAGTGTTCACCAGCGCCACCCTCGACCATAGAGGCGGATGTAGCACGTCCTGTAATACCGCGAGAGTGACGTGGAACGTCATCTAACGGCGAGGGCGGAAACTGTGCGAGAGCCCTCTTAAGCTACCTATGACATCAAGACTGCCAGAACCGAGACCCTCGTTAAGCTATAAGCAGGTAACTTAAAGGAAATGAGGGGCCCGTTTGACAAACCTATTAAGGGAGCCAACAGTCACCGAAACCAAGGTGCATAGGGGAATGTTTATTTATGTGTTTTGCTTATCAGTGGGATATTGTAGTACTTAGATTAAAAAATCGCTTAAAGAAAATTACTTATAAAGCAGCAGAAAAAACAACCATGCCGCCGGTAGGATGCGAACCCACGACCGCAGAATATCGCGTCCGGTGCTCTTACCAACTGAACTACGGCAACGGCTGTCCAATCTGCTTCTCTCGTGGGCATTTATGTTCATTGGGTGTAAGCGAACCTTGAGAGTGTTCACCAGCGCCACCCTCGACCATAGCGGCGGACGTAGCACGTCCTGTAAACCGCGAGCGTGATGTGGAACGTAATCTAACGGCGAGGGCGGAAACTGTGCGAGAGCCCTCTTAAGCTACCTATGGCATCAAGACTCCCAGAGCCCAGACCCTCGTTAAGCTATTAGCAGGTAAGTTAAAGGAAATGAGGGGCCCGTTTGACAAACCTATGAAGGGAGACAACAGTCACCGAAACCAAGGTGCATAGGGGAATGTTTTTATGTGTTGTGCTTATCAGTGGGATATTATAGTACTTAGAATAATAAATCGCTTAAAGAAAATTACTTATAAAGCAGCAGAAAAACAACCATGCCGCCGGTGGGATCCGAACCCACGACCTCCGAATATCGCGTTCGGTGCTCTTACCAACTGAGCTACGGCGACGGCTGTCCAATCTGCTGCTCTCGTGGGTATTTATGTTCACTGGGTGCAAGCGAACCTTGAGAGTGTTCACCAGTGCCACCCTCGACCTTAGCGGCGGACGTAGCACGTCCTGTAATACCGCGAGCGTGACGTGGAACGTCATCTAAGGACGAGGGCGGAAACTGTGCTAGAGCCCTCTTAATCTACCTATGGCATCAAGACTGCCAGAACCGAGACCCTCGCTAAGCTATTAGCAGGGAAGTTAAAGGAAATGAGGGGCCCGTTTGACAAACCTATGAAGGGAGCCAACAGTCACCGAAACCAAGGTGCATAGGGGAATGTTTATTTATGTGTTGTGCTTATCAGTGGGATATTGTAGTACTTAGATTAAAATATCGCTTAAAGAAAATTACTTATAAAGCAGCAGAAAAAACAACCATGCCGCCGGTGGGATCCGAACCCACGACCGCCGAATATCACGTCCGGTGCTCTTACCAACTGAGCTACGGCGACGGCTGTCCAATGTGCTGCTCTCGTGGGTATTTATGTTCATTGGGTGTAAGCGAACCTTGAGAGTGTTCACCAGCGCCACCCTCGACCTATAGCGGCGGACGTAGCACGTTCTGCAATACTGCGAGCGTGACGTGGAACATCATCAAAGGACGAGGGCGGAAACTGTGCGAGAGCCCTCTTAAGCTACCTATGGCATCAAGACTGCCAGAACTGAGACCCTCGTTAAGCTATTAGCAGGTAAGTTAAAGGAAAGGAGGGGCCCGTTTGACAAACCTATGAAGGGAGCCAACAGTCACCGAAACCAAGGTGCATAGGGGAATGTTTTTTATGCGTTGTGCTGATCAGTGGGATATTATAGCCCTTATATTAGTAAATCGCTTAAAGAAAATTACTTATAAAGCGCCTGAAAAACAACCATGCCGCCGGTGGGATCCTAACCAACGACCTCCAAATATCACGTTCGGTGCTCTTACCAACTGAGCTACGGCGACGGCTGTCGAATCTGCTGCTTTCGTGGGTATTTATGTTCATTGGGTGTAAGCGAACCTTAAAAGTGTTCACCAGCGCCACCCTCGACCTTAGCGGCGGACGTAGCCCGTCCTGTAATACAGCGAGCGTGACGTGGAACGTCATCTAAGGACGAGTGCGGAAAATGTGCGAGAGCCCTCTTAAGCTACCTATGGCATGAAGACTGCCAAAACCGAGACCCTCGTTAAGCTATTAGCAGGTAAGTTAAAAGAAATGAGGGGCCCGTTTGACAAACCTATGAAGGGAGCCAACAGTCACCGAAACCAAGGTGCATAGGGGAATGTTTTTTTTATGTGTTGTGCTTATCAGTGGGATATTGTAGTACTTAGATTAATAAATCGTTTAAAGAATATATTTATAAAGCAGCAGAAAAAACAATCAAGCCGCCAGTGGGATCCGAATCTACGACCGCCGAATATCGCGTCCGGTGCTCTTACCAACTGAGCTACGGCAACGGCTCTCCAATCTGCTGCTCTCGTGGGTAATTATGTTCATTGGGTGTAAGCGAACCTTGAGAGTGTTCACCAGCGCCCCCCTCGACCATAGCGGCGGACGTAGCACGTCCTGTAATACCGCGAGCGTGACGTGGAACGTCACCTAACGGCGAGGGCGGAAACTGTGCGAGAGCCCTCATAAGCTACCTATGGCATCAAAACTGCCAGAACCGAGACCCTCCCTAAGCTATTAGCAGGTATGTTAAAGGAAATGAAGGGCCCGTTTGACAAACCTATGAAGGGAGCCAACAGTCACCGAAACCAAGGTGCATAGGGGAATGTTTTTTTATGTGTTGTGCTTACCAGTGGGATATTATAGTACTTAGATTAATAAATCGCTTAAAAAAATTACTTTAAAGCAACAGAAAAAACAACCATGCCGCCGGTGGGATCCGAACCAACGACCTCCGAATATCGCGTCCGGTGCTCTTACCAACTGAGCTACGGCGACGGCTGTCCAATCTGCTGCTCTCGTGGGTATTTATGTTCATTGGGTGTAAGCGAACCTTGAGAGTGTTCACCAGCGCCACCCTCGACCTTAGCGGCGGACGTAGCACGTCCTGTAATACAGCGAGCGTGACGTGGAACGTCACCTAACGGCGAGGGCGGAAACTGTGCGAGAGCCCTCTTAAGCTACCTATGGTGTCAAGACTGCCAGAACCAAGACCCTCGTTAAGCTATTAGCAGGTAAGTTAAAGGAAATGAGGGGCCCGTTTGACAAACCTATGAAGGGAGCCAACAGTCACCGAAACCAAGGTGCATAGGGGAATGTTTTTTTTATGTATTGTGCTTATCAGTGGGATATTGTGGTACTTAGATTAATAAATCGCTTAAAGAAAATTACTTATAAAGCAGCAGAAAAAACAACCATGCCGCCGGTGGGATCAGAACCCACAACCTCCGAATATCGCGCTCGGTGCTCTTACCAACTGAGCTACGGCGACGGCTGTCCAATCTGCTGCTCTCGTGGGTATTTATGTTCATTGGGTGTAAGAGAACCTTGAGAGTGTTCACCAGCGCCACCCTCGACCATAGCGGCGGACGTAGCACATCCTGTAATACCGCGAGCGTGACGTGGAACGTCATCTAACGGCGAGGGCGGAAACTGTGCGAGAGCCCTCTTAAGCTAGCTATGGCATCAAGACTGCCAGAACCGAGACCCTCGTTAAGCTATTAGCAGGTAAGTTAAAAGAAATGAGGGGCCCGTTTGACAAACCTATGAAGGGAGCCAACAGTCACCGAAACCAAGGTGCATACGGGAATGTTTTTTATGTGTTGTGCTTATCAGTGGGATATTGTAGTACTTATATTAATAAATACCTTAAAGGAAATACTTATAAAGCAGCAGCAAAAACAACCATGCCCCCGGTGGGATCCGAACCCACGACCGCCGAATATCGCGTCCGGTGCTCTTACCAACTGAGCTACGGCGACGGCTGTCCAATCTGCTGCTCTCGTGGGTATTTATGTTCATTGGGTGTAAGCGAACCTTGAGAGTGTTCACCAGCGCCACTCTCGACCTTAGCGGCGGACGTAGCACGTCCTGTAAACCGCGAGCGTGACGTGGACCGTCACCTAACGGCGAGGGCGGAAACTGTGCGAGAGCCCTCTTAAGCTACCTATGGCATCAAGACTCCCAGAACCCAGACCCTCGTTAAGCTATTAGCAGGTAAGTTAAAAGAAATGAGGGGCCCGTTTGACAAACCTATGAAGGGAGACAACAGTCACCGAAACCAAGGTGCATAGGGGAATGTTTTTATGTGTTGTGCTTATCAGCGGGATATTATAGTACTTAGAATAATAAATCGCTTAAAGAAACTTACTTATAAAGCGCCTGAAAAAAAACCATGCCGCCGGTGGGATCCTAACCAACGACCTCCAAATATCACGTTCGGTGCTCTTACCAACTGAGCTACGGCGACGGCTGTCGAATCTGCTGCTTTCGTGGGGATTTATGTTCATTGGGTGTAAGCGAACCTTGAGAGTGTTCACCAGCGCCACCCTCGCCCTTAGCTGCGGATGTAGCACGTCCTGTTATACAGCGAGCGTGACGTGGAACGTCATCTAAGGACGAGTGCGGAAAATGTGCGAGAGCCCTCTTAAGCTACCTATGGCATGAAGACTGCCAAAACCGAGACCCTCGTTAAGCTATTAGCAGGTAAGTTAAAAGAAATGAGGGGCCCGTTTTACAAACCTATGAAGGGAGCCAACAGTCCCGAAACCAAGGTGCATAGGGGAATGTTTATTTATGTGTTGTGCTTATCAGTGGGATATTGTAGTACTTAGATTAAAATATCGCTTAAAGAAAATTACTTATAAAGCAGCAGAAAAAACAAGCATGCCGCCGGTGGGATCCGAACCCACGACCGCCGAATATCACGTCCGGTGCTCTTACCAACTGAGCTACGGCGACGGCTGTCCAATGTGCTGCTCTCGTGGGTATTTATGTTCATTGGGTGTAAGCGAACCTTGAGAGTGTTCACCAGCGCCACCCTCGACCTATAGCGGCGGACGTAGCACGTTCTGCAATACTGCGAGCGTGACGTGGAACGTCATCAAAGGACGAGGGCGGAAACTGTGCGAGAGCCCTCTTAAGCTACCTATGGCATCAAGACTGCCAGAACTGAGACCCTCGTTAAGCTATTAGCAGGTAAGTTAAAGGAAAGGAGGGGCCCGTTTGACAAACCTATGAAGGGAGCCAACAGTCACCGAAACCAAGGTGCATAGGGGAATGTTTTTTATGCGTTGTGCTGATCAGTGGGATATTATAGCCCTTATATTAGTAAATCGCTTAAAGAAAATTACTTATAAAGCGCCTGAAAAACAACCATGCCGCCGGTGGGATCCTAACCAACGACCTCCAAATATCACGTTCGGTGCTCTTACCAACTGAGCTACGGCGACGGCTGTCGAATCTGCTGCTTTCGTGGGTATTTATGTTCATTGGGTGTAAGCGAACCTTAAAAGTGTTCACCAGCGCCACCCTCGACCTTAGCGGCGGACGTAGCCCGTCCTGTAATACAGCGAGCGTGACGTGGAACGTCATCTAAGGACGAGTGCGGAAAATGTGCGAGAGCCCTCTTAAGCTACCTATGGCATGAAGACTGCCAAAACCGAGACCCTCGTTAAGCTATTAGCAGGTAAGTTAAAAGAAATGAGGGGCCCGTTTGACAAACCTATGAAGGGAGCCAACAGTCACCGAAACCAAGGTGCATAGGGGAATGTTTTTTTTATGTGTTGTGCTTATCAGTGGGATATTGTAGTACTTAGATTAATAAATCGTTTAAAGAATATATTTATAAAGCAGCAGAAAAAACAATCAAGCCGCCAGTGGGATCCGAATCTACGACCGCCGAATATCGCGTCCGGTGCTCTTACCAACTGAGCTACGGCAACGGCTCTCCAATCTGCTGCTCTCGTGGGTAATTATGTTCATTGGGTGTAAGCGAACCTTGAGAGTGTTCACCAGCGCCCCCCTCGACCATAGCGGCGGACGTAGCACGTCCTGTAATACCGCGAGCGTGACGTGGAACGTCACCTAACGGCGAGGGCGGAAACTGTGCGAGAGCCCTCATAAGCTACCTATGGCATCAAAACTGCCAGAACCGAGACCCTCCCTAAGCTATTAGCAGGTATGTTAAAGGAAATGAAGGGCCCGTTTGACAAACCTATGAAGGGAGCCAACAGTCACCGAAACCAAGGTGCATAGGGGAATGTTTTTTTATGTGTTGTGCTTACCAGTGGGATATTATAGTACTTAGATTAATAAATCGCTTAAAAAAATTACTTTAAAGCAACAGAAAAAACAACCATGCCGCCGGTGGGATCCGAACCAACGACCTCCGAATATCGCGTCCGGTGCTCTTACCAACTGAGCTACGGCGACGGCTGTCCAATCTGCTGCTCTCGTGGGTATTTATGTTCATTGGGTGTAAGCGAACCTTGAGAGTGTTCACCAGCGCCACCCTCGACCTTAGCGGCGGACGTAGCACGTCCTGTAATACAGCGAGCGTGACGTGGAACGTCACCTAACGGCGAGGGCGGAAACTGTGCGAGAGCCCTCTTAAGCTACCTATGGTGTCAAGACTGCCAGAACCGAGACCCTCGTTAAGCTATTAGCAGGTAAGTTAAAAGAAATGAGGGGCCCGTTTGACAAACCTATGAAGGGAGCCAACAGTCACCGAAACCAAGGTGCATACGGGAATGTTTTTTATGTGTTGTGCTTATCAGTGGGATATTGTAGTACTTATATTAATAAATACCTTAAAGGAAATACTTATAAAGCAGCAGCAAAAACAACCATGCCCCCGGTGGGATCCGAACCCACGACCGCCGAATATCGCGTCCGGTGCTCTTACCAACTGAGCTACGGCGACGGCTGTCCAATCTGCTGCTCTCGTGGGTATTTATGTTCATTGGGTGTAAGCGAACCTTGAGAGTGTTCACCAGCGCCACTCTCGACCTTAGCGGCGGACGTAGCACGTCCTGTAAACCGCGAGCGTGACGTGGACCGTCACCTAACGGCGAGGGCGGAAACTGTGCGAGAGCCCTCTTAAGCTACCTATGGCATCAAGACTCCCAGAACCCAGACCCTCGTTAAGCTATTAGCAGGTAAGTTAAAAGAAATGAGGGGCCCGTTTGACAAACCTATGAAGGGAGACAACAGTCACCGAAACCAAGGTGCATAGGGGAATGTTTTTATGTGTTGTGCTTATCAGCGGGATATTATAGTACTTAGAATAATAAATCGCTTAAAGAAACTTACTTATAAAGCAGCAGAAAAACAACCATGCCGCCGGTGGGATCCGAACCCACGACCTCCGAATATTGCGTTCGGTGCTCTTACCAACTGAGCTACGGCGACGGCTGTCCAATCTGCTGCTCTCGTGGGTATTTATGTTCATTGGGTGTAAGCGAACCTTGAGAGTGTTCACCAGTGCCACCCTCGACCTTAGCGGCGGACGTAGCACGTCCTGTAATACCGCGAGCGTGACGTGGAACGTCATCTAAGGACGAGAGCGGAAACTGTGCGAGAGCCCTCTTAATCTACCTATGGCATCAAGACTGCCAGAACCGAGACCCTCGCTAAGCTATTAGCAGGTAAGTTAAAGGAAAAGAGGGGCCCGTTTGACAAACCTATGAAGGGAGCCAACAGTCACCGAAACAAGGTGCATAGGGGAATGTTTTTTATGTGTTGTGCTTATGAGTGGGATATTATAGTACTTAGATTAATAAATCGCTTAAAGAAAATTACTTATAATGCAACAAAAAAAACAACCATGCCGCCGGTGGGATCCGAACCCACGACCTCCGAATATCGCGTCCGGTGCTCTTACCAACTGAGCTACGGCGACGGCTGTCCAATCTGCTGCTCTCGTGGGAATTTATGTTCATTTGGTGTAAGCGAACCTTTAGAGTGTTCACCAGCGCCACCCTCGACCTATAGCGGCGGACGTAGCACGTTCTGCAATACTGCGAGCGTGACGTGGAACGTCATCAAAGGACGAGGGCGGAAACTGTGCGAGAGCCCTCTTAAGCTACCTATGGCATCAGGACTGCCAGAACCGAGACCCTCGTTAAGCTATTAGCAGGTAAGTTAAAGGAAAGGAGGGGCCCGTTTGACAAACCTATGAAGGGAGCCAACAGTCACCGAAGCCAAGGTGCATAGGGGAATGTTTTTTATGCGTTGTGCTGATCAGTGGGATATTATAGTACTTATATTAGTAAATTGCTTAAAGAAAATTACTTATAAAGCGCCTGAAAAAAAACCATGCCGCCGGTGGGATCCTAACCAACGACCTCCAAATATCACGTTCGGTGCTCTTACCAACTGAGCTACGGCGACGGCTGTCGAATCTGCTGCTTTCGTGGGGATTTATGTTCATTGGGTGTAAGCGAACCTTGAGAGTGTTCACCAGCGCCACCCTCGCCCTTAGCTGCGGATGTAGCACGTCCTGTAATACAGCGAGCGTGACGTGGAACGTCATCTAAGGACGAGTGCGGAAAATGTGCGAGAGCCCTCTTAAGCTACCTATGGCATGAAGACTGCCAAAACCGAGACCCTCGTTAAGCTATTAGCAGGTAAGTTAAAAGAAATGAGGGGCCCGTTTTACAAACCTATGAAGGGAGCCAACAGTCCCGAAACCAAGGTGCATAGGGGAATGTTTTTTTTTATGTGTTGTGCTTATCAGTGGGATATTGTAGTACTTAGATTAATAAATCGTTTAAAGAATATACTTTTAAAGCAGCAGAAAAAACAATCAAGCCGCCAGTGGGATCCGAACCTACGACCGCCGAATATCGCGTCCGGTGCTCTTACCAACTGAGCTACGGCAACGGATCTCCAATCTGCTGCTCTCGTGGGTAATTATGTTCATTGGGTGTAAGCGAACCTTGAGAGTGTTCACCAGCGCCACCCTCGACCATAGCGGCGGACGTAGCACGTCCTGTAATACCGCGAGCGTGACGTGGAACGTCACCTAACGGCGAGGGCGGAAACTGTGCGAGAGCCTTCATAAACTACCTATGGCATCAAAACTGCCAGAACCGAGACCCTCGCTAAGCTATTAGCAGGTATGTTAAAGGAAATGAGGGGCCCGTTTGACAAACCTATGAAGGGAGCCAACAGTCACCGAAACCAAGGTGCATAGGGGAATGTTTTTTATGTGTTGTGCTTACCAGTGGGATAATATAGTACTTAGATTAATAAATCGCTTAAAGAAAATTACTTATAAAGCAGCAGAAAAAACAACCATGCCGCCGGTAGGATCCGAACCCACGACCGCAGAATATCGCTTCCGGTGCTCTTACCAACTGAACTACGGCAACGGCTGTCCAATCTGCTTCTCTCGTGGGCATTTATGTTCATTGGGTGTAAGCGAACCTTGAGAGTGTTCACCAGCGCCACTCTCGACCTTAGCGGCGGACGTAGCACGTCCTGTAATACCGCGAGCGTGACGTGGAACGTCATCTAAGGACGAGGGCGGAAACTGTGCGAGAGCCCTCTTAATCTACCTATGGCATCAAGACTGCCAGAACCGAGACCCTCGCTAAGCTATTAGCAGGTAAGTTAAAAGAAATGATGGGCCCGTTTGACAAACCTATGAAGGGAGACAACAGTCACCGAAACAAGGTGCATAGGGGAATGTTTTTTATGTGTTGTGCTTACCAGTGGGATATTATAGTACTTAGATTATTAAATCGCTTAAAGAAAATACTTATAATGCAACAGAAAAAACAACCATGCCGCCGGTGGGATCCGAAGCCACGACCTCCGAATATCCCGTCCGGTGCTCTTACCAACTGAGCGACGGCGACGGCTGTCCAATCTGCTGCTCTCGTGGGAATTTATGTTCATTGGGTGTAAGCGAACCTTTAGAGTGTTCACCAGCGCCACCCTCGACCTATAAAGGCGGACGTAGCACGTTCTGCAATACTGCGAGCGTGACGTGGAACGTCATCAAAGGACGAGGGCGGAAACTGTGCGAGAGCCCTCTTAAGCTACATATGGCATCAGGACTGCCAGAACCGAGACCCTCGTTAAGCTATTAGCAGGTAAGTTAAAGGAAAGGAGGGGCCCGTTTGACAAACCTATGAAGGGAGCCAACAGTCACCGAAACCAAGGTGCATAGGGGAATGTTTTTTATGCGTTGTGCTGATCAGTGGGATATTATAGTACATATATTAGTAAATCGCTTAAAGAAAATTACTTATAAAGCGCCTGAAAAACAACCATGCCGCCGGTGGGATCCTAACCAACGACCTCCAAATATCACGTTCGGTGCTCTTACCAACTGAGCTACGGCGACGGCTGTCGAATCTGCTGCTTTCGTGGGTATTTATGTTCATTGGGTGTAAGCGAACCTTGAGAGTGTTCACCAGCGCCACCCTCGACCTTAGCGGCGGACGTAGCACGTCCTGTAATACAGCGAGCGTGACGTGGAACGTCATCTAAGGACGAGTGCGGAAAATGTGCGAGAGCCCTCTTAAGCTACCTATGGCATCAAAACTGCCAGAACCGAGACCCTCGCTAAGCTATTAGCAGGTATGTAAAGGAAATGAGGGGCCCGTTTGACAAACCTATGAAGGGAGCCAACAGTCACCGAAACCAAGGTGCATAGGGGAATGTTTTTTTATGTGTTGTGCTTACCAGTGGGATATTATAGTACTTAGATTAATAAATCGCTTAAAGAAAATTACTTTAAAGCAACAGAAAAAACAACCATGCCGCCGGTGGGATCCGAACCCACGACCTCCGAATATCGCGTCCGGTGCTCTTACCAACTGAGCTACGGCGACGGCTGTCCAATCTGCTGCTCTCGTGGGTATTTATGTTCATTGGGTGTAAGGGAACCTTGAGAGTGTTCACCAGCGCCACCCTCGACCTTAGCGGCGGACGTAGCACGTCCTGTAATACAGCGAGCGTGACGTGGAACGTCACCTAACGGCGAGGGCGGAAACTGTGCGAGAGCCCTCTTAAGCTACCTATGGCGTCAAGACTGCCAGAAGCGAGACCCTCGTTAAGCTATTAGCAGGTAAGAGAAAGGAAATGAGGGGCCCGTTTTACAAACCTATGAAGGGAGCCAACAGTCACCGAAACCAAGGTGCATAGGGGAATGTTTTTTTATGTGTTGTGCTTATCAGTGGGATATTGTAGTACTTAGATTAATAAATCGCTTAAAGAAAATTACTTATAAAGCAGCAGAAAAAACAACCATGCCGCCGGTGGGATCAGAACCCACAACCTCCGAATATCGCGCTCGGTGCTCTTACCAACTGAGCTACGGCGACGGCTGTCCAATCTGCTGCTCTCTTAGGTATTTATGTTCATTGGGTGTAAGAGAACCTTGAGAGTGTTCACCAGCGCCACCCTCGACCATAGCGGCGGATGTAGCACGTCCTGTAATACCGCGAGCGTGACGTGGAACGTCATCTAACGGCGAGGGCGGAAACTGTGCGAGAGCCCTCTTAAGCTACCTATGGCATCAAGACTGCCAGAACCGAGACCCTCGTTAAGCTATTAGCAGGTAAGTTAAAGGAAATGAGGGACCCGTTTGACAAACCTATGAAGGGAGCCAACAGTCACCGAAACCAAGGTGCATAGGGGAATGTTTTTTTAAATGTTGTGCTTATCAGTGGGATATTGTAGTACTTAGATTAATAAATCGCTTAAAGAAAATTACTTATAAAGCAGCAGAAAAAACAACCATGCCGCCGGTGGGATCCGAACCCACAACCTCCGAATATCGCGCTCGGTGCTCTTACCAACTGAGCTACGGTGACGGCTGTCCAATCTGCTGCTCTCGTGGGTATTTATGTTCATTGGGTGTAAGCGCACATTGAGAGTGTTCACCAGCGCCACCCTCGACCATAGCGGCGGACGTAGCACGTCCTGTAATACCGCGAGCGTGACGTGGAACGTCATCTAACGGCGAGGGCGGAAACTGTGCGAGAGCCCTCTTAAGCTACCTATGGCATCAAGACTGCCAGAACCAAAACCCTCGTTAAGCTATTAGCAGGTAAGTTAAAGGAAATGAGGGGCCCGTTTGACAAACCTATGAAGGGAGCCAACAGTCTCCGAAACCAAGGTGCATAGGGGAATATTTTTTATGCGTTGTGCTGATCAGTGGGATATTATAGTACTTATATTAGTAAATCGCTTAAAGAAAATTACTTATGAAGCACCTGAAAAAACAACCATGCCGCCGGTGGGATCCTAACCAACGACCTCCAAATATCACATTCGGTGCTCTTACCAACTGAGCTACGGCGACGGCTGTTCAATCTGCTGCTCTCGTGGGTATTTATGTTCATTGGGTGTAAGCGAACCTTGAGAGTGTTCACCAGCGCCGCCCTCGACCTTAGCGGCGGACATAGCACGTCCTGTAATACAGTGAGCGTGACGTGGAACGTCATCTAAGAACGAGGGCGGAAACTGTGCGAGAGCCCTCGTAAGCTACCTATGCCATCAAGACTGCCAGAACCAAGATCCTGGTTAAGCTATTAGCAGATAAGTTAAAGGAAATGAAGGGCCCGTTTGACAAACCTATGAAGGGTGCCAACAGTCACCGAAACCAAGGTGCATAGGGGAATGTTTTTTTTGTGTTTGGCTTATCAGTGGGATATTATAGTACTTAGAATAATAAATCGCTTAAAGAAAATTACTTATAAAGCAGCAGAAAAACAACCATGCCGCCGGTGGGATCCGAACCCACGACCTCCGAATATCGCGTTCGGTGCTCTTACCAACTGAGCTACGGCGACGGCTGTCCAATCTGCTGCTCTCGTGGGTATTTATGTTCATTGGGTGCAAGCGAACCTTGAGAGTGTTCACCAGTGCCACCCTCGACCTTAGCGGCGGACGTAGCACGTCCTGTAATACCGCGAGCGTGACGTGGAACGTCATCTAAGGACGAGGGCGGAAACTGTGCTAGAGCCCTCTTAATCTACCTATGGCATCAAGACTGCCAGAACCGAGACCCTCGCTAAGCTATTAGCAGGGAAGTTAAAGGAAATGAGGGGCCCGTTTGACAAACCTATGAAGGGAGCCAACAGTCACCGAAACCAAGGTGCATAGGGGAATGTTTATTTATGTGTTGTGCTTATCAGTGGGATATTGTAGTACTTAGATTAAAATATCGCTTAAAGAAAATTACTTATAAAGCAGCAGAAAAAACAACCATGCCGCCGGTGGGATCCGAACCCACGACCGCCGAATATCACGTCCGGTGCTCTTACCAACTGAGCTACGGCGACGGCTGTCCAATGTGCTGCTCTCGTGGGTATTTATGTTCATTGGGTGTAAGCGAACCTTGAGAGTGTTCACCAGCGCCACCCTCGACCTATAGCGGCGGACGTAGCACGTTCTGCAATACTGCGAGCGTGACGTGGAACATCATCAAAGGACGAGGGCGGAAACTGTGCGAGAGCCCTCTTAAGCTACCTATGGCATCAAGACTGCCAGAACTGAGACCCTCGTTAAGCTATTAGCAGGTAAGTTAAAGGAAAGGAGGGGCCCGTTTGACAAACCTATGAAGGGAGCCAACAGTCACCGAAACCAAGGTGCATAGGGGAATGTTTTTTATGCGTTGTGCTGATCAGTGGGATATTATAGCCCTTATATTAGTAAATCGCTTAAAGAAAATTACTTATAAAGCGCCTGAAAAACAACCATGCCGCCGGTGGGATCCTAACCAACGACCTCCAAATATCACGTTCGGTGCTCTTACCAACTGAGCTACGGCGACGGCTGTCGAATCTGCTGCTTTCGTGGGTATTTATGTTCATTGGGTGTAAGCGAACCTTAAAAGTGTTCACCAGCGCCACCCTCGACCTTAGCGGCGGACGTAGCCCGTCCTGTAATACAGCGAGCGTGACGTGGAACGTCATCTAAGGACGAGTGCGGAAAATGTGCGAGAGCCCTCTTAAGCTACCTATGGCATGAAGACTGCCAAAACCGAGACCCTCGTTAAGCTATTAGCAGGTAAGTTAAAAGAAATGAGGGGCCCGTTTGACAAACCTATGAAGGGAGCCAACAGTCACCGAAACCAAGGTGCATAGGGGAATGTTTTTTTTATGTGTTGTGCTTATCAGTGGGATATTGTAGTACTTAGAATAATAAATCGTTTAAAGAATATATTTATAAAGCAGCAGAAAAAACAATCAAGCCGCCAGTGGGATCCGAATCTACGACCGCCGAATATCGCGTCCGGTGCTCTTACCAACTGAGCTACGGCAACGGCTCTCCAATCTGCTGCTCTCGTGGGTAATTATGTTCATTGGGTGTAAGCTAACCTTGAGAGTGTTCACCAGCGCCCCCCTCGACCATAGCGGCGGACGTAGCACGTCCTGTAATACCGCGAGCGTGACGTGGAACGTCACCTAACGGCGAGGGCGGAAACTGTGCGAGAGCCCTCATAAGCTACCTATGGCATCAAAACTGCCAGAACCGAGACCCTCCCTAAGCTATTAGCAGGTATGTTAAAGGAAATGAAGGGCCCGTTTGACAAACCTATGAAGGGAGCCAACAGTCACCGAAACCAAGGTGCATAGGGGAATGTTTTTTTATGTGTTGTGCTTACCAGTGGGATATTATAGTACTTAGATTAATAAATCGCTTAAAAAAATTACTTTAAAGCAACAGAAAAAACAACCATGCCGCCGGTGGGATCCGAACCAACGACCTCCGAATATCGCGTCCGGTGCTCTTACCAACTGAGCTACGGCGACGGCTGTCCAATCTGCTGCTCTCGTGGGTATTTATGTTCATTGGGTGTAAGCGAACCTTGAGAGTGTTCACCAGCGCCACCCTCGACCTTAGCGGCGGACGTAGCACGTCCTGTAATACAGCGAGCGTGACGTGGAACGTCACCTAACGGCGAGGGCGGAAACTGTGCGAGAGCCCTCTTAAGCTACCTATGGTGTCAAGACTGCCAGAACCAAGACCCTCGTTAAGCTATTAGCAGGTAAGTTAAAGGAAATGAGGGGCCCGTTTGACAAACCTATGAAGGGAGCCAACAGTCACCGAAACCAAGGTGCATAGGGGAATGTTTTTTTTTATGTATTGTGCTTATCAGTGGGATATTGTGGTACTTAGATTAATAAATCGCTTAAAGAAAATTACTTATAAAGCAGCAGAAAAAACAACCATGCCGCCGGTGGGATCCGAACCAACGACCTCCGAATATCGCGTCCGGTGCTCTTACCAACTGAGCTACGGCGACGGCTGTCCAATCTGCTGCTCTCGTGGGTATTTATGTTCATTGGGTGTAAGCGAACCTTGAGAGTGTTCACCAGCGCCACCCTCGACCTTAGCGGCGGACGTAGCACGTCCTGTAATACAGCGAGCGTGACGTGGAACGTCACCTAACGGCGAGGGCGGAAACTGTGCGAGAGCCCTCTTAAGCTACCTATGGTGTCAAGACTGCCAGAACCGAGACCCTCGTTAAGCTATTAGCAGGTAAGTTAAAAGAAATGAGGGGCCCGTTTGACAAACCTATGAAGGGAGCCAACAGTCACCGAAACCAAGGTGCATACGGGAATGTTTTTTATGTGTTGTGCTTATCAGTGGGATATTGTAGTACTTATATTAATAAATACCTTAAAGGAAATACTTATAAAGCAGCAGCAAAAACAACCATGCCCCCGGTGGGATCCGAACCCACGACCGCCGAATATCGCGTCCGGTGCTCTTACCAACTGAGCTACGGCGACGGCTGTCCAATCTGCTGCTCTCGTGGGTATTTATGTTCATTGGGTGTAAGCGAACCTTGAGAGTGTTCACCAGCGCCACTCTCGACCTTAGCGGCGGACGTAGCACGTCCTGTAAACCGCGAGCGTGACGTGGACCGTCACCTAACGGCGAGGGCGGAAACTGTGCGAGAGCCCTCTTAAGCTACCTATGGCATCAAGACTCCCAGAACCCAGACCCTCGTTAAGCTATTAGCAGGTAAGTTAAAAGAAATGAGGGGCCCGTTTGACAAACCTATGAAGGGAGACAACAGTCACCGAAACCAAGGTGCATAGGGGAATGTTTTTATGTGTTGTGCTTATCAGCGGGATATTATAGTACTTAGAATAATAAATCGCTTAAAGAAACTTACTTATAAAGCAGCAGAAAAACAACCATGCCGCCGGTGGGATCCGAACCCACGACCTCCGAATATTGCGTTCGGTGCTCTTACCAACTGAGCTACGGCGACGGCTGTCCAATCTGCTGCTCTCGTGGGTATTTATGTTCATTGGGTGTAAGCGAACCTTGAGAGTGTTCACCAGTGCCACCCTCGACCTTAGCGGCGGACGTAGCACGTCCTGTAATACCGCGAGCGTGACGTGGAACGTCATCTAAGGACGAGAGCGGAAACTGTGCGAGAGCCCTCTTAATCTACCTATGGCATCAAGACTGCCAGAACCGAGACCCTCGCTAAGCTATTAGCAGGTAAGTTAAAGGAAAAGAGGGGCCCGTTTGACAAACCTATGAAGGGAGCCAACAGTCACCGAAACAAGGTGCATAGGGGAATGTTTTTTATGTGTTGTGCTTATGAGTGGGATATTATAGTACTTAGATTAATAAATCGCTTAAAGAAAATTACTTATAATGCAACAAAAAAAACAACCATGCCGCCGGTGGGATCCGAACCCACGACCTCCGAATATCGCGTCCGGTGCTCTTACCAACTGAGCTACGGCGACGGCTGTCCAATCTGCTGCTCTCGTGGGAATTTATGTTCATTTGGTGTAAGCGAACCTTTAGAGTGTTCACCAGCGCCACCCTCGACCTATAGCGGCGGACGTAGCACGTTCTGCAATACTGCGAGCGTGACGTGGAACGTCATCAAAGGACGAGGGCGGAAACTGTGCGAGAGCCCTCTTAAGCTACCTATGGCATCAGGACTGCCAGAACCGAGACCCTCGTTAAGCTATTAGCAGGTAAGTTAAAGGAAAGGAGGGGCCCGTTTGACAAACCTATGAAGGGAGCCAACAGTCACCGAAGCCAAGGTGCATAGGGGAATGTTTTTTATGCGTTGTGCTGATCAGTGGGATATTATAGTACTTATATTAGTAAATTGCTTAAAGAAAATTACTTATAAAGCGCCTGAAAAAAAACCATGCCGCCGGTGGGATCCTAACCAACGACCTCCAAATATCACGTTCGGTGCTCTTACCAACTGAGCTACGGCGACGGCTGTCGAATCTGCTGCTTTCGTGGGGATTTATGTTCATTGGGTGTAAGCGAACCTTGAGAGTGTTCACCAGCGCCACCCTCGCCCTTAGCTGCGGATGTAGCACGTCCTGTAATACAGCGAGCGTGACGTGGAACGTCATCTAAGGACGAGTGCGGAAAATGTGCGAGAGCCCTCTTAAGCTACCTATGGCATGAAGACTGCCAAAACCGAGACCCTCGTTAAGCTATTAGCAGGTAAGTTAAAAGAAATGAGGGGCCCGTTTTACAAACCTATGAAGGGAGCCAACAGTCCCGAAACCAAGGTGCATAGGGGAATGTTTTTTTTTATGTGTTGTGCTTATCAGTGGGATATTGTAGTACTTAGATTAATAAATCGTTTAAAGAATATACTTTTAAAGCAGCAGAAAAAACAATCAAGCCGCCAGTGGGATCCGAACCTACGACCGCCGAATATCGCGTCCGGTGCTCTTACCAACTGAGCTACGGCAACGGATCTCCAATCTGCTGCTCTCGTGGGTAATTATGTTCATTGGGTGTAAGCGAACCTTGAGAGTGTTCACCAGCGCCACCCTCGACCATAGCGGCGGACGTAGCACGTCCTGTAATACCGCGAGCGTGACGTGGAACGTCACCTAACGGCGAGGGCGGAAACTGTGCGAGAGCCTTCATAAACTACCTATGGCATCAAAACTGCCAGAACCGAGACCCTCGCTAAGCTATTAGCAGGTATGTTAAAGGAAATGAGGGGCCCGTTTGACAAACCTATGAAGGGAGCCAACAGTCACCGAAACCAAGGTGCATAGGGGAATGTTTTTTATGTGTTGTGCTTACCAGTGGGATAATATAGTACTTAGATTAATAAATCGCTTAAAGAAAATTACTTATAAAGCAGCAGAAAAAACAACCATGCCGCCGGTAGGATCCGAACCCACGACCGCAGAATATCGCTTCCGGTGCTCTTACCAACTGAACTACGGCAACGGCTGTCCAATCTGCTTCTCTCGTGGGCATTTATGTTCATTGGGTGTAAGCGAACCTTGAGAGTGTTCACCAGCGCCACTCTCGACCTTAGCGGCGGACGTAGCACGTCCTGTAATACCGCGAGCGTGACGTGGAACGTCATCTAAGGACGAGGGCGGAAACTGTGCGAGAGCCCTCTTAATCTACCTATGGCATCAAGACTGCCAGAACCGAGACCCTCGCTAAGCTATTAGCAGGTAAGTTAAAAGAAATGATGGGCCCGTTTGACAAACCTATGAAGGGAGACAACAGTCACCGAAACAAGGTGCATAGGGGAATGTTTTTTATGTGTTGTGCTTACCAGTGGGATATTATAGTACTTAGATTATTAAATCGCTTAAAGAAAATACTTATAATGCAACAGAAAAAACAACCATGCCGCCGGTGGGATCCGAAGCCACGACCTCCGAATATCCCGTCCGGTGCTCTTACCAACTGAGCGACGGCGACGGCTGTCCAATCTGCTGCTCTCGTGGGAATTTATGTTCATTGGGTGTAAGCGAACCTTTAGAGTGTTCACCAGCGCCACCCTCGACCTATAGCGGCGGACGTAGCACGTTCTGCAATACTGCGAGCGTGACGTGGAACGTCATCAAAGGACGAGGGCGGAAACTGTGCGAGAGCCCTCTTAAGCTACATATGGCATCAGGACTGCCAGAACCGAGACCCTCGTTAAGCTATTAGCAGGTAAGTTAAAGGAAAGGAGGGGCCCGTTTGACAAACCTATGAAGGGAGCCAACAGTCACCGAAACCAAGGTGCATAGGGGAATGTTTTTTATGCGTTGTGCTGATCAGTGGGATATTATAGTACATATATTAGTAAATCGCTTAAAGAAAATTACTTATAAAGCGCCTGAAAAACAACCATGCCGCCGGTGGGATCCTAACCAACGACCTCCAAATATCACGTTCGGTGCTCTTACCAACTGAGCTACGGCGACGGCTGTCGAATCTGCTGCTTTCGTGGGTATTTATGTTCATTGGGTGTAAGCGAACCTTGAGAGTGTTCACCAGCGCCACCCTCGACCTTAGCGGCGGACGTAGCACGTCCTGTAATACAGCGAGCGTGACGTGGAACGTCATCTAAGGACGAGTGCGGAAAATGTGCGAGAGCCCTCTTAAGCTACCTATGGCATCAAAACTGCCAGAACCGAGACCCTCGCTAAGCTATTAGCAGGTATGTAAAGGAAATGAGGGGCCCGTTTGACAAACCTATGAAGGGAGCCAACAGTCACCGAAACCAAGGTGCATAGGGGAATGTTTTTTTATGTGTTGTGCTTACCAGTGGGATATTATAGTACTTAGATTAATAAATCGCTTAAAGAAAATTACTTTAAAGCAACAGAAAAAACAACCATGCCGCCGGTGGGATCCGAACCCACGACCTCCGAATATCGCGTCCGGTGCTCTTACCAACTGAGCTACGGCGACGGCTGTCCAATCTGCTGCTCTCGTGGGTATTTATGTTCATTGGGTGTAAGGGAACCTTGAGAGTGTTCACCAGCGCCACCCTCGACCTTAGCGGCGGACGTAGCACGTCCTGTAATACAGCGAGCGTGACGTGGAACGTCACCTAACGGCGAGGGCGGAAACTGTGCGAGAGCCCTCTTAAGCTACCTATGGCGTCAAGACTGCCAGAAGCGAGACCCTCGTTAAGCTATTAGCAGGTAAGAGAAAGGAAATGAGGGGCCCGTTTTACAAACCTATGAAGGGAGCCAACAGTCACCGAAACCAAGGTGCATAGGGGAATGTTTTTTTATGTGTTGTGCTTATCAGTGGGATATTGTAGTACTTAGATTAATAAATCGCTTAAAGAAAATTACTTATAAAGCAGCAGAAAAAACAACCATGCCGCCGGTGGGATCAGAACCCACAACCTCCGAATATCGCGCTCGGTGCTCTTACCAACTGAGCTACGGCGACGGCTGTCCAATCTGCTGCTCTCTTAGGTATTTATGTTCATTGGGTGTAAGAGAACCTTGAGAGTGTTCACCAGCGCCACCCTCGACCATAGCGGCGGATGTAGCACGTCCTGTAATACCGCGAGCGTGACGTGGAACGTCATCTAACGGCGAGGGCGGAAACTGTGCGAGAGCCCCCTTAAGCTACCTATGGCATCAAGACTGCCAGAACCGAGACCCTCGTTAAGCTATTAGCAGGTAAGTTAAAGGAAATGAGGGACCCGTTTGACAAACCTATGAAGGGAGCCAACAGTCACCGAAACCAAGGTGCATAGGGGAATGTTTTTTTAAATGTTGTGCTTATCAGTGGGATATTGTAGTACTTAGATTAATAAATCGCTTAAAGAAAATTACTTATAAAGCAGCAGAAAAAACAACCATGCCGCCGGTGGGATCCGAACCCACAACCTCCGAATATCGCGCTCGGTGCTCTTACCAACTGAGCTACGGTGACGGCTGTCCAATCTGCTGCTCTCGTGGGTATTTATGTTCATTGGGTGTAAGCGCACATTGAGAGTGTTCACCAGCGCCACCCTCGACCATAGCGGCGGACGTAGCACGTCCTGTAATACCGCGAGCGTGACGTGGAACGTCATCTAACGGCGAGGGCGGAAACTGTGCGAGAGCCCTCTTAAGCTACCTATGGCATCAAGACTGCCAGAACCAAAACCCTCGTTAAGCTATTAGCAGGTAAGTTAAAGGAAATGAGGGGCCCGTTTGACAAACCTATGAAGGGAGCCAACAGTCTCCGAAGCCAAGGTGCATAGGGGAATATTTTTTATGCGTTGTGCTGATCAGTGGGATATTATAGTACTTATATTAGTAAATCGCTTAAAGAAAATTACTTATGAAGCACCTGAAAAAACAACCATGCCGCCGGTGGGATCCTAACCAACGACCTCCAAATATCACATTCGGTGCTCTTACCAACTGAGCTACGGCGACGGCTGTTCAATCTGCTGCTCTCGTGGGTATTTATGTTCATTGGGTGTAAGCGAACCTTGAGAGTGTTCACCAGCGCCGCCCTCGACCTTAGCGGCGGACATAGCACGTCCTGTAATACAGTGAGCGTGACGTGGAACGTCATCTAAGAACGAGGGCGGAAACTGTGCGAGAGCCCTCGTAAGCTACCTATGCCATCAAGACTGCCAGAACCAAGATCCTGGTTAAGCTATTAGCAGATAAGTTAAAGGAAATGAAGGGCCCGTTTGACAAACCTATGAAGGGTGCCAACAGTCACCGAAACCAAGGTGCATAGGGGAATGTTTTTTTTGTGTTTGGCTTATCAGTGGGATCATATAGTACTTAAAATAATAAATCGCTCAAAGAAAATTACTTATAAAGCAGCAGAAGAAACAACCATGCCGCCGGTGGGATCCGAACCCATGACCTCCGAATATCGCGTCCGGTGCTCCTACCAACTGAGCTACGGCGACGGCTGTCCAATCTGCTGCTCTGGAGGGTATTTATGTTCATTGGGTGTAAGCGAACCTTGAGAGTGTTCACCAGTGCCACCCTCGACCTTAGCGGCGGACGTAGCACGTCCTCTAATACCGCGAGCGTGACGTGGAACGTCATCTAAGGACGAGGGCGGAAACTGTGCGAGAGCCCTCTTAATCTACCTATGGCATCAAGACTGCCAGAACCGAGACCCTCGCTAAGCTATTAGCAGGTAAGTTAAAGGAAAAGAGGGGCCCGTTTGACAAACCTATGAAGGGAGCCAACAGTCACCGAAACAAGGTGCATAAGGGAATGTTTTTTATGTGTTGTGCTTACCAGTGGGATATTATAGTACTTAGATTAATAAATCGCTTAAAGAAAATTACTTATAAAGCAGCAAAAAAAACAACCATGCAGCCGGTGGGATCCGAACCCACGACCTCCGAATATCGCGTTCGGTGCTCTTACCAACTGAGCTACGACGACGGCTGTCCAATCTGCTGCTCTCGTGGGTATTTATGTTCATTGGGTGTAAGCGAACCTTGAGAGTGTTCACCAGCGCCACCCTCGACCTTAGCGGCGGACGTAGCACGTCCTGTAAACCGCGAGCGTGATGTGGAACGTAATCTAACGGCGAGGGCGGAAACTGTGCGAGAGCCCTCTTAAGCTACCTATGGCATCAAGACTCCCAGAACCCAGACGCTCGTTAAGCTATTAGCAGGTAAGTTAAAAGAAATGAGGGGCCCGTTTGACAAACCTATGAAGGGAGACAACAGTCACCGAAACCAAGGTGCATAGGGGAATGTTTTTATGTGTTGTGCTTATCAGTGGGATATTATAGTACTTAGAATAATAAATCGCTTAAAGAAACTTACTTATAAAGCAGCAGAAAAACAACCATGCCGCCGGTGGGATCCGAACCCACGACCACCGAATATTGCGTTCGGTGCTCTTACCAACTGAGCTACGGCGACGGCTGTCCAATCTGCTGCTCTCGTGGGTATTTATGTTCATTGGGTGTAAGCGAACCTTGAGAGTGTTCACCAGTGCCACCCTCGACCTTAGCGGCGGACGTAGCACGTCCTGTAATACCGCGAGCGTGACGTGGAACGTCATCTAAGGACGAGAGCGGAAACTGTGCGAGAGCCCTCTTAATCTACCTATGGCATCAAGACTGCCAGAACCGAGACCCTCGCTAAGCTATTAGCAGGTAAGTTAAAGGAAAAGAGGGGCCCGTTTGACAAACCTATGAAGGGAGCCAACAGTCACCGAAACAAGGTGCATAGGGGAATGTTTTTTATGTGTTGTGCTTACCAGTGGGATATTATAGTACTTAGATTAATAAATCGCTTAAAGAAAATTACTTATAATGCAACAAAAAAAACAACCATGCCGCCGGTGGGATCCGAACCCACGACCTCCGAATATCGCGTCCGGTGCTCTTACCAACTGAGCTACGGCGACGGCTGTCCAATCTGCTGCTCTCGTGGGAATTTATGTTCATTTGGTGTAAGCGAACCTTTAGAGTGTTCACCAGCGCCACCCTCGACCTATAGCGGCGGACGTAGCACGTTCTGCAATACTGCGAGCGTGACGTGGAACGTCATCAAAGGACGAGGGCGGAAACTGTGCGAGAGCCCTCTTAAGCTACCTATGGCATCAGGACTGCCAGAACCGAGACCCTCGTTAAGCTATTAGCAGGTAAGTTAAAGGAAAGGAGGGGCCCGTTTGACAAACCTATGAAGGGAGCCAACAGTCACCGAAGCCAAGGTGCATAGGGGAATGTTTTTTATGCGTTGTGCTGATCAGTGAGATATTATAGTACTTATATTAGTAAATTGCTTAAAGAAAATTTCTTATAAAGCGCCTGAAAAACAACCATGCCGCCGGTGGGATCCTAACCAACGACCTCCAAATATCACGTTCGGTGCTCTTACCAACTGAGCTACGGCGACGGCTGTCGAATCTGCTGCTTTCGTGGGGATTTATGTTCATTGGGTGTAAGCGAACCTTGAGAGTGTTCACCAGCGCCACCCTCGCCCTTAGCCGCGGACGTAGCACGTCCTGTAATACAGCGAGCGTGACGTGGAACGTCATCTAAGGACGAGTGCGGAAAATGTGCGAGAGCCCTCTTAAGCTACCTATGGCATGAAGACTGCCAAAACCGAGACCCTCGTTAAGCTATTAGCAGGTAAGTTAAAGGAAAAGAGGGGCCCGTTTGACAAACCTATGAAGGGAGCCAACAGTCACCGAAACAAGGTGCATAGGGGAATGTTTTTTATGTGTTGTGCTTACCAGTGGGATATTATAGTACTTAGATTATTAAATCGCTTAAAGAAAATTACTTATAATGCAACCGAAAAAACAACCATGCCGCCGGTGGGATCCGAACCCACGACCTCCGAATATCCCGTCCGGTGCTCTTACCAACTGAGCTACGGCGACGGCTGTCCAATCTGCTGCTCTCGTGGGAATTTATGTTCATTGGGTGTAAGCGAACCTTTAGAGTGTTCACCAGCGCCACCCTCGACCTATAGCGGCGGACGCAGCACGTTCTGCAATACTGCGAGCGTGACGTGGAACGTCATCAAAGGACGAGGGCGGAAACTGTGCGAGAGCCCTCTTAAGCTACCTATGGCGTCAAGACGGCCAGAACCAAGACCCTCGTTAAGCTATTAGCAGGTAAGTTAAAGGAAATGAGGGGCCCGTTTGACAAACCTATGAAGGGAGCCAACAGTCACCGAAGCCAAGGTGCATAGGGGAATGTTTTTTATGCGTTGTGCTGATCAGTGGGATATTATAGTACTTATATTAGTAAATTGCTTAAAGAAAATTACTTATAAAGCGCCTGAAAAACAACCATGCCGCCGGTGGGTTCCTAACCAACGACCTCCAAATATCACGTTCGGTGCTCTTACCAACTGAGCTACGGCGACGGCTGTCGAATCTGCTGCTTTCGTGGGGATTTATGTTCATTGGGTGTAAGCGAACCTTGAGAGTGTTCACCAGCGCCACCCTCGCCCTTAGCCGCGGACGTAGCACGTCCTGTAATACAGCGAGCGTGACGTGGAACGTCATCTAAGGACGAGTGCGGAAAATGTGCGAGAGCCCTCTTAAGCTACCCATGGCATGAAGACTGCCAAAACCGAGACCCTCGTTAAGCTATTAGCAGGTAAGTTAAAAGAAATGAGGGGCCCGTTTGACAAACCTATGAAGGGAGCCAACAGTCACCGAAACCAAGGTGCATAGGGGAATGTTTTTTTTATGTGTTGTGCTTATCAGTGGGATATTGTAGTACTTAGATTAATAAATCGTTTAAAGAATATACTTTTAAAGCAGCAGAAAAAACAATCAAGCCGCCAGTGGGATCCGAACCTACGACCGCCGAATATCGCGTCCGGTGCTCTTACCAACTGAGCTACGGCAACGGCTCTCCAATCTGCTGCTCTCGTGGGTAATTATGTTCATTGGGTGTAAGCGAACCTTGAGAGTGTTCGCCAGCGCCACCCTCGACCATAGCGGCGGACGTAGCACGTCCTGTAATACCGCGAGCGTGACGTGGAACGTCACCTAACGGCGAGGGCGGAAACTGTGCGAGAGCCCTCATAAACTACCTATGGCATCAAAACTGCCAGAACCGAGACCCTCGCTAAGCTATTAGCAGGTATGTTAAAGGAAATGAGGGGCCCGTTTGACAAACCTCTGAAGGGAGCCAACAGTCACCGAAACCAAGGTGCATAGGGGAATGTTTTTTATGTGTTGTGCTTACCAGTGGGATAATATAGTACTTAGATTAATAAATCGCTTAAAGAAAATTACTTATAAAGCAGCAGAAAAAACAACCATGCCGGCGGTAGGATCCGAACCCACGACCGCAGAATATCGCTTCCGGTGCTCTTACCAACTGAACTACGGCAACGGCTGTCCAATCTGCTGCTCTCGTGGGTATTTATGTTCATTAGGTGTAAGCGAACCTTGAGAGTGTTCACCAGTGCCACCCTCGACCTTAGCGGCGGACGTAGCACGTCCTGTAATACCGCGAGCGTGACGTGGAACGTCATCTAAGGACGAGGGCGGAAACTGTGCGAGAGCCCTCTTAATCTACCTATGGCATCAAGACTGCCAGAACCGAGACCCTCGCTAAGCTATTAGCAGGTAAGTTAAAGGAAAAGAGGGGCCCGTTTGACAAACCTATGAAGGGAGCCAACAGTCACCGAAACAAGGTGCATAGGGGAATGTTTTTTATGTGTTGTGCTTACCAGTGGGATATTATAGTACTTAGATTATTAAATCGCTTAAAGAAAATTACTTATAATGCAACAGAAAAAACAACCATGCCGCCGGTGGGATCCGAACCCACGACCTCCGAATATCCCGTCCGGTGCTCTTACCAACTGAGCTACGGCGACGGCTGTCCAATCTGCTGCTCTCGTGGGAATTTATGTTCTTTGGGTGTAAGCGAACCTTTAGAGTGTTCACCAGCGCCACCCTCGACCTATAGCGGCGGACGTAGCACGTTCTGCAATACTGCGAGCGTGACGTGGAACGTCATCAAAGGACGAGGGCGGAAACTGTGCGAGAGCCCTCTTAAGCTACCTATGGCATCAGGACTGCCAGAACCGAGACCCTCGTTAAGCTATTAGCAGGTAAGTTAAAGGAAAGGAGGGGCCCGTTTGACAAACCTATGAAGGGAGCCAACAGTCACCGAAACCAAGGTGCATAGGGGAATGTTTTTTATGCGTTGTGCTGATCAGTGGGATATTATAGTACTTATATTAGTAAATCGCTTAAAGAAAATTACTTATAAAGCGCCTGAAAAACAACCATGCCGCCTGTGGGATCCGAACCCACGACCTCCGAATATCGCGTCCTGTGCTCTTACCAACTGAGCTACGGCGACGGCTGTCCAATCTGCTGCTCTCGAGGGTATTTATGTTCATTGGGTGTAAGCGAACCTTGAGAGTGTTCACCAGCGCCACCCTCGACCTTAGCGGCGGACGTAGCACGTCCTGTAATACAGCGAGCGTGACGTGGAACGTCACCTAACGGCGAGGGCGGAAACTGTGCGAGAGCCCTCTTAAGCTACCTATGGCGTCAAGACTGCCAGAACCAAGACCCTCGTTAAGCTATTAGCAGGTAAGTTAAAGGAAATGAGGGGCCCGTTTGACAAACCTATGAAGGGAGCCAACAGTCACCGAAACCAAGGTGCATAGGGGAATGTTTTTTTTTATGTGTTGTGCTTATCAGTGGGATATTGTAGTACTTAGATTAATAAATCGCTTAAAGAAAATTACTTATAAAGCAGCAGAAAAACAACCATGCCGCCGGTGGGATCAGAACCCACAACCTCAGAATATCGCGCTCGGTGCTCTTACCAACTGAGCTACGGCGACGGCTGTCCAATCTGCTGCTCTCGTGGGTATTTATGTTCATTGGGTGTAAGAGAACCTTGAGAGTGTTCACCAGCGCCACCCTCGACCATAGCGGCGGACGTAGCACGTCCTGTAATACCGCGAGCGTGACGTGGAACGTCATCTAAAGACGAGGGCGTAAACTGTGCGAGAGCCCTCTTAAGCTACCTATGGCATCAAGACTGCCAGAACGGAGACCCTCGTTAAGCTATTAGCAGGTAAGTTAAAGGAAATGAGGGGCCCGTTTGACAAACCTATGAAGGGAGCCAACAGTCACCGAAACCGAGGTGCATAGGGGAATGTTTTTTATGTGTTGTGCTTATCAGTGGAATATTGTAGTACCTAGATTTATAAATAGCTTAAAGAAAATACTTATAAAGCAAAAAAACAACCATGCCGCCGGTGGGATCCGAACCCACGACCTCCGAATATCGCGTCCGGTGCTCTTACCAACTGAGCTACAGCGACGGCTGTCCTATCTGATGCTCAAGTGGGTATTTATGTTCATTGGTTGTAAGCGAACCTTGAGAGTGTTCACCAGCGCCAACCTCAACCATAGAGGCGAACGTAGCACGTCCTGTAATACCGCGAGCGTCACGTGGAACGTCATCTAACGGCGAGGGCGGAAACTGTGCGAGAGCCCTCTTAAGCTACCTATGGCATCAAGACTGCCAGAACCAAGACCCTCGTTAAGCTATTAGCAGGTAAGTTAAAGCAAATGAGGGGCCCTTTTGACAAACCTATGAAGGCAGCCAATAGTCACCGAAACCAAGGTGCATAGGGGAATTTTTTTTTATGTGTTGTGCTTACCAGTGGGATATTATAGTACTTAGATTAATAAATCGCTTAAAGAAAATTACTTATAAAGCAACAGAAAAACAACCATGCCACCGGTCGGATCCGAACCCACGACCTCTGAATATCGCGTCCGGTGCTCTTACCAACTGAGCTACGGCGACGGCTGTCCAATCTGCTGCTCTCGTGGGTATTTATGTTCATTGGGTGTAAGCGAACCTTGAGAGTGTTCACCAGCGCCACCCTCGACCATAGAGGCGGATGTAGCACGTCCTGTAATACCGCCAGAGTGACGTGGAACGTCATCTAACGGCGAGGGCGGAAACTGTGCGAGAGCCCTCTTAAGCTACCTATGACATCAAGACTGCCAGAACCGAGACCCTCGTTAAGCTATAAGCAGGTAACTTAAAGGAAATGAGGGGCCCGTTTGACAAACCTATTAAGGGAGCCAACAGTCACCGAAACCAAGGTGCATAGGGGAATGTTTATTTATGTGTTTTGCTTATCAGTGGGATATTGTAGTACTTAGATTAAAAAATCGCTTAAAGAAAATTACTTATAAAGCAGCAGAAAAAACAACCATGCCGCCGGTAGGATCCGAACCCACGACCGCAGAATATCGCGTCCGGTGCTCTTACCAACTGAACTACGGCAACGGCTGTCCAATCTGCTTCTCTCGTGGGCATTTATGTTCATTGGGTGTAAGCGAACCTTGAGAGTGTTCACCAGCGCCACCCTCGACCATAGCGGCGGACGTAGCACGTCCTGTAAACCGCGAGCGTAATGTGGAGCGTAATCTAACGGCGAGGGCGGAAACTGTGCGAGAGCCCTCTTAAGCTACCTATGGCATCAAGACTCCCAGAGCCCAGACCCTCGTTAAGCTATTAGCAGGTAAGTTAAAGGAAATGAGGGGCCCGTTTGACAAACCTATGAAGGGAGACAACAGTCACCGAAACCAAGGTGCATAGGGGAATGTTTTTATGTGTTGTGCTTATCAGTGGGATATTATAGTACTTAGAATAATAAATCGCTTAAAGAAAATTACTTATAAAGCAGCAGAAAAACAACCATGCCGCCGGTGGGATCCGAACCCACGACCTCCGAATATCGCGTTCGGTGCTCTTACCAACTGAGCTACGGCGACGGCTGTCCAATCTGCTGCTCTCGTGGGTATTTATGTTCATTGGGTGCAAGCGAACCTTGAGAGTGTTCACCAGTGCCACCCTCGACCTTAGCGGCGGACGTAGCACGTCCTGTAATACCGCGAGCGTGACGTGGAACGTCATCTAAGGACGAGGGCGGAAACTGTGCGAGAGCCCTCTTAATCTACCTATGGCATCAAGACTGCCAGAACCGAGACCCTCGCTAAGCTATTAGCAGGGAAGTTAAAGGAAATGAGGGGCCCGTTTGACAAACCTATGAAGGGAGCCAACAGTCACCGAAACCAAGGGGCATAGGGGAATGTTTATTTATGTGTTGTGCTTATCAGTGGGATATTGTAGTACTTAGATTAAAATATCGCTTAAAGAAAATTACTTATAAAGCAGCAGAAAAAACAACCATGCCGCCGGTGGGATCCGAACCCACGACCGCCGAATATCACGTCCGGTGCTCTTACCAACTGAGCTACGGCGACGGCTGTCCAATGTGCTGCTCTCGTGGGTATTTATGTTCATTGGGTGTAAGCGAACCTTGAGAGTGTTCACCAGCGCCACCCTCGACCTATAGCGGCGGACGTAGCACGTTCTGCAATACTGCGAGCGTGACGTGGAACGTCATCAAAGGACGAGGGCGGAAACTGTGCGAGAGCCCTCTTAAGCTACCTATGGCATCAAGACTGCCAGAACTGAGACCCTCGTTAAGCTATTAGCAGGTAAGTTAAAGGAAAGGAGGGGCCCGTTTGACAAACCTATGAAGGGAGCCAACAGTCACCGAAACCAAGGTGCATAGGGGAATGTTTTTTATGCGTTGTGCTGATCAGTGGGATATTATAGCCCTTATATTAGTAAATCGCTTAAAGAAAATTACTTATAAAGCGCCTGAAAAACAACCATGCCGCCGGTGGGATCCTAACCAACGACCTCCAAATATCACGTTCGGTGCTCTTACCAACTGAGCTACGGCGACGGCTGTCGAATCTGCTGCTTTCGTGGGTATTTATGTTCATTGGGTGTAAGCGAACCTTAAAAGTGTTCACCAGCGCCACCCTCGACCTTAGCGGCGGACGTAGCACGTCCTGTAATACAGCGAGCGTGACGTGGAACGTCATCTAAGGACGAGTGCGGAAAATGTGCGAGAGCCCTCTTAAGCTACCTATGGCATGAAGACTGCCAAAACCGAGACCCTCGTTAAGCTATTAGCAGGTAAGTTAAAAGAAATGAGGGGCCCGTTTTACAAACCTATGAAGGGAGCCAACAGTCACCGAAACCAAGGTGCATAGGGGAATGTTTTTTTTTATGTGTTGTGCTTATCAGTGGGATATTGTAGTACTTAGATTAATAAATCGTTTAAAGAATATACTTTTAAAGCAGCAGAAAAAACAATCAAGCCGCATGTGGGATCCGAATCTACGACCGCCGAATATCGCGTCCGGTGCTCTTACCAACTGAGCTACGGCAACGGCTCTCCAATCTGCTGCTCTCGTGGGTAATTATGTTCATTGGGTGTAAGCGAACCTTGAGAGTGTTCACCAGCGCCCCCCTCGACCATAGCGGCGGACGTAGCACGTCCTGTAATACCGCGAGCGTGACGTGGAACGTCACCTAACGGCGAGGGCGGAAACTGTGCGAGAGCCCTCATAAGCTACCTATGGCATCAAAACTGCCAGAACCGAGACCCTCCCTAAGCTATTAGCAGGTATGTTAAAGGAAATGAAGGGCCCGTTTGACAAACCTATGAAGGGAGCCAACAGTCACCGAAACCAAGGTGCATAGGGGAATGTTTTTTTATGTGTTGTGCTTACCAGTGGGATATTATAGTACTTAGATTAATAAATCGCTTAAAAAAATTACTTTAAAGCAACAGAAAAAACAACCATGCCGCCGGTGGGATCCGAACCAACGACCTCCGAATATCGCGTCCGGTGCTCTTACCAACTGAGCTACGGCGACGGCTGTCCAATCTGCTGCTCTCGTGGGTATTTATGTTCATTGGGTGTAAGCGAACCTTGAGAGTGTTCACCAGCGCCACCCTCGACCTTAGCGGCGGACGTAGCACGTCCTGTAATACAGCGAGCGTGACGTGGAACGTCACCTAACGGCGAGGGCGGAAACTGTGCGAGAGCCCTCTTAAGCTACCTATGGTGTCAAGACTGCCAGAACCAAGACCCTCGTTAAGCTATTAGCAGGTAAGTTAAAGGAAATGAGGGGCCCGTTTGACAAACCTATGAAGGGAGCCAACAGTCACCGAAACCAAGGTGCATAGGGGAATGTTTTTTTTATGTATTGTGCTTATCAGTGGGATATTGTGGTACTTAGATTAATAAATCGCTTAAAGAAAATTACTTATAAAGCAGCAGAAAAAACAACCATGCCGCCGGTGGGATCAGAACCCACAACCTCCGAATATCGCGCTCGGTGCTCTTACCAACTGAGCTACGGCGACGGCTGTCCAATCTGCTGCTCTCGTGGGTATTTATGTTCATTGGGTGTAAGAGAACCTTGAGAGTGTTCACCAGCGCCACCCTCGACCATAGCGGCGGACGTAGCACATCCTGTAATACCGCGAGCGTGACGTGGAACGTCATCTAACGGCGAGGGCGGAAACTGTGCGAGAGCCCTCTTAAGCTAGCTATGGCATCAAGACTGCCAGAACCGAGACCCTCGTTAAGCTATTAGCAGGTAAGTTAAAAGAAATGAGGGGCCCGTTTGACAAACCTATGAAGGGAGCCAACAGTCACCGAAACCAAGGTGCATACGGGAATGTTTTTTATGTGTTGTGCTTATCAGTGGGATATTGTAGTACTTATATTAATAAATACCTTAAAGGAAATACTTATAAAGCAGCAGCAAAAACAACCATGCCCCCGGTGGGATCCGAACCCACGACCGCCGAATATCGCGTCCGGTGCTCTTACCAACTGAGCTACGGCGACGGCTGTCCAATCTGCTGCTCTCGTGGGTATTTATGTTCATTGGGTGTAAGCGAACCTTGAGAGTGTTCACCAGCGCCACTCTCGACCTTAGCGGCGGACGTAGCACGTCCTGTAAACCGCGAGCGTGATGTGGAACGTAATCTAACGGCGAGGGCGGAAACTGTGCGAGAGCCCTCTTAAGCTACCTATGGCATTAAGACTCCCAGAACCCAGACCCTCGTTAAGCTATTAGCAGGTAAGTTAAAAGAAATGAGGGGCCCGTTTGACAAACCTATGAAGGGAGACAACAGTCACCGAAACCAAGGTGCATAGGGGAATGTTTTTATGTGTTGTGCTTATCAGTGGGATATTATAGTACTTAGAATAATAAATCGCTTAAAGAAACTTACTTATAAAGCAGCAGAAAAACAACCATGCCGCCGGTGGGATCCGAACCCACGACCTCCGAATATTGCGTTCGGTGCTCTTACCAACTGAGCTACGGCGACGGCTGTCCAATCTGCTGCTCTCGTGGGTATTTATGTTCATTGGGTGTAAGCGAACCTTGAGAGTGTTCACCAGTGCCACCCTCGACCTTAGCGGCGGACGTAGCACGTCCTGTAATACCGCGAGCGTGACGTGGAACGTCATCTAAGGACGAGAGCGGAAACTGTGCGAGAGCCCTCTTAATCTACCTATGGCATCAAGACTGCCAGAACCGAGACCCTCGCTAAGCTATTAGCAGGTAAGTTAAAGGAAAAGAGGGGCCCGTTTGACAAACCTATGAAGGGAGCCAACAGTCACCGAAACAAGGTGCATAGGGGAATGTTTTTTATGTGTTGTGCTTATGAGTGGGATATTATAGTACTTAGATTAATAAATCGCTTAAAGAAAATTACTTATAATGCAACAAAAAAAACAACCATGCCGCCGGTGGGATCCGAACCCACGACCTCCGAATATCGCGTCCGGTGCTCTTACCAACTGAGCTACGGCGACGGCTGTCCAATCTGCTGCTCTCGTGGGAATTTATGTTCATTTGGTGTAAGCGAACCTTTAGAGTGTTCACCAGCGCCACCCTCGACCTATAGCGGCGGACGTAGCACGTTCTGCAATACTGCGAGCGTGACGTGGAACGTCATCAAAGGACGAGGGCGGAAACTGTGCGAGAGCCCTCTTAAGCTACCTATGGCATCAGGACTGCCAGAACCGAGACCCTCGTTAAGCTATTAGCAGGTAAGTTAAAGGAAAGGAGGGGCCCGTTTGACAAACCTATGAAGGGAGCCAACAGTCACCGAAGCCAAGGTGCATAGGGGAATGTTTTTTATGCGTTGTGCTGATCAGTGGGATATTATAGTACTTATATTAGTAAATTGCTTAAAGAAAATTACTTATAAAGCGCCTGAAAAACAACCATGCCGCCGGTGGGATCCTAACCAACGACCTCCAAATATCACGTTCGGTGCTCTTACCAACTGAGCTACGGCGACGGCTGTCGAATCTGCTGCTTTCGTGGGGATTTATGTTCATTGGGTGTAAGCGAACCTTGAGAGTGTTCACCAGCGCCACCCTCGCCCTTAGCTGCGGATGTAGCACGTCCTGTAATACAGCGAGCGTGACGTGGAACGTCATCTAAGGACGAGTGCGGAAAATGTGCGAGAGCCCTCTTAAGCTACCTATGGCATGAAGACTGCCAAAACCGAGACCCTCGTTAAGCTATTAGCAGGTAAGTTAAAAGAAATGAGGGGCCCGTTTTACAAACCTATGAAGGGAGCCAACAGTCACCGAAACCAAGGTGCATAGGGGAATGTTTTTTTTTATGTGTTGTGCTTATCAGTGGGATATTGTAGTACTTAGATTAATAAATCGTTTAAAGAATATACTTTTAAAGCAGCAGAAAAAACAATCAAGCCGCCAGTGGGATCCGAACCTACGACCGCCGAATATCGCGTCCGGTGCTCTTACCAACTGAGCTACGGCAACGGATCTCCAATCTGCTGCTCTCGTGGGTAATTATGTTCATTGGGTGTAAGCGAACCTTGAGAGTGTTCACCAGCGCCACCCTCGACCATAGCGGCGGACGTAGCACGTCCTGTAATACCGCGAGCGTGACGTGGAACGTCACCTAACGGCGAGGGCGGAAACTGTGCGAGAGCCCTCATAAACTACCTATGGCATCAAAACTGCCAGAACCGAGACCCTCGCTAAGCTATTAGCAGGTATGTTAAAGGAAATGAGGGGCCCGTTTGACAAACCTATGAAGGGAGCCAACAGTCACCGAAACCAAGGTGCATAGGGGAATGTTTTTTATGTGTTGTGCTTACCAGTGGGATAATATAGTACTTAGATTAATAAATCGCTTAAAGAAAATTACTTATAAAGCAGCAGAAAAAACAACCATGCCGCCGGTAGGATCCGAACCCACGACCGCAGAATATCGCTTCCGGTGCTCTTACCAACTGAACTACGGCAACGGCTGTCCAATCTGCTTCTCTCGTGGGCATTTATGTTCATTGGGTGTAAGCGAACCTTGAGAGTGTTCACCAGCGCCACCCTCGACCATAGCGGCGGACGAGAACGTCCTGTAAACCGCGAGCGTGATGTGGAGCGTAATCTAACGGCGAGGGCGGAAACTGTGCGAGAGCCCTCTTAAGCTACCTATGGCATCAAGACTCCCAGAACCCAGACCCTCGATAAGCTATTAGCAGGTAAGTTAAAAGAAATGATGGGCCCGTTTGAAAAAACCTATGAAGGGAGACAACAGTCACCGAAACCAAGGTGCATAGGGGAATGTTTTTATGTGTTGTGCTTATCAGTGGGATATTATAGTACTTATAATAATAAATCGCTTAAAGAAACTTACTTATGAAGCAGCAGAAAAACAACCATGCCTCCGGTGGGATCCGAACCCACGACCTCCGAATATTGCGTTCGGTGCTCTTACCAACTGAGCTACGGCGACGGCTGTCCAATCTGCTGCTCTCGTGGGTATTTATGTTCATTAGGTGTAAGCGAACCTTGAGAGTGTTCACCAGCGCCACCCTCGACCTATAGCGGCGGACGTAGCACGTTCTGCAATACTGCGAGCGTGACAAGGAACGTCATCAAAGGACGAGGGCGGAAACTGTGCGAGAGCCCTCTTAAGCTACCTATGGCATCAGGACTGCCAGAACCGAGACCCTCGTTAAGCTATTAGCAGGTAAGTTAAAGGAAAGGAGGGGCCCGTTTGACAAACCTATGAAGGGAGCCAACAGTCACCGAAGCCAAGGTGCATAGGGGAATGTTTTTTATGCGTTGTGCTGATCAGTGGGATATTATAGTACTTATATTAGTAAATTGCTTAAAGAAAATTACTTATAAAGCGCCTGAAAAACAACCATGCCGCCGGTGGGATCCTAACCAACGACCTCCAAATATCACGTTCGGTGCTCTTACCAACTGAGCTACGGCGACGGCTGTCGAATCTGCTGCTTTCGTGGGGATTTATGTTCATTGGGTGTAAGCGAACCTTGAGAGTGTTCACCAGCGCCACCCTCGCCCTTAGCTGCGGATGTAGCACGTCCTGTAATACAGCGAGCGTGACGTGGAACGTCATCTAAGGACGAGTGCGGAAAATGTGCGAGAGCCCTCTTAAGCTACCTATGGCATGAAGACTGCCAAAACCGAGACCCTCGTTAAGCTATTAGCAGGTAAGTTAAAAGAAATGAGGGGCCCGTTTTACAAACCTATGAAGGGAGCCAACAGTCACCGAAACCAAGGTGCATAGGGGAATGTTTTTTTTTTATGTGTTGTGCTTATCAGTGGGATATTGTAGTACTTAGATTAATAAATCGTTTAAAGAATATACTTTTAAAGCAGCAGAAAAAACAATCAAGCCGCCAGTGGGATCCGAACCTACGACCGCCGAATATCGCGTCCGGTGCTCTTACCAACTGAGCTACGGCAACGGATCTCCAATCTGCTGCTCTCGTGGGTAATTATGTTCATTGGGTGTAAGCGAACCTTGAGAGTGTTCACCAGCGCCACCCTCGACCATAGCGGCGGACGTAGCACGTCCTGTAATACCGCGAGCGTGACGTGGAACGTCACCTAACGGCGAGGGCGGAAACTGTGCGAGAGCCCTCATAAACTACCTATGGCATCAAAACTGCCAGAACCGAGACCCTCGCTAAGCTATTAGCAGGTATGTTAAAGGAAATGAGGGGCCCGTTTGACAAACCTATGAAGGGAGCCAACAGTCACCGAAACCAAGGTGCATAGGGGAATGTTTTTTATGTGTTGTGCTTACCAGTGGGATAATATAGTACTTAGATTAATAAATCGCTTAAAGAAAATTACTTATAAAGCAGCAGAAAAAACAACCATGCCGCCGGTAGGATCCGAACCCACGACCGCAGAATATCGCTTCCGGTGCTCTTACCAACTGAACTACGGCAACGGCTGTCCAATCTGCTTCTCTCGTGGGCATTTATGTTCATTGGGTGTAAGCGAACCTTGAGAGTGTTCACCAGCGCCACCCTCGACCATAGCGGCGGACGAGAACGTCCTGTAAACCGCGAGCGTGATGTGGAGCGTAATCTAACGGCGAGGGCGGAAACTGTGCGAGAGCCCTCTTAAGCTACCTATGGCATCAAGACTCCCAGAACCCAGACCCTCGATAAGCTATTAGCAGGTAAGTTAAAAGAAATGATGGGCCCGTTTGAAAAAACCTATGAAGGGAGACAACAGTCACCGAAACCAAGGTGCATAGGGGAATGTTTTTATGTGTTGTGCTTATCAGTGGGATATTATAGTACTTATAATAATAAATCGCTTAAAGAAACTTACTTATGAAGCAGCAGAAAAACAACCATGCCGCCGGTGGGATCCGAACCCACGACCTCCGAATATTGCGTTCGGTGCTCTTACCAACTGAGCTACGGCGACGGCTGTCCAATCTGCTGCTCTCGTGGGTATTTATGTTCATTAGGTGTAAGCGAACCTTGAGAGTGTTTCCCAGTGCCACTCTCATCCTTAGCGGCGGACGTAGCACGTCCTGTAATACCGCGAGCGTGACGTGGAACGTCATCTAAGGACGAGGGCGGAAACTGTGCGAGAGCCCTCTTAATCTACCTATGGCATCAAGACTGCCAGAACCGAGACCCTCGCTAAGCTATTAGCAGGTAAGTTAAAAGAAATGATGGGCCCGTTTGACAAACCTATGAAGGGAGACAACAGTCACCGAAGCAAGGTGCATAGGGGAATGTTTTTTAAGTGTTGTGCTTACCAGTGGGATATTATAGTACTTAGATTATTAAATCGCTTAAAGAAAATACTTATAATGCAACAGAAAAAACAACCATGCCGCCGGTGGGATCCGAAGCCACGACCTCCGAATATCCCGTCCGGTGCTCTTACCAACTGAGCTACGGCGACGGCTGTCCAATCTGCTGCTCTCGTGGGAATTTATGTTCATTGGGTGTAAGCGAACCTTTAGAGTGTTCACCAGCGCCACCCTCGACCTATAGCGGCGGACGTAGCACGTTCTGCAATACTGCGAGCGTGACGTGGAACGTCATCAAAGGACGAGGGCGGAAACTGTGCGAGAGCCCTCTTAAGCTACATATGGCATCAGGACTGCCAGAACCGAGACCCTCGTTAAGCTATTAGCAGGTAAGTTAAAGAAAAGGAGGGGCCCGTTTGACAAACCTATGAAGGGAGCCAACAGTCACCGAAACCAAGGTGCATAGGGGAATGTTTTTTATGCGTTGTGCTGATCAGTGGGATATTATAGTACATATATTAGTAAATCGCTTAAAGAAAATTACTTATAAAGCGCCTGAAAAACAACCATACCGCCGGTGGGATCCTAACCAACGACCTCCAAATATCACGTTCGGTGCTCTTACCAACTGAGCTACGGCGACGGCTGTCGAATCTGCTGCTTTCGTGGGTATTTATGTTCATTGGGTGTAAGCGAACCTTGAGAGTGTTCACCAGCGCCACCCTCGACCTTAGCGGCGGACGTAGCACGTCCTGTAATACAGCGAGCGTGACGTGGAACGTCATCTAAGGAGGAGTGCGGAAAATGTGCGAGAGCCCTCTTAAGCTACCTATGGCATCAAAACTGCCAGAACCGAGACCCTCGCTAAGCTATTAGCAGGTATGTAAAGGAAATGAGGGGCCCGTTTGACAAACCTATGAAGGGAGCCAACAGTCACCGAAACCAAGGTGCATAGGGGAATGTTTTTTATGTGTTGTGCTTACCAGTGGGATATTATAGTACTTAGATTAATAAATCGCTTAAAGAAAATTACTTTAAAGCAACAGAAAAAACAACCATGCCGCCGGTAGGATCCGAACCCACGACCGCAGAATATCGCTTCCGGTGCTCTTACCAACTGAACTACGGCAACGGCTGTCCAATCTGCTTCTCTCGTGGGCATTTATGTTCATTGGGTGTAAGCGAACCTTGAGAGTGTTCACCAGCGCCACCCTCGACCATAGCGGCGGACGAGAACGTCCTGTAAACCGCGAGCGTGATGTGGAGCGTAATCTAACGGCGAGGGCGGAAACTGTGCGAGAGCCCTCTTAAGCTACCTATGGCATCAAGACTCCCAGAACCCAGACCCTCGATAAGCTATTAGCAGGTAAGTTAAAAGAAATGATGGGCCCGTTTGAAAAAACCTATGAAGGGAGACAACAGTCACCGAAACCAAGGTGCATAGGGGAATGTTTTTATGTGTTGTGCTTATCAGTGGGATATTATAGTACTTATAATAATAAATCGCTTAAAGAAACTTACTTATGAAGCAGCAGAAAAACAACCATGCCGCCGGTGGGATCCGAACCCACGACCTCCGAATATTGCGTTCGGTGCTCTTACCAACTGAGCTACGGCGACGGCTGTCCAATCTGCTGCTCTCGTGGGTATTTATGTTCATTAGGTGTAAGCGAACCTTGAGAGTGTTTCCCAGTGCCACTCTCATCCTTAGCGGCGGACGTAGCACGTCCTGTAATACCGCGAGCGTGACGTGGAACGTCATCTAAGGACGAGGGCGGAAACTGTGCGAGAGCCCTCTTAATCTACCTATGGCATCAAGACTGCCAGAACCGAGACCCTCGCTAAGCTATTAGCAGGTAAGTTAAAAGAAATGATGGGCCCGTTTGACAAACCTATGAAGGGAGACAACAGTCACCGAAGCAAGGTGCATAGGGGAATGTTTTTTAAGTGTTGTGCTTACCAGTGGGATATTATAGTACTTAGATTATTAAATCGCTTAAAGAAAATACTTATAATGCAACAGAAAAAACAACCATGCCGCCGGTGGGATCCGAAGCCACGACCTCCGAATATCCCGTCCGGTGCTCTTACCAACTGAGCTACGGCGACGGCTGTCCAATCTGCTGCTCTCGTGGGAATTTATGTTCATTGGGTGTAAGCGAACCTTTAGAGTGTTCACCAGCGCCACCCTCGACCTATAGCGGCGGACGTAGCACGTTCTGCAATACTGCGAGCGTGACGTGGAACGTCATCAAAGGACGAGGGCGGAAACTGTGCGAGAGCCCTCTTAAGCTACATATGGCATCAGGACTGCCAGAACCGAGACCCTCGTTAAGCTATTAGCAGGTAAGTTAAAGAAAAGGAGGGGCCCGTTTGACAAACCTATGAAGGGAGCCAACAGTCACCGAAACCAAGGTGCATAGGGGAATGTTTTTTATGCGTTGTGCTGATCAGTGGGATATTATAGTACATATATTAGTAAATCGCTTAAAGAAAATTACTTATAAAGCGCCTGAAAAACAACCATACCGCCGGTGGGATCCTAACCAACGACCTCCAAATATCACGTTCGGTGCTCTTACCAACTGAGCTACGGCGACGGCTGTCGAATCTGCTGCTTTCGTGGGTATTTATGTTCATTGGGTGTAAGCGAACCTTGAGAGTGTTCACCAGCGCCACCCTCGACCTTAGCGGCGGACGTAGCACGTCCTGTAATACAGCGAGCGTGACGTGGAACGTCATCTAAGGAGGAGTGCGGAAAATGTGCGAGAGCCCTCTTAAGCTACCTATGGCATCAAAACTGCCAGAACCGAGACCCTCGCTAAGCTATTAGCAGGTATGTAAAGGAAATGAGGGGCCCGTTTGACAAACCTATGAAGGGAGCCAACAGTCACCGAAACCAAGGTGCATAGGGGAATGTTTTTTATGTGTTGTGCTTACCAGTGGGATATTATAGTACTTAGATTAATAAATCGCTTAAAGAAAATTACTTTAAAGCAACAGAAAAAACAACCATGCCGCCGGTGGGATCCGAACCCACGACCTCCGAATATCGCGTCCGGTGCTCTTACCAACTGAGCTACGGCGACGGCTGTCCAATCTGCTGCTCTCGTGGGTATTTATGTTCATTGGGTGTAAGGGAACCTTGAGAGTGTTCACCAGCGCCACCCTCGACCTTAGCGGCGGACGTAGCACGTCCTGTAATACAGCGAGCGTGACGTGGAACGTCACCTAACGGCGAGGGCGGAAACTGTGCGAGAGCCCTCTTAAGCTACCTATGGCGTCAAGACTGCCAGAAGCGAGACCCTCGTTAAGCTATTAGCAGGTAAGAGAAAGGAAATGAGGGGCCCGTTTTACAAACCTATGAAGGGAGCCAACAGTCACCGAAACCAAGGTGCATAGGGGAATGTTTTTTTATGTGTTGTGCTTATCAGTGGGATATTGTAGTACTTAGATTAATAAATCGCTTAAAGAAAATTACTTATAAAGCAGCAGAAAAAACAACCATGCCGCCGGTGGGATCAGAACCCACAACCTCCGAATATCGCGCTCGGTGCTCTTACCAACTGAGCTACGGCGACGGCTGTCCAATCTGCTGCTCTCTTAGGTATTTATGTTCATTGGGTGTAAGAGAACCTTGAGAGTGTTCACCAGCGCCACCCTCGACCATAGCGGCGGACGTAGCACGTCCTGTAATACCGCGAGCGTGACGTGGAACGTCATCTAACGGCGAGGGCGGAAACTGTGCGAGAGCCCTCTTAAGCTACCTATGGCATCAAGACTGCCAGAACCGAGACCCTCGTTAAGCTATTAGCAGGTAAGTTAAAGGAAATGAGGGACCCGTTTGACAAACCTATGAAGGGAGCCAACAGTCACCGAAACCAAGGTGCATAGGGGAATGTTTTTTTTTGTGTTTGGCTTATCAGTGGGATCATATAGTACTTAAAATAATAAATCGCTCAAAGAAAATTACTTATAAAGCAGCAGAAGAAACAACCATGCCGCCGGTGGGATCCGAACCCACGACCACCGAATATTGCGTTCGGTGCTCTTACCAACTGAGCTACGGCGACGGCTGTCCAATCTGCTGCTCTCGTGGGTATTTATGTTCATTGGGTGTAAGCGAACCTTGAGAGTGTTCACCAGTGCCACCCTCGACCTTAGCGGCGGACGTAGCACGTCCTGTAATACCGCGAGCGTGACGTGGAACGTCATCTAAGGACGAGAGCGGAAACTGTGCGAGAGCCCTCTTAATCTACCTATGGCATCAAGACTGCCAGAACCGAGACCCTCGCTAAGCTATTAGCAGGTAAGTTAAAGGAAAAGAGGGGCCCGTTTGACAAACCTATGAAGGGAGCCAACAGTCACCGAAACAAGGTGCATAGGGGAATGTTTTTTATGTGTTGTGCTTACCAGTGGGATATTATAGTACTTAGATTAATAAATCGCTTAAAGAAAATTACTTATAATGCAACAAAAAAAACAACCATGCCGCCGGTGGGATCCGAACCCACGACCTCCGAATATCGCGTCCGGTGCTCTTACCAACTGAGCTACGGCGACGGCTGTCCAATCTGCTGCTCTCGTGGGAATTTATGTTCATTTGGTGTAAGCGAACCTTTAGAGTGTTCACCAGCGCCACCCTCGACCTATAGCGGCGGACGTAGCACGTTCTGCAATACTGCGAGCGTGACGTGGAACGTCATCAAAGGACGAGGGCGGAAACTGTGCGAGAGCCCTCTTAAGCTACCTATGGCATCAGGACTGCCAGAACCGAGACCCTCGTTAAGCTATTAGCAGGTAAGTTAAAGGAAAGGAGGGGCCCGTTTGACAAACCTATGAAGGGAGCCAACAGTCACCGAAGCCAAGGTGCATAGGGGAATGTTTTTTATGCGTTGTGCTGATCAGTGGGATATTATAGTACTTATATTAGTAAATTGCTTAAAGAAAATTTCTTATAAAGCGCCTGAAAAACAACCATGCCGCCGGTGGGATCCTAACCAACGACCTCCAAATATCACGTTCGGTGCTCTTACCAACTGAGCTACGGCGACGGCTGTCGAATCTGCTGCTTTCGTGGGGATTTATGTTCATTGGGTGTAAGCGAACCTTGAGAGTGTTCACCAGCGCCACCCTCGCCCTTAGCCGCGGACGTAGCACGTCCTGTAATACAGCGAGCGTGACGTGGAACGTCATCTAAGGACGAGTGCGGAAAATGTGCGAGAGCCCTCTTAAGCTACCTATGGCATGAAGACTGCCAAAACCGAGACCCTCGTTAAGCTATTAGCAGGTAAGTTAAAGGAAAAGAGGGGCCCGTTTGACAAACCTATGAAGGGAGCCAACAGTCACCGAAACAAGGTGCATAGGGGAATGTTTTTTATGTGTTGTGCTTACCAGTGGGATATTATAGTACTTAGATTATTAAATCGCTTAAAGAAAATTACTTATAATGCAACAGAAAAAACAACCATGCCGCCGGTGGGATCCGAACCCACGACCTCCGAATATCCCGTCCGGTGCTCTTACCAACTGAGCTACGGCGACGGCTGTCCAATCTGCTGCTCTCGTGGGAATTTATGTTCATTGGGTGTAAGCGAACCTTTAGAGTGTTCACCAGCGCCACCCTCGACCTATAGCGGCGGACGTAGCACGTTCTGCAATACTGCGAGCGTGACGTGGAACGTCATCAAAGGACGAGGGCGGAAACTGTGCGAGAGCCCTCTTAAGCTACCTATGGCGTCAAGACTGCCAGAACCAAGACCCTCGTTAAGCTATTAGCAGGTAAGTTAAAGGAAATGAGGGGCCCGTTTGACAAACCTATGAAGGGAGCCAACAGTCACCGAAGCCAAGGTGCATAGGGGAATGTTTTTTATGCGTTGTGCTTACCAGTGGGATAATATAGTACTTAGATTAATAAATCGCTTAAAGAAAATTACTTATAAAGCAGCAGAAAAAACAACCATGCCGGCGGTAGGATCCGAACCCACGACCGCAGAATATCGCTTCCGGTGCTCTTACCAACTGAACTACGGCAACGGCTGTCCAATCTGCTTCTCTCGTGGGCATTTATGTTCATTGGGTGTAAGCGAACCTTGAGAGTGTTCACCAGCGCCACCCTCGACCATAGCGGCGGACGAGAACGTCCTGTAAACCGCGAGCGTGATGTGGAACGTAATCTAACGGCGAGGGCGGAAACTGTGCGAGAGCCCTCTTAAGCTACCTATGGCATCAAGACTCCCAGAACCCAGACCCTCGTTAAGCTATTAGCAGGTAAGTTAAAAGAAATGATGGGCCCGTTTGACAAACCTATGAAGGGAGACAACAGTCACCGAAACCAAGGTGCATAGGGGAATGTTTTTATGTGTTGTGCTTATCAGTGGGATATTATAGTACTTATAATAATAAATCGCTTAAAGAAACTTACTTATGAAGCAGCAGAAAAACAACCATGCCGCCGGTGGGATCCGAACCCACGACCTCCGAATATTGCGTTCGGTGCTCTTACCAACTGAGCTACGGCGACGGCTGTCCAATCTGCTGCTCTCGTGGGTATTTATGTTCATTAGGTGTAAGCGAACCTTGAGAGTGTTCACCAGTGCCACCCTCGACCTTAGCGGCGGACGTAGCACGTCCTGTAATACCGCGAGCGTGACGTGGAACGTCATCTAAGGACGAGGGCGGAAACTGTGCGAGAGCCCTCTTAATCTACCTATGGCATCAAGACTGCCAGAACCGAGACCCTCGCTAAGCTATTAGCAGGTAAGTTAAAGGAAAAGAGGGGCCCGTTTGACAAACCTATGAAGGGAGCCAACAGTCACCGAAACAAGGTGCATAGGGGAATGTTTTTTATGTGTTGTGCTTACCAGTGGGATATTATAGTACTTAGATTATTAAATCGCTTAAAGAAAATTACTTATAATGCAACAGAAAAAACAACCATGCCGCCGGTGGGATCCGAACCCACGACCTCCGAATATCCCGTCCGGTGCTCTTACCAACTGAGCTACGGCGACGGCTGTCCAATCTGCTGCTCTCGTGGGAATTTATGTTCATTGGGTGTAAGCGAACCTTTAGAGTGTTCACCAGCGCCACCCTCGACCTATAGCGGCGGACGTAGCACGTTCTGCAATACTGCGAGCGTGACGTGGAACGTCATCAAAGGACGAGGGCGGAAACTGTGCGAGAGCCCTCTTAAGCTACCTATGGCATCAGGACTGCCAGAACCGAGACCCTCGTTAAGCTATTAGCAGGTAAGTTAAAGGAAAGGAGGGGCCCGTTTGACAAACCTATGAAGGGAGCCAACAGTCACCGAAACCAAGGTGCATAGGGGAATGTTTTTTATGCGTTGTGCTGATCAGTGGGATATTATAGTACTTATATTAGTAAATCGCTTAAAGAAAATTACTTATAAAGCGCCTGAAAAACAACCATGCCGCCTGTGGGATCCGAACCCACGACCTCCGAATATCGCGTCCTGTGCTCTTACCAACTGAGCTACGGCGACGGCTGTCCAATCTGCTGCTCTCGAGGGTATTTATGTTCATTGGGTGTAAGCGAACCTTGAGAGTGTTCACCAGCGCCACCCTCGACCTTAGCGGCGGACGTAGCACGTCCTGTAATACAGCGAGCGTGACGTGGAACGTCACCTAACGGCGAGGGCGGAAACTGTGCGAGAGCCCTCTTAAGCTACCTATGGCGTCAAGACTGCCAGAACCAAGACCCTCGTTAAGCTATTAGCAGGTAAGTTAAAGGAAATGAGGGGCCCGTTTGACAAACCTATGAAGGGAGCCAACAGTCACCGAAACCAAGGTGCATAGGGGAATGTTTTTTTTTTATGTGTTGTGCTTATCAGTGGGATATTGTAGTACTTAGATTAATAAATCGCTTAAAGAAAATTACTTATAAAGCAGCAGAAAAACAACCATGCCGCCGGTGGGATCAGAACCCACAACCTCAGAATATCGCGCTCGGTGCTCTTACCAACTGAGCTACGGCGACGGCTGTCCAATCTGCTGCTCTCGTGGGTATTTATGTTCATTGGGTGTAAGAGAACCTTGAGAGTGTTCACCAGCGCCACCCTCGACCATAGCGGCGGACGTAGCACGTCCTGTAATACCGCGAGCGTGACGTGGAACGTCATCTAAAGACGAGGGCGTAAACTGTGCGAGAGCCCTCTTAAGCTACCTATGGCATCAAGACTGCCAGAACGGAGACCCTCGTTAAGCTATTAGCAGGTAAGTTAAAGGAAATGAGGGGCCCGTTTGACAAACCTATGAAGGGAGCCAACAGTCACCGAAACCGAGGTGCATAGGGGAATGTTTTTTATGTGTTGTGCTTATCAGTGGAATATTGTAGTACCTAGATTTATAAATAGCTTAAAGAAAATACTTATAAAGCAAAAAAACAACCATGCCGCCGGTGGGATCCGAACCCACGACCTCCGAATATCGCGTCCGGTGCTCTTACCAACTGAGCTACAGCGACGGCTGTCCTATCTGATGCTCAAGTGGGTATTTATGTTCATTGGTTGTAAGCGAACCTTGAGAGTGTTCACCAGCGCCAACCTCAACCATAGAGGCGAACGTAGCACGTCCTGTAATACCGCGAGCGTCACGTGGAACGTCATCTAACGGCGAGGGCGGAAACTGTGCGAGAGCCCTCTTAAGCTACCTATGGCATCAAGACTGCCAGAACCAAGACCCTCGTTAAGCTATTAGCAGGTAAGTTAAAGCAAATGAGGGGCCCTTTTGACAAACCTATGAAGGCAGCCAATAGTCACCGAAACCAAGGTGCATAGGGGAATTTTTTTTTATGTGTTGTGCTTACCAGTGGGATATTATAGTACTTAGATTAATAAATCGCTTAAAGAAAATTACTTATAAAGCAACAGAAAAAACAACCATGCCACCGGTCGGATCCGAACCCACGACCTCCGAATATCGCGTCCGGTGCTCTTACCAACTGAGCTACGGCGACGGCTGTCCAATCTGCTGCTCTCGTGGGTATTTATGTTCATTGGGTGTAAGCGAACCTTGAGAGTGTTCACCAGCGCCACCCTCGACCATAGAGGCGGATGTAGCACGTCCTGTAATACCGCGAGAGTGACGTGGAACGTCATCTAACGGCGAGGGCGGAAACTGTGCGAGAGCCCTCTTAAGCTACCTATGACATCAAGACTGCCAGAACCGAGACCCTCGTTAAGCTATAAGCAGGTAACTTAAAGGAAATGAGGGGCCCGTTTGACAAACCTATTAAGGGATCCAACAGTCACCGAAACCAAGGTGCATAGGGGAATGTTTATTTATGTGTTTTGCTTATCAGTGGGATATTGTAGTACTTAGATTAAAAAATCGCTTAAAGAAAATTACTTATAAAGCAGCAGAAAAAACAACCATGCCGCCGGTAGGATCCGAACCCACGACCGCAGAATATCGCGTCCGGTGCTCTTACCAACTGAACTACGGCAACGGCTGTCCAATCTGCTTCTCTCGTGGGCATTTATGTTCATTGGGTGTAAGCGAACCTTGAGAGTGTTCACCAGCGCCACCCTCGACCATAGCGGCGGACGTAGCACGTCCTGTAAACCGCGAGCGTGATGTGGAACGTAATCTAACGGCGAGGGCGGAAACTGTGCGAGAGCCCTCTTAAGCTACCTATGGCATCAAGACTCCCAGAGCCCAGACCCTCGTTAAGCTATTAGCAGGTAAGTTAAAGGAAATGAGGGGCCCGTTTGACAAACCTATGAAGGGAGACAACAGTCACCGAAACCAAGGTGCATAGGGGAATGTTTTTATGTGTTGTGCTTATCAGTGGGATATTATTAAATCGCTTAAAGAAAATTACTTATAAAGCAGCAGAAAAACAACCATGCCGCCGGTGGGATCCGAACCCACGACCTCCGAATATCGCGTTCGGTGCTCTTACCAACTGAGCTACGGCGACGGCTGTCCAATCTGCTGCTCTCGTGGGTATTTATGTTCATTGGGTGCAAGCGAACCTTGAGAGTGTTCACCAGTGCCACCCTCGACCTTAGCGGCGGACGTAGCACGTCCTGTAATACCGCGAGCGTGACGTGGAACGTCATCTAAGGACGAGGGCGGAAACTGTGCGAGAGCCCTCTTAATCTACCTATGGCATCAAGACTGCCAGAACCGAGACCCTCGCTAAGCTATTAGCAGGGAAGTTAAAGGAAATGAGGGGCCCGTTTGACAAACCTATGAAGGGAGCCAACAGTCACCGAAACCAAGGTGCATAGGGGAATGTTTATTTATGTGTTGTGCTTATCAGTGGGATATTGTAGTACTTAGATTAAAATATCGCTTAAAGAAAATTACTTATAAAGCAGCAGAAAAAACAACCATGCCGCCGGTGGGATCCGAACCCACGACCGCCGAATATCACGTCCGGTGCTCTTACCAACTGAGCTACGGCGACGGCTGTCCAATGTGCTGCTCTCGTGGGTATTTATGTTCATTGGGTGTAAGCGAACCTTGAGAGTGTTCACCAGCGCCACCCTCGACCTATAGCGGCGGACGTAGCACGTTCTGCAATACTGCGAGCGTGACGTGGAACGTCATCAAAGGACGAGGGCGGAAACTGTGCGAGAGCCCTCTTAAGCTACCTATGGCATCAAGACTGCCAGAACTGAGACCCTCGTTAAGCTATTAGCAGGTAAGTTAAAGGAAAGGAGGGGCCCGTTTGACAAACCTATGAAGGGAGCCAACAGTCACCGAAACCAAGGTGCATAGGGGAATGTTTTTTATGCGTTGTGCTGATCAGTGGGATATTATAGCCCTTATATTAGTAAATCGCTTAAAGAAAATTACTTATAAAGCGCCTGAAAAACAACCATGCCGCCGGTGGGATCCTAACCAACGACCTCCAAATATCACGTTCGGTGCTCTTACCAACTGAGCTACGGCGACGGCTGTCGAATCTGCTGCTTTCGTGGGTATTTATGTTCATTGGGTGTAAGCGAACCTTAAAAGTGTTCACCAGCGCCACCCTCGACCTTAGCGGCGGACGTAGAACGTCCTGTAATACAGCGAGCGTGACGTGGAACGTCATCTAAGGACGAGTGCGGAAAATGTGCGAGAGCCCTCTTAAGCTACCTATGGCATGAAGACTGCCAAAACCGAGACCCTCGTTAAGCTATTAGCAGGTAAGTTAAAAGAAATGAGGGGCCCGTTTGACAAACCTATGAAGGGAGCCAACAGTCACCGAAACCAAGGTGCATAGGGGAATGTTTTTTTTATGTGTTGTGCTTATCAGTGGGATATTGTAGTACTTAGATTAATAAATCGTTTAAAGAATATACTTATAAAGCAGCAGAAAAAACAATCAAGCCGCCAGTGGGATCCGAATCTACGACCGCCGAATATCGCGTCCGGTGCTCTTACCAACTGAGCTACGGCAACGGCTCTCCAATCTGCTGCTCTCGTGGGTAATTATGTTCATTGGGTGTAAGCGAACCTTGAGAGTGTTCACCAGCGCCCCCCTCGACCATAGCGGCGGACGTAGCACGTCCTGTAATACCGCGAGCGTGACGTGGAACGTCACCTAACGGCGAGGGCGGAAACTGTGCGAGAGCCCTCATAAGCTACCTATGGCATCAAAACTGCCAGAACCGAGACCCTCCCTAAGCTATTAGCAGGTATGTTAAAGGAAATGAAGGGCCCGTTTGACAAACCTATGAAGGGAGCCAACAGTCACCGAAACCAAGGTGCATAGGGGAATGTTTTTTTATGTGTTGTGCTTACCAGTGGGATATTATAGTACTTAGATTAATAAATCGCTTAAAAAAATTACTTTAAAGCAACAGAAAAAACAACCATGCCGCCGGTGGGATCCGAACCAACGACCTCCGAATATCGCGTCCGGTGCTCTTACCAACTGAGCTACGGCGACGGCTGTCCAATCTGCTGCTCTCGTGGGTATTTATGTTCATTGGGTGTAAGCGAACCTTGAGAGTGTTCACCAGCGCCACCCTCGACCTTAGCGGCGGACGTAGCACGTCCTGTAATACAGCGAGCGTGACGTGGAACGTCACCTAACGGCGAGGGCGGAAACTGTGCGAGAGCCCTCTTAAGCTACCTATGGTGTCAAGACTGCCAGAACCAAGACCCTCGTTAAGCTATTAGCAGGTAAGTTAAAGGAAATGAGGGGCCCGTTTGACAAACCTATGAAGGGAGCCAACAGTCACCGAAACCAAGGTGCATAGGGGAATGTTTTTTTATGTATTGTGCTTATCAGTGGGATATTGTGGTACTTAGATTAATAAATCGCTTAAAGAAAATTACTTATAAAGCAGCAGAAAAAACAACCATGCCGCCGGTGGGATCAGAACCCACAACCTCCGAATATCGCGCTCGGTGCTCTTACCAACTGAGCTACGGCGACGGCTGTCCAATCTGCTGCTCTCGTGGGTATTTATGTTCATTGGGTGTAAGAGAACCTTGAGAGTGTTCACCAGCGCCACCCTCGACCATAGCGGCGGACGTAGCACATCCTGTAATACCGCGAGCGTGACGTGGAACGTCATCTAACGGCGAGGGCGGAAACTGTGCGAGAGCCCTCTTAAGCTAGCTATGGCATCAAGACTGCCAGAACCGAGACCCTCGTTAAGCTATTAGCAGGTAAGTTAAAAGAAATGAGGGGCCCGTTTGACAAACCTATGAAGGGAGCCAACAGTCACCGAAACCAAGGTGCATACGGGAATGTTTTTTATGTGTTGTGCTTATCAGTGGGATATTGTAGTACTTATATTAATAAATACCTTAAAGGAAATACTTATAAAGCAGCAGCAAAAACAACCATGCCCCCGGTGGGATCCGAACCCACGACCGCCGAATATCGCGTCCGGTGCTCTTACCAACTGAGCTACGGCGACGGCTGTCCAATCTGCTGCTCTCGTGGGTATTTATGTTCATTGGGTGTAAGCGAACCTTGAAAGTGTTCACCAGCGCCACTCTCGACCTTAGCGGCGGACGTAGCACGTCCTGTAAACCGCGAGCGTGATGTGGAACGTAATCTAACGGCGAGGGCGGAAACTGTGCGAGAGCCCTCTTAAGCTACCTATGGCATCAAGACTCCCAGAACCCAGACCCTCGTTAAGCTATTAGCAGGTAAGTTAAAAGAAATGAGGGGCCCGTTTGACAAACCTATGAAGGGAGACAACAGTCACCGAAACCAAGGTGCATAGGGGAATGTTTTTATGTGTTGTGCTTATCAGTGGGATATTATAGTACTTAGAATAATAAATCGCTTAAAGAAACTTACTTATAAAGCAGCAGAAAAACAACCATGCCGCCGGTGGGATCCGAACCCACGACCTCCGAATATTGCGTTCGGTGCTCTTACCAACTGAGCTACGGCGACGGCTGTCCAATCTGCTGCTCTCGTGGGTATTTATGTTCATTGGGTGTAAGCGAACCTTGAGAGTGTTCACCAGTGCCACCCTCGACCTTAGCGGCGGACGTAGCACGTCCTGTAATACCGCGAGCGTGACGTGGAACGTCATCTAAGGACGAGAGCGGAAACTGTGCGAGAGCCCTCTTAATCTACCTATGGCATCAAGACTGCCAGAACCGAGACCCTCGCTAAGCTATTAGCAGGTAAGTTAAAGGAAAAGAGGGGCCCGTTTGACAAACCTATGAAGGGAGCCAACAGTCACCGAAACAAGGTGCATAGGGGAATGTTTTTTATGTGTTGTGCTTATGAGTGGGATATTATAGTACTTAGATTAATAAATCGCTTAAAGAAAATTACTTATAATGCAACAAAAAAAACAACCATGCCGCCGGTGGGATCCGAACCCACGACCTCCGAATATCGCGTCCGGTGCTCTTACCAACTGAGCTACGGCGACGGCTGTCCAATCTGCTGCTCTCGTGGGAATTTATGTTCATTTGGTGTAAGCGAACCTTTAGAGTGTTCACCAGCGCCACCCTCGACCTATAGCGGCGGACGTAGCACGTTCTGCAATACTGCGAGCGTGACGTGGAACGTCATCAAAGGACGAGGGCGGAAACTGTGCGAGAGCCCTCTTAAGCTACCTATGGCATCAGGACTGCCAGAACCGAGACCCTCGTTAAGCTATTAGCAGGTAAGTTAAAGGAAAGGAGGGGCCCGTTTGACAAACCTATGAAGGGAGCCAACGGTCACCGAAGCCAAGGTGCATAGGGGAATGTTTTTTATGCGTTGTGCTGATCAGTGGGATATTATAGTACTTATATTAGTAAATTGCTTAAAGAAAATTACTTATAAAGCGCCTGAAAAACAACCATGCCGCCGGTGGGATCCTAACCAACGACCTCCAAATATCACGTTCGGTGCTCTTACCAACTGAGCTACGGCGACGGCTGTCGAATCTGCTGCTTTCGTGGGGATTTATGTTCATTGGGTGTAAGCGAACCTTGAGAGTGTTCACCAGCGCCACCCTCGCCCTTAGCTGCGGATGTAGCACGTCCTGTAATACAGCGAGCGTGACGTGGAACGTCATCTAAGGACGAGTGCGGAAAATGTGCGAGAGCCCTCTTAAGCTACCTATGGCATGAAGACTGCCAAAACCGAGACCCTCGTTAAGCTATTAGCAGGTAAGTTAAAAGAAATGAGGGGCCCGTTTTACAAACCTATGAAGGGAGCCAACAGTCACCGAAACCAAGGTGCATAGGGGAATGTTTTTTTTTTATGTGTTGTGCTTATCAGTGGGATATTGTAGTACTTAGATTAATAAATCGTTTAAAGAATATACTTTTAAAGCAGCAGAAAAAACAATCAAGCCGCCAGTGGGATCCGAACCTACGACCGCCGAATATCGCGTCCGGTGCTCTTACCAACTGAGCTACGGCAACGGATCTCCAATCTGCTGCTCTCGTGGGTAATTATGTTCATTGGGTGTAAGCGAACCTTGAGAGTGTTCACCAGCGCCACCCTCGACCATAGCGGCGGACGTAGCACGTCCTGTAATACCGCGAGCGTGACGTGGAACGTCACCTAACGGCGAGGGCGGAAACTGTGCGAGAGCCCTCATAAACTACCTATGGCATCAAAACTGCCAGAACCGAGACCCTCGCTAAGCTATTAGCAGGTATGTTAAAGGAAATGAGGGGCCCGTTTGACAAACCTATGAAGGGAGCCAACAGTCACCGAAACCAAGGTGCATAGGGGAATGTTTTTTATGTGTTGTGCTTACCAGTGGGATAATATAGTGCTTAGATTAATAAATCGCTTAAAGAAAATTACTTATAAAGCAGCAGAAAAAACAACCATGCCGCCGGTAGGATCCGAACCCACGACCGCAGAATATCGCTTCCGGTGCTCTTACCAACTGAACTACGGCAACGGCTGTCCAATCTGCTTCTCTCGTGGGCATTTATGTTCATTGGGTGTAAGCGAACCTTGAGAGTGTTCACCAGCGCCACCCTCGACCATAGCGGCGGACGAGAACGTCCTGTAAACCGCGAGCGTGATGTGGAACGTAATCTAACGGCGAGGGCGGAAACTGTGCGAGAGCCCTCTTAAGCTACCTATGGCATCAAGACTCCCAGAACCCAGAGCCTCGATAAGCTATTAGCAGGTAAGTTAAAAGAAATGATGGGCCCGTTTGAAAAAACCTATGAAGGGAGACAACAGTCACCGAAACCAAGGTGCATAGGGGAATGTTTTTATGTGTTGTGCTTATCAGTGGGATATTATAGTACTTATAATAATAAATCGCTTAAAGAAACTTACTTATGAAGCAGCAGAAAAACAACCATGCCGCCGGTGGGATCCGAACCCACGACCTCCGAATATTGCGTTCGGTGCTCTTACCAACTGAGCTACGGCGACGGCTGTCCAATCTGCTGCTCTCGTGGGTATTTATGTTCATTAGGTGTAAGCGAACCTTGAGAGTGTTCACCAGTGCCACTCTCGACCTTAGCGGCGGACGTAGCACGTCCTGTAATACCGCGAGCGTGACGTGGAACGTCATCTAAGGACGAGTTCGGAAACTGTGCGAGAGCCCTCTTAATCTACCTATGGCATCAAGACTGCCAGAACCGAGACCCTCGCTAAGCTATTAGCAGGTAAGTTAAAAGAAATGATGGGCCCGTTTGACAAACCTATGAAGGGAGACAACAGTCACCGAAACAAGGTGCATAGGGGAATGTTTTTTATGTGTTGTGCTTACCAGTGGGATATTATAGTACTTACATTATTAAATCGCTTAAAGAAAATACTTATAATGCAACAGAAAAAACAACCATGCCGCCGGTGGGATCCGAAGCCACGACCTCCGAATATCCCGTCCGGTGCTCTTACCAACTGAGCTACGGCGACGGCTGTCCAATCTGCTGCTCTCGTGGGAATTTATGTTCATTGGGTGTAAGCGAACCTTTAGAGTGTTCACCAGCGCCACCCTCGACCTATAGCGGCGGACGTAGCACGTTCTGCAATACTGCGAGCGTGACGTGGAACGTCATCAAAGGACGAGGGCGGAAACTGTGCGAGAGCCCTCTTAAGCTACATATGGCATCAGGACTGCCAGAACCGAGACCCTCGTTAAGCTATTAGCAGGTAAGTTAAAGGAAAGGAGGGGCCCGTTTGACAAACCTATGAAGGGAGCCAACAGTCACCGAAACCAAGGTGCATAGGGGAATGTTTTTTATGCGTTGTGCTGATCAGTGGGATATTATAGTACATATATTAGTAAATCGCTTAAAGAAAATTACTTATAAAGCGCCTGAAAAACAACCATGCCGCCGGTGGGATCCTAACCAACGACCTCCCAATATCACGTTCGGTGCTCTTACCAACTGAGCTACGGCGACCGCTGTCGAATCTGCTGCTTTCGTGGGTATTTATGTTCATTGGGTGTAAGCGAACCTTGAGAGTGTTCACCAGCGCCACCCTCGACCTTAGCGGCGGACGTAGCACGTCCTGTAATACAGCGAGCGTGACGTGGAACGTCATCTAAGGACGAGTGCGGAAAATGTGCGAGAGCCCTCGTAAGCTACCTATGCCATCAAGACTGCCAGAACCAAGATCCTGGTTAAGCTATTAGCAGATAAGTTAAAGGAAATGAAGGGCCCGTTTGACAAACCTATGAAGGGTGCCAACAGTCACCGAAACCAAGGTGCATAGGGGAATGTTTTTTTTGTGTTTGGCTTATCAGTGGGATCATATAGTACTTAAAATAATAAATCGCTCAAAGAAAATTACTTATAAAGCAGCAGAAGAAACAACCATGCCGCCGGTGGGATCCGAACCCATGACCTCCGAATATCGCGTCCGGTGCTCCTACCAACTGAGCTACGGCGACGGCTGTCCAATCTGCTGCTCTGGAGGGTATTTATGTTCATTGGGTGTAAGCGAACCTTGAGAGTGTTCACCAGTGCCACCCTCGACCTTAGCGGCGGACGTAGCACGTCCTCTAATACCGCGAGCGTGACGTGGAACGTCATCTAAGGACGAGGGCGGAAACTGTGCGAGAGCCCTCTTAATCTACCTATGGCATCAAGACTGCCAGAACCGAGACCCTCGCTAAGCTATTAGCAGGTAAGTTAAAGGAAAAGAGGGGCCCGTTTGACAAACCTATGAAGGGAGCCAACAGTCACCGAAACAAGGTGCATAAGGGAATGTTTTTTATGTGTTGTGCTTACCAGTGGGATATTATAGTACTTAGATTAATAAATCGCTTAAAGAAAATTACTTATAAAGCAGCAAAAAAAACAACCATGCAGCCGGTGGGATCCGAACCCACGACCTCCGAATATCGCGTTCGGTGCTCTTACCAACTGAGCTACGGCAACGGCTGTCCAATCTGCTTCTCTCGTGGGCATTTATGTTCATTGGGTGTAAGCGAACCTTGAGAGTGTTCACCAGCGCCACCCTCGACCATAGCGGCGGACGAGAACGTCCTGTAAACCGCGAGCGTGATGTGGAACGTAATCTAACGGCGAGGGCGGAAACTGTGCGAGAGCCCTCATAAACTACCTATGGCATCAAAACTGCCAGAACCGAGACCCTCGCTAAGCTATTAGCAGGTATGTTAAAGGAAATGAGGGGCCCGTTTGACAAACCTATGAAGGGAGCCAACAGTCACCGAAACCAAGGTGCATAGGGGAATGTTTTTTATGTGTTGTGCTTACCAGTGGGATAATATAGTGCTTAGATTAATAAATCGCTTAAAGAAAATTACTTATAAAGCAGCAGAAAAAACAACCATGCCGCCGGTAGGATCCGAACCCACGACCGCAGAATATCGCTTCCGGTGCTCTTACCAACTGAACTACGGCAACGGCTGTCCAATCTGCTTCTCTCGTGGGCATTTATGTTCATTGGGTGTAAGCGAACCTTGAGAGTGTTCACCAGCGCCACCCTCGACCATAGCGGCGGACGAGAACGTCCTGTAAACCGCGAGCGTGATGTGGAACGTAATCTAACGGCGAGGGCGGAAACTGTGCGAGAGCCCTCTTAAGCTACCTATGGCATCAAGACTCCCAGAACCCAGAGCCTCGATAAGCTATTAGCAGGTAAGTTAAAAGAAATGATGGGCCCGTTTGAAAAAACCTATGAAGGGAGACAACAGTCACCGAAACCAAGGTGCATAGGGGAATGTTTTTATGTGTTGTGCTTATCAGTGGGATATTATAGTACTTATAATAATAAATCGCTTAAAGAAACTTACTTATGAAGCAGCAGAAAAACAACCATGCCGCCGGTGGGATCCGAACCCACGACCTCCGAATATTGCGTTCGGTGCTCTTACCAACTGAGCTACGGCGACGGCTGTCCAATCTGCTGCTCTCGTGGGTATTTATGTTCATTAGGTGTAAGCGAACCTTGAGAGTGTTCACCAGTGCCACTCTCGACCTTAGCGGCGGACGTAGCACGTCCTGTAATACCGCGAGCGTGACGTGGAACGTCATCTAAGGACGAGTTCGGAAACTGTGCGAGAGCCCTCTTAATCTACCTATGGCATCAAGACTGCCAGAACCGAGACCCTCGCTAAGCTATTAGCAGGTAAGTTAAAAGAAATGATGGGCCCGTTTGACAAACCTATGAAGGGAGACAACAGTAACCGAAACAAGGTGCATAGGGGAATGTTTTTTATGTGTTGTGCTTACCAGTGGGATATTATAGTACTTACATTATTAAATCGCTTAAAGAAAATACTTATAATGCAACAGAAAAAACAACCATGCCGCCGGTGGGATCCGAAGCCACGACCTCCGAATATCCCGTCCGGTGCTCTTACCAACTGAGCTACGGCGACGGCTGTCCAATCTGCTGCTCTCGTGGGAATTTATGTTCATTGGGTGTAAGCGAACCTTTAGAGTGTTCACCAGCGCCACCCTCGACCTATAGCGGCGGACGTAGCACGTTCTGCAATACTGCGAGCGTGACGTGGAACGTCATCAAAGGACGAGGGCGGAAACTGTGCGAGAGCCCTCTTAAGCTACATATGGCATCAGGACTGCCAGAACCGAGACCCTCGTTAAGCTATTAGCAGGTAAGTTAAAGGAAAGGAGGGGCCCGTTTGACAAACCTATGAAGGGAGCCAACAGTCACCGAAACCAAGGTGCATAGGGGAATGTTTTTTATGCGTTGTGCTGATCAGTGGGATATTATAGTACATATATTAGTAAATCGCTTAAAGAAAATTACTTATAAAGCGCCTGAAAAACAACCATGCCGCCGGTGGGATCCTAACCAACGACCTCCCAATATCACGTTCGGTGCTCTTACCAACTGAGCTACGGCGACCGCTGTCGAATCTGCTGCTTTCGTGGGTATTTATGTTCATTGGGTGTAAGCGAACCTTGAGAGTGTTCACCAGCGCCACCCTCGACCTTAGCGGCGGACGTAGCACGTCCTGTAATACAGCGAGCGTGACGTGGAACGTCATCTAAGGACGAGTGCGGAAAATGTGCGAGAGCCCTCGTAAGCTACCTATGCCATCAAGACTGCCAGAACCAAGATCCTGGTTAAGCTATTAGCAGATAAGTTAAAGGAAATGAAGGGCCCGTTTGACAAACCTATGAAGGGTGCCAACAGTCACCGAAACCAAGGTGCATAGGGGAATGTTTTTTTTGTGTTTGGCTTATCAGTGGGATCATATAGTACTTAAAATAATAAATCGCTCAAAGAAAATTACTTATAAAGCAGCAGAAGAAACAACCATGCCGCCGGTGGGATCCGAACCCATGACCTCCGAATATCGCGTCCGGTGCTCCTACCAACTGAGCTACGGCGACGGCTGTCCAATCTGCTGCTCTGGAGGGTATTTATGTTCATTGGGTGTAAGCGAACCTTGAGAGTGTTCACCAGTGCCACCCTCGACCTTAGCGGCGGACGTAGCACGTCCTCTAATACCGCGAGCGTGACGTGGAACGTCATCTAAGGACGAGGGCGGAAACTGTGCGAGAGCCCTCTTAATCTACCTATGGCATCAAGACTGCCAGAACCGAGACCCTCGCTAAGCTATTAGCAGGTAAGTTAAAGGAAAAGAGGGGCCCGTTTGACAAACCTATGAAGGGAGCCAACAGTCACCGAAACAAGGTGCATAAGGGAATGTTTTTTATGTGTTGTGCTTACCAGTGGGATATTATAGTACTTAGATTAATAAATCGCTTAAAGAAAATTACTTATAAAGCAGCAAAAAAAACAACCATGCAGCCGGTGGGATCCGAACCCACGACCTCCGAATATCGCGTTCGGTGCTCTTACCAACTGAGCTACGACGACGGCTGTCCAATCTGCTGCTCTCGTGGGTATTTATGTTCATTGGGTGTAAGCGAACCTTGAGAGTGTTCACCAGCGCCACCCTCGACCTTAGCGGCGGACGTAGCACGTCCTGTAAACCGCGAGCGTGATGTGGAACGTAATCTAACGGCGAGGGCGGAAACTGTGCGAGAGCCCTCTTAAGCTACCTATGGCATCAAGACTCCCAGAACCCAGACGCTCGTTAAGCTATTAGCAGGTAAGTTAAAAGAAATGAGGGGCCCGTTTGACAAACCTATGAAGGGAGACAACAGTCACCGAAACCAAGGTGCATAGGGGAATGTTTTTATGTGTTGTGCTTATCAGTGGGATATTATAGTACTTAGAATAATAAATCGCTTAAAGAAACTTACTTATAAAGCAGCAGAAAAACAACCATGCCGCCGGTGGGATCCGAACCCACGACCACCGAATATTGCGTTCGGTGCTCTTACCAACTGAGCTACGGCGACGGCTGTCGAATCTGCTGCTTTCGTGGGGATTTATGTTCACTGGGTGTAAGCGAACCTTGAGAGTGTTCACCAGCGCCACCCTCGCCCTTAGCCGCGGACGTAGCACGTCCTGTAATACAGCGAGCGTGACGTGGAACGTCATCTAAGGACGAGTGCGGAAAATGTGCGAGAGCCCTCTTAAGCTACCTATGGCATGAAGACTGCCAAAACCGAGACCCTCGTTAAGCTATTAGCAGGTAAGTTAAAGGAAAAGAGGGGCCCGTTTGACAAACCTATGAAGGGAGCCAACAGTCACCGAAACAAGGTGCATAGGGGAATGTTTTTTATGTGTTGTGCTTACCAGTATGATATTATAGTACTTAGATTATTAAATCGCTTAAAGAAAATTACTTATAATGCAACAGAAAAAACAACCATGCCGCCGGTCGGATCCGAACCCACGACCTCCGAATATCCCGTCCGGTGCTCTTACCAACTGAGCTACGGCGACGGCTGTCCAATCTGCTGCTCTCGTGGGAATTTATGTTCATTGGGTGTAAGCGAACCTTTAGAGTGTTCGCCAGCGCCACCCTCGACCATAGCGGCGGACGTAGCACGTCCTGTAATACCGCGAGCGTGACGTGGAACGTCACCTAACGGCGAGGGCGGAAACTGTGCGAGAGCCCTCATAAACTACCTATGGCATCAAAACTGCCAGAACCTAGACCCTCGCTAAGCTATTAGCAGGTATGTTAAAGGAAATGAGGGGCCCGTTTGACAAACCTCTGAAGGGAGCCAACAGTCACCGAAACCAAGGTGCATAGGGGAATGTTTTTTATGTGTTGTGCTTACCAGTGGGATAATATAGTACTTAGATTAATAAATCGCTTAAACAAAAATTACTTATAAAGCAGCAGAAAAAACAACCATGCCGGCGGTAGGATCCGAACCCACGACCGCAGAATATCGCTTCCGGTGCTCTTACCAACTGAACTACGGCAACGGCTGTCCAATCTGCTTCTCTCGTGGGCATTTATGTTCATTGGGTGTAAGCGAACCTTGAGAGTGTTCACCAGCGCCACCCTCGACCATAGCGGCGCACGAGAACGTCCTGTAAACCGCGAGCGTGATGTGGAACGTAATCTAACGGCGAGGGCGGAAACTGTGCGAGAGCCCTCTTAAGCTACCTATGGCATCAAGACTCCCAGAACCCAGACCCTCGTTAAGCTATTAGCAGGTAAGTTAAAAGAAATGATGGGCCCGTTTGACAAACCTATGAAGGGAGACAACAGTCACCGAAACCAAGGTGCATAGGGGAATGTTTTTATGTGTTGTGCTTATCAGTGGGATATTATAGTACTTATAATAATAAATCGCTTAAAGAAACTTACTTATGAAGCAGCAGAAAAACAACCATGCCGCCGGTGGGATCCGAACCCACGACCTCCGAATATTGCGTTCGGTGCTCTTACCAACTGAGCTACGGCGACGGCTGTCCAATCTGCTGCTCTCGTGGGTATTTATGTTCATTAGGTGTAAGCGAACCTTGAGAGTGTTCACCAGTGCCACCCTCGACCTTAGCGGCGGACGTAGCACGTCCTGTAATACCGCGAGCGTGACGTGGAACGTCATCTAAGGACGAGGGCGGAAACTGTGCGAGAGCCCTCTTAATCTACCTATGGCATCAAGACTGCCAGAACCGAGACCCTCGCTAAGCTATTAGCAGGTAAGTTAAAGGAAAAGAGGGGCCCGTTTGACAAACCTATGAAGGGAGCCAACAGTCACCGAAACAAGGTGCATAGGGGAATGTTTTTTATGTGTTGTGCTTACCAGTGGGATATTATAGTACTTAGATTATTAAATCGCTTAAAGAAAATTACTTATAATGCAACAGAAAAAACAACCATGCCGCCGGTTGGATCCGAACCCACGACCTCCGAATATCCCGTCCGGTGCTCTTACCAACTGAGCTACGGCGACGGCTGTCCAATCTGCTGCTCTCGTGGGAATTTATGTTCATTGGCTGTAAGCGAACCTTTAGAGTGTTCACCAGCGCCACCCTCGACCTATAGCGGCGGACGTAGCACGTTCTGCAATACTGCGAGCGTGACGTGGAACGTCATCAAAGGACGAGGGCGGAAACTGTGCGAGAGCCCTCTTAAGCTACCTATGGCATCAGGACTGCCAGAACCGAGACCCTCGTTAAGCTATTAGCAGGTAAGTTAAAGGAAAGGAGGGGCCCGTTTGACAAACCTATGAAGGGAGCCAACAGTCACCGAAACCAAGGTGCATAGGGGAATGTTTTTTATGCGTTGTGCTGATCAGTGGGATATTATAGTACTTATATTAGTAAATCGCTTAAAGAAAATTACTTATAAAGCGCCTGAAAAACAACCATGCCGCCTGTGGGATCCGAACCCACGACCTCCGAATATCGCGTCCTGTGCTCTTACCAACTGAGCTACGGCGACGGCTGTCCAATCTGCTGCTCTCGAGGGTATTTATGTTCATTGGGTGTAAGCGAACCTTGAGAGTGTTCACCAGCGCCACCCTCGACCTTAGCGGCGGACGTAGCACGTCCTGTAATACAGCGAGCGTGACGTGGAACGTCACCTAACGGCGAGGGCGGAAACTGTGCGAGAGCCCTCTTAAGCTACCTATGGCGTCAAGACTGCCAGAACCAAGACCCTCGTTAAGCTATTAGCAGGTAAGTTAAAGGAAATGAGGGGCCCGTTTGACAAACCTATGAAGGGAGCCAACAGTCACCGAAACCAAGGTGCATAGGGGAATGTTTTTTTTTATGTGTTGTGCTTATCAGTGGGATAGTGTAGTACTTAGATTAATAAATCGCTTAAAGAAAATTACTTATAAAGCAGCAGAAAAACAACCATGCCGCCGGTGGGATCAGAACCCACAACCTCAGAATATCGCGCTCGGTGCTCTTACCAACTGAGCTACGGCGACGGCTGTCCAATCTGCTGCTCTCGTGGGTATTTATGTTCATTGGGTGTAAGAGAACCTTGAGAGTGTTCACCAGCGCCACCCTCGACCATAGCGGCGGACGTAGCACGTCCTGTAATACCGCGAGCGTGACGTGGAACGTCATCTAAAGACGAGGGCGTAAACTGCGCGAGAGCCCTCTTAAGCTACCTATGGCATCAAGACTGCCAGAACGGAGACCCTCGTTAAGCTATTAGCAGGTAAGTTAAAGGAAATGAGGGGCCCGTTTGACAAACCTATGAAGGGAGCCAACAGTCACCGAAACCGAGGTGCATAGGGGAATGTTTTTTATGTGTTGTGCTTATCAGTGGAATATTGTAGTACCTAGATTTATAAATAGCTTAAAGAAAATACTTATAAAGCAAAAAAACAACCATGCCGCCGGTGGGATCCGAACCCACGACCTCCGAATATCGCGTCCGGTGCTCTTACCAACTGAGCTACAGCGACGGCTGTCCTATCTGATGCTCAAGTGGGTATTTATGTTCATTGGTTGTAAGCGAACCTTGAGAGTGTTCACCAGCGCCAACCTCAACCATAGAGGCGAACGTAGCACGTCCTGTAATACCGCGAGCGTCACGTGGAACGTCATCTAACGGCGAGGGCGGAAACTGTGCGAGAGCCCTCTTAAGCTACCTATGGCATCAAGACTGCCAGAACCAAGACCCTCGTTAAGCTATTAGCAGGTAAGTTAAAGCAAATGAGGGGCCCTTTTGACAAACCTATGAAGGCAGCCAATAGTCACCGAAACCAAGGTGCATAGGGGAATTTTTTTTTATGTGTTGTGCTTACCAGTGGGATATTATAGTACTTAGATTAATAAATCGCTTAAAGAAAATTACTTATAAAGCAACAGAAAAAACAACCATGCCACCGGTCGGATCCGAACCCACGACCTCCGAATATCGCGTCCGGTGCTCTTACCAACTGAGCTATGGCGACGGCTGTCCAATCTGCTGCTCTCGTGGGTATTTATGTTCATTGGGTGTAAGCGAACCTTGAGAGTGTTCACCAGCGCCACCCTCGACCATAGAGGCGGATGTAGCACGTCCTGTAATACCGCGAGAGTGACGTGGAACGTCATCTAACGGCGAGGGCGGAAACTGTGCGAGAGCCCTCTTAAGCTACCTATGACATCAAGACTGCCAGAACCGAGACCCTCGTTAAGCTATAAGCAGGTAACTTAAAGGAAATGAGGGGCCCGTTTGACAAACCTATTAAGGGAGCCAACAGTCACCGAAACCAAGGTGCATAGGGGAATGTTTATTTATGTGTTTTGCTTATCAGTGGGATATTGTAGTACTTAGATTAAAAAATCGCTTAAAGAAAATTACTTATAAAGCAGCAGAAAAAACAACCATGCCGCCGGTAGGATCCGAACCCACGACCGCAGAATATCGCGTCCGGTGCTCTTACCAACTGAACTACGGCAACGGCTGTCCAATCTGCTTCTCTCGTGGCCATTTATGTTCATTGGGTGTAAGCGAACCTTGAGAGTGTTCACCAGCGCCACCCTCGACCATAGCGGCGGACGTAGCACGTCCTGTAAACCGCGAGCGTGATGTGGAACGTAATCTAACGGCGAGGGCGGAAACTGTGCGAGAGCCCTCTTAAGCTACCTATGGCATCAAGACTCCCAGAGCCCAGACCCTCGTTAAGCTATTAGCAGGTAAGTTAAAGGAAATGAGGGGCCCGTTTGACAAACCTATGAAGGGAGACAACAGTCACCGAAACCAAGGTGCATAGGGGAATGTTTTTATGTGTTGTGCTTATCAGTGGGATATTATAGTACTTAGAATAATAAATCGCTTAAAGAAAATTACTTATAAAGCAGCAGAAAAACAACCATGCCGCCGGTGGGATCCGAACCCACGACCTCCGAATATCGCGTTCGGTGCTCTTACCAACTGAGCTACGGCGACGGCTGTCCAATCTGCTGCTCTCGTGGGTATTTATGTTCATTGGGTGCAAGCGAACCTTGAGAGTGTTCACCAGTGCCACCCTCGACCTTAGCGGCGGACGTAGCACGTCCTGTAATACCGCGAGCGTGACGTGGAACGTCATCTAAGGACGAGGGCGGAAACTGTGCGAGAGCCCTCTTAATCTACCTATGGCATCAAGACTGCCAGAACCGAGACCCTCGCTAAGCTATTAGCAGGGAAGTTAAAGGAAATGAGGGGCCCGTTTGACAAACCTATGAAGGGAGCCAACAGTCACCGAAACCAAGGTGCATAGGGGAATGTTTATTTATGTGTTGTGCTTATCAGTGGGATATTGTAGTACTTAGATTAAAATATCGCTTAAAGAAAATTACTTATAAAGCAGCAGAAAAAACAACCATGCCGCCGGTGGGATCCGAACCCACGACCGCCGAATATCACGTCCGGTGCTCTTACCAACTGAGCTACGGCGACGGCTGTCCAATGTGCTGCTCTCGTGGGTATTTATGTTCATTGGGTGTAAGCGAACCTTGAGAGTGTTCACCAGCGCCACCCTCGACCTATAGCGGCGGACGTAGCACGTTCTGCAATACTGCGAGCGTGACGTGGAACGTCATCAAAGGACGAGGGCGGAAACTGTGCGAGAGCCCTCTTAAGCTACCTATGGCATCAAGACTGCCAGAACTGAGACCCTCGTTAAGCTATTAGCAGGTAAGTTAAAGGAAAGGAGGGGCCCGTTTGACAAACCTATGAAGGGAGCCAACAGTCACCGAAACCAAGGTGCATAGGGGAATGTTTTTTATGCGTTGTGCTGATCAGTGGGATATTATAGCCCTTATATTAGTAAATCGCTTAAAGAAAATTACTTATAAAGCGCCTGAAAAACAACCATGCCGCCGGTGGGATCCTAACCAACGACCTCCAAATATCACGTTCGGTGCTCTTACCAACTGAGCTACGGCGACGGCTGTCGAATCTGCTGCTTTCGTGGGTATTTATGTTCATTGGGTGTAAGCGAACCTTAAAAGTGTTCACCAGCGCCACCCTCGACCTTAGCGGCGGACGTAGCACGTCCTGTAATACAGCGAGCGTGACGTGGAACGTCATCTAAGGACGAGTGCGGAAAATGTGCGAGAGCCCTCTTAAGCTACCTATGGCATGAAGACTGCCAAAACCGAGACCCTCGTTAAGCTATTAGCAGGTAAGTTAAAAGAAATGAGGGGCCCGTTTGACAAACCTATGAAGGGAGCCAACAGTCACCGAAACCAAGGTGCATAGGGGAATGTTTTTTTTATGTGTTGTGCTTATCAGTGGGATATTGTGGTACTTAGATTAATAAATCGCTTAAAGAAAATTACTTATAAAGCAGCAGAAAAAACAACCATGCCGCCGGTGGGATCAGAACCCACAACCTCCGAATATCGCGCTCGGTGCTCTTACCAACTGAGCTACGGCGACGGCTCTCCAATCTGCTGCTCTCGTGGGTAATTATGTTCATTGGGTGTAAGCGAACCTTGAGAGTGTTCACCAGCGCCCCCCTCGACCATAGCGGCGGACGTAGCACGTCCTGTAATACCGCGAGCGTGACGTGGAACGTCACCTAACGGCGAGGGCGGAAACTGTGCGAGAGCCCTCATAAACTACCTATGGCATCAAAACTGCCAGAACCGAGACCCTCGCTAAGCTATTAGCAGGTATGTTAAAGGAAATGAGGGGCCCGTTTGACAAACCTATGAAGGGAGCCAACAGTCACCGAAACCAAGGTGCATAGGGGAATGTTTTTTATGTGTTGTGCTTACCAGTGGGATAATATAGTACTTAGATTAATAAATCGCTTAAAGAAAATTACTTATAAAGCAGCAGAAAAAACAACCATGCCGCCGGTAGGATCCGAACCCACGACCGCAGAATATCGCTTCCGGTGCTCTTACCAACTGAACTACGGCAACGGCTGTCCAATCTGCTTCTCTCGTGGGCATTTATGTTCATTGGGTGTAAGCGAACCTTGAGAGTGTTCACCAGCGCCACCCTCGACCATAGCGGCGGACGAGAACGTCCTGTAAACCGCGAGCGTGATGTGGAACGTAATCTAACGGCGAGGGCGGAAACTGTGCGAGAGCCCTCTTAAGCTACCTATGGCATCAAGACTCCCAGAACCCAGACCCTCGATAAGCTATTAGCAGGTAAGTTAAAAGAAATGATGGGCCCGTTTGAAAAAACCTATGAAGGGAGACAACAGTCACCGAAACCAAGGTGCATAGGGGAATGTTTTTATGTGTTGTGCTTATCAGTGGGATATTATAGTACTTATAATAATAAATCGCTTAAAGAAACTTACTTATGAAGCAGCAGAAAAACAACCATGCCGCCGGTGGGATCCGAACCCACGACCTCCGAATATTGCGTTCGGTGCTCTTACCAACTGAGCTACGGCGACGGCTGTCCAATCTGCTGCTCTCGTGGGTATTTATGTTCATTAGGTGTAAGCGAACCTTGAGAGTGTTCACCAGTGCCACCCTCGACCTATAGCGGCGGACGTAGCACGTTCTGCAATACTGCGAGCGTGACGTGGAACGTCATCAAAGGACGAGGGCGGAAACTGTGCGAGAGCCCTCTTAAGCTACATATGGCATCAGGACTGCCAGAACCGAGACCCTCGTTAAGCTATTAGCAGGTAAGTTAAAGGAAAGGAGGGGCCCGTTTGACAAACCTATGAAGGGAGCCAACAGTCACCGAAACCAAGGTGCATAGGGGAATGTTTTTTATGCGTTGTGCTGATCAGTGGGATATTATAGTACTTATATTAGTAAATCGCTTAAAGAAAATTACTTATAAAGCGCCTGAAAAACAACCATGCCGCCGGTGGGATCCGAACCCACGACCTCCGAATATCGCGTCCTGTGCTCTTACCAACTGAGCTACGGCGACGGCTGTCCAATCTGCTGCTCTCGTGGGTATTTATGTTCATTGGGTGTAAGCGAACCTTGAGAGTGTTCACCAGCGCCACCCTCGACCTTAGCGGCGGACGTAGCACGTCCTGTAATACAGCGAGCGTGACGTGGAACGTCACCTAACGGCGAGGGCGGAAACTGTGCGAGAGCCCTCTTAAGCTACCTATGGCGTCAAGACTGCCAGAACCAAGACCCTCGTTAAGCTATTAGCAGGTAAGTTAAAGGAAATGATGGGCCCCTTTGACAAACCTATGAAGGGAGCCAACAGTCACCGAAGCCAAGGTGCATAGGGGAATGTTTTTTATGCGTTGTGCTGATCAGTGGGATAATATAGTACTTATATTAGTAAATTGCTTAAAGAAAATTACTTATAAAGCGCCTGAAAAACAACCATGCCGCCGGTGGGATCCTAACCAACGACCTCCGAATATCGCGTCCGGTGCTCTTACCAACTGAGCTACGGCGACGGCTGTCCAATCTGCTGCTCTCGTGGGTATTTATGTTCATTGGGTGTAAGGGAACCTTGAGAGTGTTCACCAGCGCCACCCTCGACCTTAGCGGCGGACGTAGCACGTCCTGTAATACAGCGAGCGTGACGTGGAACGTCACCTAACGGCGAGGGCGGAAACTGTGCGAGAGCCCTCTTAAGCTACCTATGGCGTCAAGACTGCCAGAAGCGAGACCCTCGTTAAGCTATTAGCAGGTAAGAGAAAGGAAATGAGGGGCCCGTTTTACAAACCTATGAAGGGAGCCAACAGTCACCGAAACCAAGGTGCATAGGGGAATGTTTTTTTATGTGTTGTGCTTATCAGTGGGATATTGTAGTACTTAGATTAATAAATCGCTTAAAGAAAATTACTTATAAAGCAGCAGAAAAAACAACCATGCCGCCGGTGGGATCAGAACCCACAACCTCCGAATATCGCGCTCGGTGCTCTTACCAACTGAGCTACGGCGACGGCTGTCCAATCTGCTGCTCTCTTAGGTATTTATGTTCATTGGGTGTAAGAGAACCTTGAGAGTGTTCACCAGCGCCACCCTCGACCTTAGCGGCGGACGTAGCACGTCCTGTAATACCGCGAGCGTGACGTGGAACGTCATCTAAGGACGAGGGCGGAAACTGTGCGAGAGCCCTCTTAATCTACCTATGGCATCAAGACTGCCAGAACCGAGACCCTCGCTAAGCTATTAGCAGGTAAGTTAAAAGAAATGATGGGCCCGTTTGACAAACCTATGAAGGGAGACAACAGTCACCGAAACAAGGTGCATAGGGGAATGTTTTTTATGTGTTGTGCTTACCAGTGGGATATTATAGTACTTAGATTATTAAATCGCTTAAAGAAAATACTTATAATGCAACAAAAAAAACAACCATGCCGCCGGTGGGATCCGAAGCCACGACCTCCGAATATCCCGTCCGGTGCTCTTACCAACTGAGCTACGGCGACGGCTGTCCAATCTGCTGCTCTCGTGGGTATTTATGTTCATTGGGTGTAAGCGAACCTTGAGAGTGTTCACCAGTGCCACCCTCGACCTTAGCGGCGGACGTAGCACGTCCTGTAATACCGCGAGCGTGACGTGGAACGTCATCTAAGGACGAGAGCGGAAACTGTGCGAGAGCCCTCTTAATCTACCTATGGCATCAAGACTGCCAGAACCGAGACCCTCGCTAAGCTATTAGCAGGTAAGTTAAAGGAAAAGAGGGGCCCGTTTGACAAACCTATGAAGGGAGCCAACAGTCACCGAAACAAGGTGCATAGGGGAATGTTTTTTATGTGTTGTGCTTATGAGTGGGATATTATAGTACTTAGATTAATAAATCGCTTAAAGAAAATTACTTATAATGCAACAAAAAAAACAACCATGCCGCCGGTGGGATCCGAACCCACGACCTCCGAATATCGCGTCCGGTGCTCTTACCAACTGAGCTACGGCGACGGCTGTCCAATCTGCTGCTCTCGTGGGAATTTATGTTCATTTGGTGTAAGCGAACCTTTAGAGTGTTCACCAGCGCCACCCTCGACCTATAGCGGCGGACGTAGCACGTTCTGCAATACTGCGAGCGTGACGTGGAACGTCATCAAAGGACGAGGGCGGAAACTGTGCGAGAGCCCTCTTAAGCTACCTATGGCATCAGGACTGCCAGAACCGAGACCCTCGTTAAGCTATTAGCAGGTAAGTTAAAGGAAAGGAGGGGCCCGTTTGACAAACCTATGAAGGGAGCCAACAGTCACCGAAGCCAAGGTGCATAGGGGAATGTTTTTTATGCGTTGTGCTGATCAGTGGGATATTATAGTACTTATATTAGTAAATTGCTTAAAGAAAATTACTTATAAAGCGCCTGAAAAACAACCATGCCGCCGGTGGGATCCTAACCAACGACCTCCAAATATCACGTTCGGTGCTCTTACCAACTGAGCTACGGCGACGGCTGTCGAATCTGCTGCTTTCGTGGGGATTTATGTTCATTGGGTGTAAGCGAACCTTGAGAGTGTTCACCAGCGCCACCCTCGCCCTTAGCTGCGGATGTAGCACGTCCTGTAATACAGCGAGCGTGACGTGGAACGTCATCTAAGGACGAGTGCGGAAAATGTGCGAGAGCCCTCTTAAGCTACCTATGGCATGAAGACTGCCAAAACCGAGACCCTCGTTAAGCTATTAGCAGGTAAGTTAAAAGAAATGAGGGGCCCGTTTTACAAACCTATGAAGGGAGCCAACAGTCACCGAAACCAAGGTGCATAGGGGAATGTTTTTTTTTTAGGTGTTGTGCTTATCAGTGGGATATTGTAGTACTTAGATTAATAAATCGTTTAAAGAATATACTTTTAAAGCAGCAGAAAAAACAATCAAGCCGCCAGTGGGATCCGAACCTACGACCGCCGAATATCGCGTCCGGTGCTCTTACCAACTGAGCTACGGCAACGGATCTCCAATCTGCTGCTCTCGTGGGTAATTATGTTCATTGGGTGTAAGCGAACCTTGAGAGTGTTCACCAGCGCCACCCTCGACCAATACGGCGGACGTAGCACGTCCTGTAATACCGCGAGCGTGACGTGGAACGTCACCTAACGGCGAGGGCGGAAACTGTGCGAGAGCCCTCATAAACTACCTATGGCATCAAAACTGCCAGAACCGAGACCCTCGCTAAGCTATTAGCAGGTATGTTAAAGGAAATGAGGGGCCCGTTTGACAAACCTATGAAGGGAGCCAACAGTCACCGAAACCAAGGTGCATAGGGGAATGTTTTTTATGTGTTGTGCTTACCAGTGGGATAATATAGTACTTAGATTAATAAATCGCTTAAAGAAAATTACTTATAAAGCAGCAGAAAAAACAACCATGCCGCCGGTAGGATCCGAACCCACGACCGCAGAATATCGCTTCCGGTGCTCTTACCAACTGAACTACGGCAACGGCTGTCCAATCTGCTTCTCTCGTGGGCATTTATGTTCATTGGGTGTAAGCGAACCTTGAGAGTGTTCACCAGCGCCACCCTCGACCATAGCGGCGGACGAGAACGTCCTGTAAACCGCGAGCGTGATGTGGAACGTAATCTAACGGCGAGGGCGGAAACTGTGCGAGAGCCCTCTTAAGCTACCTATGGCATCAAGACTCCCAGAACCCAGACCCTCGATAAGCTATTAGCAGGTAAGTTAAAAGAAATGATGGGCCCGTTTGAAAAAACCTATGAAGGGAGACAACAGTCACCGAAACCAAGGTGCATAGGGGAATGTTTTTATGTGTTGTGCTTATCAGTGGGATATTATAGTACTTATAATAATAAATCGCTTAAAGAAACTTACTTATGAAGCAGCAGAAAAACAACCATGCCGCCGGTGGGATCCGAACCCACGACCTCCGAATATTGCGTTCGGTGCTCTTACCAACTGAGCTACGGCGACGGCTGTCCAATCTGCTGCTCTCGTGGGTATTTATGTTCATTAGGTGTAAGCGAACCTTGAGAGTGTTCACCAGTGCCACCCTCGACCTATAGCGGCGGACGTAGCACGTTCTGCAATACTGCGAGCGTGACGTGGAACGTCATCAAAGGACGAGGGCGGAAACTGTGCGAGAGCCCTCTTAAGCTACATATGGCATCAGGACTGCCAGAACCGAGACCCTCGTTAAGCTATTAGCAGGTAAGTTAAAGGAAAGGAGGGGCCCGTTTGACAAACCTATGAAGGGAGCCAACAGTCACCGAAACCAAGGTGCATAGGGGAATGTTTTTTATGCGTTGTGCTGATCAGTGGGATATTATAGTACTTATATTAGTAAATCGCTTAAAGAAAATTACTTATAAAGCGCCTGAAAAACAACCATGCCGCCGGTGGGATCCGAACCCACGACCTCCGAATATCGCGTCCTGTGCTCTTACCAACTGAGCTACGGCGACGGCTGTCCAATCTGCTGCTCTCGTGGGTATTTATGTTCATTGGGTGTAAGCGAACCTTGAGAGTGTTCACCAGCGCCACCCTCGACCTTAGCGGCGGACGTAGCACGTCCTGTAATACAGCGAGCGTGACGTGGAACGTCACCTAACGGCGAGGGCGGAAACTGTGCGAGAGCCCTCTTAAGCTACCTATGGCGTCAAGACTGCCAGAACCAAGACCCTCGTTAAGCTATTAGCAGGTAAGTTAAAGGAAATGATGGGCCCCTTTGACAAACCTATGAAGGGAGCCAACAGTCACCGAAGCCAAGGTGCATAGGGGAATGTTTTTTATGCGTTGTGCTGATCAGTGGGATATTATAGTACTTATATTAGTAAATTGCTTAAAGAAAATTACTTATAAAGCGCCTGAAAAACAACCATGCCGCCGGTGGGATCCTAACCAACGACCTCCGAATATCGCGTCCGGTGCTCTTACCAACTGAGCTACGGCGACGGCTGTCCAATCTGCTGCTCTCGTGGGTATTTATGTTCATTGGGTGTAAGGGAACCTTGAGAGTGTTCACCAGCGCCACCCTCGACCTTAGCGGCGGACGTAGCACGTCCTGTAATACAGCGAGCGTGACGTGGAACGTCACCTAACGGCGAGGGCGGAAACTGTGCGAGAGCCCTCTTAAGCTACCTATGGCGTCAAGACTGCCAGAAGCGAGACCCTCGTTAAGCTATTAGCAGGTAAGAGAAAGGAAATGAGGGGCCCGTTTTACAAACCTATGAAGGGAGCCAACAGTCACCGAAACCAAGGTGCATAGGGGAATGTTTTTTTATGTGTTGTGCTTATCAGTGGGATATTGTAGTACTTAGATTAATAAATCGCTTAAAGAAAATTACTTATAAAGCAGCAGAAAAAACAACCATGCCGCCGGTGGGATCAGAACCCACAACCTCCGAATATCGCGCTCGGTGCTCTTACCAACTGAGCTACGGCGACGGCTGTCCAATCTGCTGCTCTCTTAGGTATTTATGTTCATTGGGTGTAAGAGAACCTTGAGAGTGTTCACCAGCGCCACCCTCGACCTTAGCGGCGGACGTAGCACGTCCTGTAATACCGCGAGCGTGACGTGGAACGTCATCTAAGGACGAGGGCGGAAACTGTGCGAGAGCCCTCTTAATCTACCTATGGCATCAAGACTGCCAGAACCGAGACCCTCGCTAAGCTATTAGCAGGTAAGTTAAAAGAAATGATGGGCCCGTTTGACAAACCTATGAAGGGAGACAACAGTCACCGAAACAAGGTGCATAGGGGAATGTTTTTTATGTGTTGTGCTTACCAGTGGGATATTATAGTACTTAGATTATTAAATCGCTTAAAGAAAATACTTATAATGCAACAAAAAAAACAACCATGCCGCCGGTGGGATCCGAAGCCACGACCTCCGAATATCCCGTCCGGTGCTCTTACCAACTGAGCTACGGCGACGGCTGTCCAATCTGCTGCTCTCGTGGGAATTTATGTTCATTGGGTGTAAGCGAACCTTTAGAGTGTTCACCAGCGCCACCCTCGACCTATAGCGGCGGACGTAGCACGTTCTGCAATACTGCGAGCGTGACGTGGAACGTCATCAAAGGACGAGGGCGGAAACTGTGCGAGAGCCCTCTTAAGCTACATATGGCATCAGGACTGCCAGAACCGAGACCCTCGTTAAGCTATTAGCAGGTAAGTTAAAGGAAAGGAGGGGCCCGTTTGACAAACCTATGAAGGGAGCCAACAGTCACCGAAACCAAGGTGCATAGGGGAATGTTTTTTATGCGTTGTGCTGATCAGTGGGATATTATAGTACTTATATTAGTAAATCGCTTAAAGAAAATTACTTATAAAGCGCCTGAAAAACAACCATGCCGCCGGTGGGATCCGAACCCACGACCTCCGAATATCGCGTCCTGTGCTCTTACCAACTGAGCTACGGCGACGGCTGTCCAATCTGCTGCTCTCGTGGGTATTTATGTTCATTGGGTGTAAGCGAACCTTGAGAGTGTTCACCAGCGCCACCCTCGACCTTAGCGGCGGACGTAGCACGTCCTGTAATACAGCGAGCGTGACGTGGAACGTCACCTAACGGCGAGGGCGGAAACTGTGCGAGAGCCCTCTTAAGCTACCTATGGCGTCAAGACTGCCAGAACCAAGACCCTCGTTAAGCTATTAGCAGGTAAGTTAAAGGAAATGATGGGCCCCTTTGACAAACCTATGAAGGGAGCCAACAGTCACCGAAGCCAAGGTGCATAGGGGAATGTTTTTTATGCGTTGTGCTGATCAGTGGGATATTATAGTACTTATATTAGTAAATTGCTTAAAGAAAATTACTTATAAAGCGCCTGATAAACAACCATGCCGCCGGTGGGATCCTAACCAACGACCTCCGAATATCGCGTCCGGTGCTCTTACCAACTGAGCTACGGCGACGGCTGTCCAATCTGCTGCTCTCGTGGGTATTTATGTTCATTGGGTGTAAGGGAACCTTGAGAGTGTTCACCAGCGCCACCCTCGACCTTAGCGGCGGACGTAGCACGTCCTGTAATACAGCGAGCGTGACGTGGAACGTCACCTAACGGCGAGGGCGGAAACTGTGCGAGAGCCCTCTTAAGCTACCTATGGCGTCAAGACTGCCAGAAGCGAGACCCTCGTTAAGCTATTAGCAGGTAAGAGAAAGGAAATGAGGGGCCCGTTTTACAAACCTATGAAGGGAGCCAACAGTCACCGAAACCAAGGTGCATAGGGGAATGTTTTTTTATGTGTTGTGCTTATCAGTGGGATATTGTAGTACTTAGATTAATAAATCGCTTAAATAAAATTACTTATAAAGCAGCAGAAAAAACAACCATGCCGCCGGTGGGATCAGAACCCACAACCTCCGAATATCGCGCTCGGTGCTCTTACCAACTGAGCTACGGTGACGGCTGTCCAATCTGCTGCTCTCGTGGGTATTTATGTTCATTGGGTGTAAGCGCACATTGAGAGTGTTCACCAGCGCCACCCTCGACCATAGCGGCGGACGTAGCACGTCCTGTAATACCGCGAGCGTGACGTGGAACGTCATCTAACGGCGAGGGCGGAAACTGTGCGAGAGCCCTCTTAAGCTACCTATGGCATCAAGACTGCCAGAACCAAAACCCTTGTTAAGCTATTAGCAGGTAAGTTAAAGGAAATGAGGGGCCCGTTTGACAAACCTATGAAGGGAGCCAACAGTCTCCGAAACCAAGGTGCATAGGGGAATATTTTTTATGCGTTGTGCTGATCAGTGGGATATTATAGTACTTATATTAGTAAATCGCTTAAAGAAAATTACTTATGAAGCACCTGAAAAAACAACCATGCCGCCGGTGGGATCCTAACCAACGACCTCCAAATATCACATTCGGTGCTCTTACCAACTGAGCTACGGCGACGGCTGTTCAATCTGCTGCTCTCGTGGGTATTTATGTTCATTGGGTGTAAGCGAACCTTGAGAGTGTTCACCAGCGCCGCCCTCGACCTTAGCGGCGGACATAGCACGTCCTGTAATACAGTGAGCGTGACGTGGAACTTCATCTAAGAACGAGGGCGGAAACTGTGCGAGAGCCCTCGTAAGCTACCTATGCCATCAAGACTGCCAGAACTAAGATCCTGGTTAAGCTATTAGCAGATAAGTTAAAGGAAATGAAGGGCCCGTTTGACAAACCTATGAAGGGTGCCAACAGTCACCGAAACCAAGGTGCATAGGGGAATGTTTTTTTTGTGTTTGGCTTATCAGTGGGATCATATAGTACTTAAAATAATTAATCGCTCAAAGAAAATTACTTATAAAGCAGCAGAAGAAACAACCATGCCGCCGGTGGGATCCGAACCCATGACCTCCGAATATCGCGTCCGGTGCTCCTACCAACTGAGCTACGGCGACGGCTGTCCAATCTGCTGCTCTGGAGGGTATTTATGTTCATTGGGTGTAAGCGAACCTTGAGAGTGTTCACCAGTGCCATCCTCGACCTTAGCGGCGGACGTAGCACGTCCTCTAATACCGCGAGCGTGACGTGGAACGTCATCTAAGGACGAGGGCGGAAACTGTGCGAGAGCCCTCTTAATCTACCTATGGCATCAAGACTGCCAGAACCGAGACCCTCGCTAAGCTATTAGCAGGTAAGTTAAAGGAAAAGAGGGGCCCGTTTGACAAACCTATGAAGGGAGCCAACAGTCACCGAAACAAGGTGCATAAGGGAATGTTTTTTATGTGTTGTGCTTACCAGTGGGAGATTATAGTACTTAGATTAATAAATCGCTTAAAGAAAATTACTTATAAAGCAGCAAAAAAACAACCATGCAGCCGGTGGGATCCGAACCCACGACCTCCGAATATCGCGTTCGGTGCTCTTACCAACTGAGCTACGACGACGGCTGTCCAATCTGCTGCTCTCGTGGGTATTTATGTTCATTGGGTGTAAGCGAACCTTGAGAGTGTTCACCAGCGCCACCCTCGACCTTAGCGGCGGACGTAGCACGTCCTGTAAACCGCGAGCGTGATGTGGAACGTAATCTAACGGCGAGGGCGGAAACTGTGCGAGAGCCCTCTTAAGCTACCTATGGCATCAAGACTCCCAGAACCCAGACGCTCGTTAAGCTATTAGCAGGTAAGTTAAAAGAAATGAGGGGCCCGTTTGACAAACCTATGAAGGGAGACAACAGTCACCGAAACCAAGGTGCATAGGGGAATGTTTTTATGTGTTGTGCTTATCAGTGGGATATTATAGTACTTAGAATAATAAATCGCTTAAAGAAACTTACTTATAAAGCAGCAGAAAAACAACCATGCCGCCGGTGGGATCCGAACCCACGACCACCGAATATTGCGTTCGGTGCTCTTACCAACTGAGCTACGGCGACGGCTGTCCAATCTGCTGCTCTCGTGGGTATTTATGTTCATTGGGTGTAAGCGAACCTTGACAGTGTTCACCAGTGCCACCCTCGACCTTAGCGGCGGACGTAGCACGTCCTGTAATACCGCGAGCGTGACGTGGAACGTCATCTAAGGACGAGAGCGGAAACTGTGCGAGAGCCCTCTTAATCTACCTATGGCATCAAGACTGCCAGAACCGAGACCCTCGCTAAGCTATTAGCAGGTAAGTTAAAGGAAAAGAGGGGCCCGTTTGACAAACCTATGAAGGGAGCCAACAGTCACCGAAACAAGGTGCATAGGGGAATGTTTTTTATGTGTTGTGCTTACCAGTGGGATATTATAGTACTTAGATTAATAAATCGCTGAAAGAAAATTACTTATAATGCAACAAAAAAAACAACCATGCCGCCGGTGGGATCCGAACCCACGACCTCCGAATATCGCGTCCGGTGCTCTTACCAACTGAGCTACGGCGACGGCTGTCCAATCTGCTGCTCTCGTGGGAATTTATGTTCATTTGGTGTAAGCGAACCTTTAGAGTGTTCACCAGCGCCACCCTCGACCTATAGCGGCGGACGTAGCACGTTCTGCAATACTGCGAGCGTGACGTGGAACGTCATCAAAGGACGACGGCGGAAACTGTGCGAGAGCCCTCTTAAGCTACCTATGGCATCAGGACTGCCAGAACCGAGACCCTCGTTAAGCTATTAGCAGGTAAGTTAAAGGAAAGGAGGGGCCCGTTTGACAAACCTATGAAGGGAGCCAACAGTCACCGAAGCCAAGGTGCATAGGGGAATGTTTTTTATGCGTTGTGCTGATCAGTGGGATATTATAGTACTTATATTAGTAAATTGCTTAAAGAAAATTTCTTATAAAGCGCCTGAAAAACAACCATGCCGCCGGTGGGATCCTAACCAACGACCTCCAAATATCACGTTCGGTGCTCTTACCAACTGAGCTACGGCGACGGCTGTCGAATCTGCTGCTTTCGTGGGGATTTATGTTCATTGGGTGTAAGCGAACCTTGAGAGTGTTCACCAGCGCCACCCTCGCCCTTAGCCGCGGACGTAGCACGTCCTGTAATACAGCGAGCGTGACGTGGAACGTCATCTAAGGACGAGTGCGGAAAATGTGCGAGAGCCCTCTTAAGCTACCTATGGCATGAAGACTGCCAAAACCGAGACCCTCGTTAAGCTATTAGCAGGTAAGTTAAAGGAAAAGAGGGGCCCGTTTGACAAACCTATGAAGGGAGCCAACAGTCACCGAAACAAGGTGCATAGGGGAATGTTTTTTATGTGTTGTGCTTACCAGTGGGATATTATAGTACTTAGATTATTAAATCGCTTAAAGAAAATTACTTATAATGCAACAGAAAAAACAACCATGCCGCCGGTGGGATCCGAACCCACGACCTCCGAATATCCCGTCCGGTGCTCTTACCAACTGAGCTACGGCGACGGCTGTCCAATCTGCTGCTCTCGTGGGAATTTATGTTCATTGGGTGTAAGCGAACCTTTAGAGTGTTCACCAGCGCCACCCTCGACCTATAGCGGCGGACGTAGCACGTTCTGCAATACTGCGAGCGTGACGTGGAACGTCATCAAAGGACGAGGGCGGAAACTGTGCGAGAGCCCTCTTAAGCTACCTATGGCGTCAAGACTGCCAGAACCAAGACCCTCGTTAAGCTATTAGCAGGTAAGTTAAAGGAAATGAGGGGCCCGTTTGACAAACCTATGAAGGGAGCCAACAGTCACCGAAGCCAAGGTGCATAGGGGAATGTTTTTTATGCGTTGTGCTGATCAGTGGGATATTATAGTACTTATATTAGTAAATTGCTTAAAGAAAATTACTTATAAAGCGCCTGAAAAACAACCATGCCGCCGGTGGGTTCCTAACCAACGACCTCCAAATATCACGTTCGGTGCTCTTACCAACTGAGCTACGGCGACGGCTGTCGAATCTGCTGCTTTCGTGGGGATTTATGTTCATTGGGTGTAAGCGAACCTTGAGAGTGTTCACCAGCGCCACCCTCGCCCTTAGCCGCGGACGTAGCACGTCCTGTAATACAGCGAGCGTGACGTGGAACGTCATCTAAGGACGAGTGCGGAAAATGTGCGAGAGCCCTCTTAAGCTACCCATGGCATGAAGACTGCCAAAACCGAGACCCTCGTTAAGCTATTAGCAGGTAAGTTAAAAGAAATGAGGGGCCCGTTTGACAAACCTATGAAGGGAGCCAACAGTCACCGAAACCAAGGTGCATAGGGGAATGTTTTTTTTTATGTGTTGTGCTTATCAGTGGGATATTGTAGTACTTAGATTAATAAATCGTTTAAAGAATATACTTTTAAAGCAGCAGAAAAAACAATCAAGCCGCCAGTGGGATCCGAACCTACGACCGCCGAATATCGCGTCCGGTGCTCTTACCAACTGAGCTACGGCAACGGCTCTCCAATCTGCTGCTCTCGTGGGTAATTATGTTCATTGGGTGTAAGCGAACCTTGAGAGTGTTCGCCAGCGCCACCCTCGACCATAGCGGCGGACGTAGCACGTCCTGTAATACCGCGAGCGTGACGTGGAACGTCACCTAACGGCGAGGGCGGAAACTGTGCGAGAGCCCTCATAAACTACCTATGGCATCAAAACTGCCAGAACCGAGACCCTCGCTAAGCTATTAGCAGGTATGTTAAAGGAAATGAGGGGCCCGTTTGACAAACCTATGAAGGGAGCCAAGAGTCACCGAAACCAAGGTGCATAGGGGAATGTTTTTTATGTGTTGTGCTTACCAGTGGGATAATATAGTACTTAGATTAATAAATCGCTTAAAGAAAATTACTTATAAAGCAGCAGAAAAAACAACCATGCCGGCGGTAGGATCCGAACCCACGACCGCAGAATATCGCTTCCGGTGCTCTTACCAACTGAACTACGGCAACGGCTGTCCAATCTGCTTCTCTCGTGGGCATTTATGTTCATTGGGTGTAAGCGAACCTTGAGAGTGTTCACCAGCGCCACCCTCGACCATAGCGGCGGACGAGAACGTCCTGTAAACCGCGAGCGTGATGTGGAACGTAATCTAACGGCGAGGGCGGAAACTGTGCGAGAGCCCTCTCAAGCTACCTATGGCATCAAGACTCCCAGAACCCAGACCCTCGTTAAGCTATTAGCAGGTAAGTTAAAAGAAATGATGGGCCCGTTTGACAAACCTATGAAGGGAGACAACAGTCACCGAAACCAAGGTGCATAGGGGAATGTTTTTATGTGTTGTGCTTATCAGTGGGATATTATAGTACTTATAATAATAAATCGCTTAAAGAAACTTACTTATGAAGGAGCAGAAAAACAACCATGCCGCCGGTGGGATCCGAACCCACGACCTCCGAATATTGCGTTCGGTGCTCTTACCAACTGAGCTACGGCGACGGCTGTCCAATCTGCTGCTCTCGTGGGTATTTATGTTCATTAGGTGTAAGCGAACCTTGAGAGTGTTCACCAGTGCCACCCTCGACCTTAGCGGCGGACGTAGCACGTCCTGTAATACCGCGAGCGTGACGTGGAACGTCATCTAAGGACGAGGGCGGAAACTGTGCGAGAGCCCTCTTAATCTACCTATGGCATCAAGACTGCCAGAACCGAGACCCTCGCTAAGCTATTAGCAGGTAAGTTAAAGGAAAAGAGGGGCCCGTTTGACAAACCTATGAAGGGAGCCAACAGTCACCGAAACAAGGTGCATAGGGGAATGTTTTTTATGTGTTGTGCTTACCAGTGGGATATTATAGTACTTAGATTATTAAATCGCTTAAAGAAAATTACTTATAATGCAACAGAAAAAACAACCATGCCGCCGGTGGGATCCGAACCCACGACCTCCGAATATCCCGTCCGGTGCTCTTACCAACTGAGCTACGGCGACGGCTGTCCAATCTGCTGCTCTCGTGGGAATTTATGTTCATTGGGTGTAAGCGAACCTTTAGAGTGTTCACCAGCGCCACCCTCGACCTATAGCGGCGGACGTAGCACGTTCTGCAATACTGCGAGCGTGACGTGGAACGTCATCAAAGGACGAGGGCGGAAACTGTGCGAGAGCCCTCTTAAGCTACCTATGGCATCAGGACTGCCAGAACCGAGACCCTCGTTAAGCTATTAGCAGGTAAGTTAAAGGAAAGGAGGGGCCCGTTTGACAAACCTATGAAGGGAGCCAACAGTCACCGAAACCAAGGTGCATAGGGGAATGTTTTTTATGCGTTGTGCTGATCAGTGGGATATTATAGTACTTATATTAGTAAATCGCTTAAAGAAAATTACTTATAAAGCGCCTGAAAAACAACCATGCCGCCTGTGGGATCCGAACCCACGACCTCCGAATATCGCGTCCTGTGCTCTTACCAACTGAGCTACGGCGACGGCTGTCCAATCTGCTGCTCTCGAGGGTATTTATGTTCATTGGGTGTAAGCGAACCTTGAGAGTGTTCACCAGCGCCACCCTCGACCTTAGCGGCGGACGTAGCACGTCCTGTAATACAGCGAGCGTGACGTGGAACGTCACCTAACGGCGAGGGCGGAAACTGTGCGAGAGCCCTCTTAAGCTACCTATGGCGTCAAGACTGCCAGAACCAAGACCCTCGTTAAGCTATTAGCAGGTAAGTTAAAGGAAATGAGGGGCCCGTTTGACAAACCTATGAAGGGAGCCAACAGTCACCGAAACCAAGGTGCATAGGGGAATGTTTTTTTTTATGTGTTGTGCTTATCAGTGGGATATTGTAGTACTTAGATTAATAAATCGCTTAAAGAAAATTTCTTATAAAGCAGCAGAAAAACAACCATGCCGCCGGTGGGATCAGAACCCACAACCTCAGAATATCGCGCTCGGTGCTCTTACCAACTGAGCTACGGCGACGGCTGTCCAATCTGCTGCTCTCGTGGGTATTTATGTTCATTGGGTGTAAGAGAACCTTGAGAGTGTTCACCAGCGCCACCCTCGACCATAGCGGCGGACGTAGCACGTCCTGTAATACCGCGAGCGTGACGTGGAACGTCATCTAAAGACGAGGGCGTAAATTGTGCGAGAGCCCTCTTAAGCTACCTATGGCATCAAGACTGCCAGAACGGAGACCCTCGTTAAGCTATTAGCAGGTAAGTTAAAGGAAATGAGGGGCCCGTTTGACAAACCTATGAAGGGAGCCAACAGTCACCGAAACCGAGGTGCATAGGGGAATGTTTTTTATGTGTTGTGCTTATCAGTGGAATATTGTAGTACCTAGATTTATAAATAGCTTAAAGAAAATACTTATAAAGCAAAAAAACAACCATGCCGCCGGTGGGATCCGAACCCACGACCTCCGAATATCGCGTCCGGTGCTCTTACCAACTGAGCTACAGCGACGGCTGTCCTATCTGATGCTCAAGTGGGTATTTATGTTCATTGGTTGTAAGCGAACCTTGAGAGTGTTCACCAGCGCCAACCTCAACCATAGAGGCGAACGTAGCACGTCCTGTAATACCGCGAGCGTCACGTGGAACGTCATCTAACGGCGAGGGCGGAAACTGTGCGAGAGCCCTCTTAAGCTACCTATGGCATCAAGACTGCCAGAACCAAGACCCTCGTTAAGCTATTAGCAGGTAAGTTAAAGCAAATGAGGGGCCCTTTTGACAAACCTATGAAGGCAGCCAATAGTCACCGAAACCAAGGTGCATAGGGGAATTTTTTTTATGTGTTGTGCTTACCAGTGGGATATTATAGTACTTAGATTAATAAATCGCTTAAAGAAAATTACTTATAAAGCAACAGAAAAAACAACCATGCCACCGGTCGGATCCGAACACACGACCTCCGAATATCGCGTCCGGTGCTCTTACCAACTGAGCTACGGCGACGGCTGTCCAATCTGCTGCTCTCGTGGGTATTTATGTTCATTGGGTGTAAGCGAACCTTGAGAGTGTTCACCAGCGCCACCCTCGACCATAGAGGCGGATGTAGCACGTCCTGTAATACCGCGAGAGTGACGTGGAACATCATCTAACGGCGAGGGCGGAAACTGTGCGAGAGCCCTCTTAAGCTACCTATGACATCAAGACTGCCAGAACCGAGACCCTCGTTAAGCTATAAGCAGGTAACTTAAAGGAAATGAGGGGCCCGTTTGACAAACCTATTAAGGGAGCCAACAGTCACCGAAACCAAGGTGCATAGGGGAATGTTTATTTATGTGTTTTGCTTATCAGTGGGATATTGTAGTACTTATATTAAAAAATCGCTTAAAGAAAATTACTTATAAAGCAGCAGAAAAAACAACCATGCCGCCGGTAGGATCCGAACCCACGACCGCAGAATATCGCGTCCGGTGCTCTTACCAACTGAACTACGGCAACGGCTGTCCAATCTGCTTCTCTCGTGGGCATTTATGTTCATTGGGTGTAAGCGAACCTTGAGAGTGTTCACCAGCGCCACCCTCGACCATAGCGGCGGACGTAGCACGTCCTGTAAACCGCGAGCGTGATGTGGAACGTAATCTAACGGCGAGGGCGGAAACTGTGCGAGAGCCCTCTTAAGCTACAATTGGCATCAAGACTCCCAGAGCCCAGACCCTCGTTAAGCTATTAGCAGGTAAGTTAAAGGAAATGAGGGGCCCGTTTGACAAACCTATGAAGGGAGACAACAGTCACCGAAACCAAGGTGCATAGGGGAATGTTTTTATGTGTTGTGCTTATCAGTGGGATATTATAGTACTTAGAATAATAAATCGCTTAAAGAAAATTACTTATAAAGCAGCAGAAAAACAACCATGCCGCCGGTGGGATCCGAACCCACGACCTCCGAATATCGCGTTCGGTGCTCTTACCAACTGAGCTACGGCGACGGCTGTCCAATCTGCTGCTCTCGTGGGTATTTATGTTCATTGGGTGCAAGCGAACCTTGAGAGTGTTCACCAGTGCCACCCTCGACCTTATCGGCGGACGTAGCACGTCCTGTAATACCGCGAGCGTGACGTGGAACGTCATCTAAGGACGAGGGCGGAAACTGTGCGAGAGCCCTCTTAATCTACCTATGGCATCAAGACTGCCAGAACCGAGACCCTCGCTAAGCTATTAGCAGGGAAGTTAAAGGAAATGAGGGGCCCGTTTGACAAACCTATGAAGGGAGCCAACAGTCACCGAAACCAAGGTGCATAGGGGAATGTTTATTTATGTGTTGTGCTTATCAGTGGGATATTGTAGTACTTAGATTAAAATATCGCTTAAAGAAAATTACTTATAAAGCAGCAGAAAAAACAACCATGCCGCCGGTGGGATCCGAACCCACGACCGCCGAATATCACGTCCGGTGCTCTTACCAACTGAGCTACGGCGACGGCTGTCCAATGTGCTGCTCTCGTGGGTATTTATGTTCATTGGGTGTAAGCGAACCTTGAGAGTGTTCACCAGCGCCACCCTCGACCTATAGCGGCGGACGTAGCACGTTCTGCAATACTGCGAGCGTGACGTGGAACGTCATCAAAGGACGAGGGCGGAAACTGTGCGAGAGCCCTCTTAAGCTACCTATGGCATCAAGACTGCCAGAACTGAGACCCTCGTTAAGCTATTAGCAGGTAAGTTAAAGGAAAGGAGGGGCCCGTTTGACAAACCTATGAAGGGAGCCAACAGTCACCGAAACCAAGGTGCATAGGGGAATGTTTTTTATGCGTTGTGCTGATCGGTGGGATATTATAGCCCTTATATTAGTAAATCGCTTAAAGAAAATTACTTATAAAGCGCCTGAAAAACAACCATGCCGCCGGTGGGATCCTAACCAACGACCTCCAAATATCACGTTCGGTGCTCTTACCAACTGAGCTACGGCGACGGCTGTCGAATCTGCAGCTTTCGTGGGTATTTATGTTCATTGGGTGTAAGCGAACCTTAAAAGTGTTCACCAGCGCCACCCTCGACCTTATCGGCGGACGTAGCACGTCCTGTAATACAGCGAGCGTGACGTGGAACGTCATCTAAGGACGAGTGCGGAAAATGTGCGAGAGCCCTCTTAAGCTACCTATGGCATGAAGACTGCCAAAACCGAGACCCTCGTTAAGCTATTAGCAGGTAAGTTAAAAGAAATGAGGGGCCCGTTTGACAAACCTATGAAGGGAGCCAACAGTCACCGAAACCAAGGTGCATAGGGGAATGTTTTTTTTATGTGTTGTGCTTATCAGTGGGATATTGTAGTACTTAGATTAATAAATCGTTTAAAGAATATACTTATAAAGCAGCAGAAAAAACAATCAAGCCGCCAGTGGGATCCGAATCTACGACCGCCGAATATCGCGTCCGGTGCTCTTACCAACTGAGCTACGGCAACGGCTCTCCAATCTGCTGCTCTCGTGGGTAATTATGTTCATTGGGTGTAAGCGAACCTTGAGAGTGTTCACCAGCGCCCCCCTCGACCATAGCGGCGGACGCAGCACGTCCTGTAATAACGCGAGCGTGACGTGGAACGTCACCTAACGGCGAGGGCGGAAACTGTGCGAGAGCCCTCATAAGCTACCTATGGCATCAAAACTGCCAGAACCGAGACCCTCCCTAAGCTATTAGCAGGTATGTTAAAGGAAATGAAGGGCCCGTTTGACAAACCTATGAAGGGAGCCAACAGTCACCGAAACCAAGGTGCATAGGGGAATGTTTTTTTATGTGTTGTGCTTACCAGTGGGATATTATAGTACTTAGATTAATAAATCGCTTAAAAAAATTACTTTAAAGCAACAGAAAAAACAACCATGCCGCCGGTGGGATCCGAACCAACGACCTCCGAATATCGCGTCCGGTGCTCTTACCAACTGAGCTACGGCGACGGCTGTCCAATCTGCTGCTCTCGTGGGTATTTATGTTCATTGGGTGTAAGCGAACCTTGAGAGTGTTCACCAGCGCCACCCTCGACCTTAGCGGCGGACGTAGCACGTCCTGTAATACAGCGAGCGTGACGTGGAACGTCACCTAACGGCGAGGGCGGAAACTGTGCGAGAGCCCTCTTAAGCTACCTATGGTGTCAAGACTGCCAGAACCAAGACCCTCGTTAAGCTATTAGCAGGTAAGTTAAAGAAATGAGGGGCCCGTTTGACAAACCTATGAAGGGAGCCAACAGTCACCGAAACCAAGGTGCATAGGGGAATGTTTTTTTTATGTATTGTGCTTATCAGTGGAATATTGTGGTACTTAGATTAATAAATCGCTTAAAGAAAATTACTTATAAAGCAGCAGAAAAAACAACCATGCCGCCGGTGGGATCAGAACCCACAACCTCCGAATATCGCGCTCGGTGCTCTTACCAACTGAGCTACGGCGACGGCTGTCCAATCTGCTGCTCTCGTGGGTATTTATGTTCATTGGGTGTAAGAGAACCTTGAGAGTGTTCACCAGCGCCACCCTCGACCATAGCGGCGGACGTAGCACATACTGTAATACCGCGAGCGTGACGTGGAACGTCATCTAACGGCGAGGGCGGAAACTGTGCGAGAGCCCTCTTAAGCTAGCTATGGCATCAAGACTGCCAGAACCGAGACCCTCGTTAAGCTATTAGCAGGTAAGTTAAAAGAAATGAGGGGCCCGTTTGACAAACCTATGAAGGGAGCCAACAGTCACCGAAACCAAGGTGCATACGGGAATGTTTTTTATGTGTTGTGCTTATCAGTGGGATATTGTAGTACTTATATTAATAAATACCTTAAAGGAAATACTTATAAAGCAGCAGCAAAAACAACCATGCCCCCGGTGGGATCCGAACCCACGACCGCCGAATATCGCGTCCGGTGCTCTTACCAACTGAGCTACGGCGACGGCTGTCCAATCTGCTGCTCTCGTGGGTATTTATGTTCATTGGGTGTAAGCGAACCTTGAGAGTGTTCACCAGCGCCACTCTCGACCTTAGCGGCGGACGTAGCACGTCCTGTAAACCGCGAGCGTGATGTGGAACGTAATCTAACGGCGAGGGCGGAAACTGTGCGAGAGCCCTCTTAAGCTACCTATGGCATCAAGACTCCCAGAACCCAGACCCTCGTTAAGCTATTAGCAGGTAAGTTAAAAGAAATGAGGGGCCCGTTTGACAAACCTATGAAGGGAGACAACAGTCACCGAAACCAAGGTGCATAGGGGAATGTTTTTATGTGTTGTGCTTATCAGTGGGATATTATAGTACTTAGAATAATAAATCGCTTAAAGAAACTTACTTATAAAGCAGCAGAAAAACAACCATGCCGCCGGTGGGATCCGAACCCATGACCTCCGAATATTGCGTTCGGTGCTCTTACCAACTGAGCTACGGCGACGGCTGTCCAATCTGCTGCTCTCGTGGGTATTTATGTTCATTGGGTGTAAGCGAACCTTGAGAGTGTTCACCAGTGCCACCCTCGACCTTAGCGGCGGACGTAGCACGTCCTGTAATACCGCGAGCGTGACGTGGAACGTCATCTAAGGACGAGAGCGGAAACTGTGCGAGAGCCCTCTTAATCTACCTATGGCATCAAGACTGCCAGAACCGAGACCCTCGCTAAGCTATTAGCAGGTAAGTTAAAGGAAAAGAGGGGCCCGTTTGACAAACCTATGAAGGGAGCCAACAGTCACCGAAACAAGGTGCATAGGGGAATGTTTTTTATGTGTTGTGCTTATGAGTGGGATATTATAGTACTTAGATTAATAAATCGCTTAAAGAAAATTACTTATAATGCAACAAAAAAAACAACCATGCCGCCGGTGGGATCCGAACCCACGACCTCCGAATATCGCGTCCGGTGCTCTTACCAACTGAGCTACGGCGACGGCTGTCCAATCTGCTGCTCTCGTGGGAATTTATGTTCATTTGGTGTAAGCGAACCTTTAGAGTGTTCACCAGCGCCACCCTCGACCTATAGCGGCGGACGTAGCACGTTCTGCAATACTGCGAGCGTGACGTGGAACGTCATCAAAGGATGAGGGCGGAAACTGTGCGAGAGCCCTCTTAAGCTACCTATGGCATCAGGACTGCCAGAACCGAGACCCTCGTTAAGCTATTAGCAGGTAAGTTAAAGGAAAGGAGGGGCCCGTTTGACAAACCTATGAAGGGAGCCAACAGTCACCGAAGCCAAGGTGCATAGGGGAATGTTTTTTATGCGTTGTGCTGATCAGTGGGATATTATAGTACTTATATTAGTAAATTGCTTAAAGAAAATTACTTATAAAGCGCCTGAAAAACAACCATGCCGCCGGTGGGATCCTAACCAACGACCTCCAAATATCACGTTCGGTGCTCTTACCAACTGAGCTACGGCGACGGCTGTCGATTCTGCTGCTTTCGTGGGGATTTATGTTCATTGGGTGTAAGCGAACCTTGAGAGTGTTCACCAGCGCCACCCTCGCCCTTAGCTGCGGATGTAGCACGTCCTGTAATACAGCGAGCGTGACGTGGAACGTCATCTAAGGACGAGTGCGGAAAATGTGCGAGAGCCCTCTTAAGCTACCTATGGCATGAAGACTGCCAAAACCGAGACCCTCGTTAAGCTATTAGCAGGTAAGTTAAAAGAAATGAGGGGCCCGTTTTACAAACCTATGAAGGGAGCCAACAGTCACCGAAACCAAGGTGCATAGGGGAATGTTTTTTTTTTATGTGTTGTGCTTATCAGTGGGATATTGTAGTACTTAGATTAATAAATCGTTTAAAGAATATACTTTTAAAGCAGCAGAAAAAACAATCAAGCCGCCAGTGGGATCCGAACCTACGACCGCCGAATATCGCGTCCGGTGCTCTTACCAACTGAGCTACGGCAACGGATCTCCAATCTGCTGCTCTCGTGGGTAATTATGTTCATTGGGTGTAAGCGAACCTTGAGAGTGTTCACCAGCGCCACCCTCGACCATAGCGGCGGACGTAGCACGTCCTGTAATACCGCGAGCGTGACGTGGAACGTCACCTAACGGCGAGGGCGGAAACTGTGCGAGAGCCCTCATAAACTACCTATGGCATCAAAACTGCCAGAACCGAGACCCTCGCTAAGCTATTAGCAGGTATGTTAAAGGAAATGAGGGGCCCGTTTGACAAACCTATGAAGGGAGCCAACAGTCACCGAAACCAAGGTGCATAGGGGAATGTTTTTTATGTGTTGTGCTTACCAGTGGGATAATATAGTACTTAGATTAATAAATCGCTTAAAGAAAATTACTTATAAAGCAGCAGAAAAAACAACCATGCCGCCGGTAGGATCCGAACCCACGACCGCAGAATATCGCTTCCGGTGCTCTTACCAACTGAACTACGGCAACGGCTGTCCAATCTGCTTCTCTCGTGGGCATTTATGTTCATTGGGTGTAAGCGAACCTTGAGAGTGTTCACCAGCGCCACCCTCGACCATAGCGGCGGACGAGAACGTCCTGTAAACCGCGAGCGTGATGTGGAACGTAATCTAACGGCGAGGGCGGAAACTGTGCGAGAGCCCTCTTAAGCTACCTATGGCATCAAGACTCCCAGAACCCAGACCCTCGATAAGCTATTAGCAGGTAAGTTAAAAGAAATGATGGGCCCGTTTGAAAAAACCTATGAAGGGAGACAACAGTCACCGAAACCAAGGTGCATAGGGGAATGTTTTTATGTGTTGTGCTTATCAGTGGGATATTATAGTACTTATAATAATAAATCGCTTAAAGAAACTTACTTATGAAGCAGCAGAAAAACAACCATGCCGCCGGTGGGATCCGAACCCACGACCTCCGAATATTGCGTTCGGTGCTCTTACCAACTGAGCTACGGCGACGGCTGTCCAATCTGCTGCTCTCGTGGGTATTTATGTTCATTAGGTGTAAGCGAACCTTGAGAGTGTTCACCAGTGCCACTCTCGACCTTAGCGGCGGACGTAGCACGTCCTGTAATACCGCGAGCGTGACGTGGAACGTCATCTAAGGACGAGGGCGGAAACTGTGCGAGAGCCCTCTTAATCTACCTATGGCATCAAGACTGCCAGAACCGAGACCCTCGCTAAGCTATTAGCAGGTAAGTTAAAAGAAATGATGGGCCCGTTTGACAAACCTATGAAGGGAGACAACAGTCACCGAAACAAGGTGCATAGGGGAATGTTTTTTATGTGTTGTGCTTACCAGTGGGATATTATAGTACTTAGATTATTAAATCGCTTAAAGAAAATACATATAATGCAACAGAAAAAACAACCATGCCGCCGGTGGGATCCGAAGCCACGACCTCCGAATATCCCGTCCGGTGCTCTTACCAACTGAGCTACGGCGACGGCTGTCCAATCTGCTGCTCTCGTGGGAATTTATGTTCATTGGGTGTAAGCGAACCTTTAGAGTGTTCACCAGCACCACCCTCGACCTATAGCGGCGGACGTAGCACGTTCTGCAATACTGCGAGCGTGACGTGGAACGTCATCAAAGGACGAGGGCGGAAACTGTGCGAGAGCCCTCTTAAGCTACATATGGCATCAGGACTGCCAGAACCGAGACCCTCGTTAAGCTATTAGCAGGTAAGTTAAAGGAAAGGAGGGGCCCGTTTGACAAACCTATGAAGGGAGCCAACAGTCACCGAAACCAAGGTGCATAGGGGAATGTTTTTTATGCGTTGTGCTGATCAGTGGGATATTATAGTACATATATTAGTAAATCGCTTAAAGAAAATTACTTATAAAGCGCCTGAAAAACAACCATGCCGCCGGTGGGATCCTAACCAACGACCTCCAAATATCACGTTCGGTGCTCTTACCAACTGAGCTACGGCGACGGCTGTCGAATCTGCTGCTTTCGTGGGTATTTATGTTCATTGGGTGTAAGCGAACCTTGAGAGTGTTCACCAGCGCCACCCTCGACCTTAGCGGCGGACGTAGCACGTCCTGTAATACAGCGAGCGTGACGTGGAACGTCATCTAAGGACGAGTGCGGAAAATGTGCGAGAGCCCTCTTAAGCTACCTATGGCATCAAAACTGCCAGAACCGAGACCCTCGCTAAGCTATTAGCAGGTATGTAAAGGAAATGAGGGGCCCGTTTGACAAACCTATGAAGGGAGCCAACAGTCACCGAAACCAAGGTGCATAGGGGAATGTTTTTTTATGTGTTGTGCTTACCAGTGGGATATTATAGTACTTAGATTAATAAATCGCTTAAAGAAAATTACTTTAAAGCAACAGAAAAAACAACCATGCCGCCGGTGGGATCCGAACCCACGACCTCCGAATATCGCGTCCGGTGCTCTTACCAACTGAGCTACGGCGACGGCTGTCCAATCTGCTGCTCTCGTGGGTATTTATGTTCATTGGGTGTAAGGGAACCTTGAGAGTGTTCACCAGCGCCACCCTCGACCTTAGCGGCGGACGTAGCACGTCCTGTAATACAGCGAGCGTGACGTGGAACGTCACCTAACGGCGAGGGCGGAAACTGTGCGAGAGCCCTCTTAAGCTACCTATGGCGTCAAGACTGCCAGAAGCGAGACCCTCGTTAAGCTATTAGCAGGTAAGAGAAAGGAAATGAGGGGCCCGTTTTACAAACCTATGAAGGGAGCCAACAGTCACCGAAACCAAGGTGCATAGGGGAATGTTTTTTTATGTGTTGTGCTTATCAGTGGGATATTGTAGTACTTAGATTAATAAATCGCTTAAAGAAAATTACTTATAAAGCAGCAGAAAAAACAACCATGCCGCCGGTGGGATCAGAACCCACAACCTCCGAATATCGCGCTCGGTGCTCTTACCAACTGAGCTACGGCGACGGCTGTCCAATCTGCTGCTCTCTTAGGTATTTATGTTCATTGGGTGTAAGAGAACCTTGAGAGTGTTCACCAGCGCCACCCTCGACCATAGCGGCGGACGTAGCACGTCCTGTAATACCGCGAGCGTGACGTGGAACGTCATCTAACGGCGAGGGCGGAAACTGTGCGAGAGCCCTCTTAAGCTACCTATGGCATCAAGACTGCCAGAACCGAGACCCTCGTTAAGCTATTAGCAGGTAAGTTAAAGGAAATGAGGGACCCGTTTGACAAACCTATGAAGGGAGCCAACAGTCACCGAAACCAAGGTGCATAGGGGAATGTTTTTTTAAATGTTGTGCTTATCAGTGGGATATTGTAGTACTTAGATTAATAAATCGCTTAAAGAAAATTACTTATAAAGCAGCAGAAAAAACAACCATGCCGCCGGTGGGATCCGAACCCACAACCTCCGAATATCGCGCTCGGTGCTCTTACCAACTGAGCTACGGTGACGGCTGTCCAATCTGCTGCTCTCGTGGGTATTTATGTTCATTGGGTGTAAGCGCACATTGAGAGTGT